>NC_056726.1:1146294296-1146613312 GCF_019279795.1 Protopterus annectens | reverse complement strand
GAAGGTTGTCAATGTCTTTGTTTATAAGTTCCATGATAATGCATTCCATGCCCTTGCAGATCAGGCTTATCAGACTGATGGGGCAGTAGTTCCCGGGATCCAAGGCGGATCCTCCCTTGTGGAGCGAGATAATTGCAGCTGTGCGCCACTCAGTGGGCACGAAGCCTGAGGTGAGGCTATGATTAAACATGACACCTAAGTGAGGTGCCAGTTCATATTGTAGTTCATGTAGTACACAGTCTGGGATGTCATCTGGTCCCATGGATGCTGTATTCTTAGCTTTGGAGAGTGCAGTTTCTACCTGTGTGGCCGTGATTATCGGAATTTGGCAATCTTTTGGTATTGAAATGGGCCCTTTAGGTGGTGAGAGGGTGGTGAAGTTGGCACTAAATCGATCTGCCAGGATATTGGCAATATCCTTAGGATTAGTATATTTAATGTCATTCTGTTGTAGCTCAGAGCAGATCTGAGAATTGCCATTTAGATTCCTGACATAACTATAGAATGCCTTGTGGTTGTCTTTGGAATCTTTGGCAATTTTATTTTCATAACTAGCTTTTGAGGATTTTATGAGGGATCTCAGCTTCCTACTGAGGCTGGTGAGGGAGTTTTTTGCATCCTGGGATTTTCCTCTTTTCTGCAACAGTTTCTTCCTTCTATTGTATAGTTTGTTTATAGCAGGGGACCACCAGATTGGCTTCCTTTTTTTGGTTCTATTTGGATGGACGATTCATGCACAAGTGGATGTGCTCCTACAGTGCCTTATTGTAGGATTCTGTACTCAAACTTCCAGATCTCATCTGCGTGGGTGTTGTGAAGTTTGTCACTTCTGACTTCAGTAGCATGAAGTTGGCTTTGGAGAATTTTTTTAAGGAGGTTTCCTTACTGGGGTGTGGGGGTGGATGTCAAAGGTGATTTGCTTATGGTCAGACCTGACCAATAAGGGGGTGACCACTGGTGTGGAGCATCTATCTCCCATGTTGGTAATGACCAGGTCTAGGATATTGGCTCCCCTGGTGGAACAATGAATTAGTTAATCCAGGGTGTTGGAATTTATGAATTCCAAGAACCATTGGTAAAAGGAGTTGGTACCCGAATAGTTTTCCCAATTAATGGCAGTGTAGTTGAAATCACCCAGTATTAGGGTGTTTGCTTGTATCTTAATATTTTCCAGTATGTTTAGAAAGGTGTAATGAGAATCTTGAGGTGTGGTGGGGGATTTGTAGCAAGCTACAATTTGGATTGCAGGCTTACCTAGTGTTAGTTGCACCTGGAGAATTTCAGATGCATTGTGTTGGGCAACTAGCCTGGAGGTGTGAATATCCTTGGTGAATATGGACACTCTTCCACCTTTAGTGTTTCAGTCTTGGTTTTGTGGCCGAAAAGTGTGGTAAGAATTGTAGCCTGGTATTGCAGCGGTGCTCTCTGGGGACTTGAACCAGGTCTCAGTTACTGCACAGATATCGATGTTCTCCATTTTTAGGAGTGCCTTGAGAGAGTGCATTTTGAGGTTTAGACTTCTAGCATTGAATAGCATTACCTTCAGATTTTGCATGCTTGTATCTGTTATGGTGGTGGTTTTATCCTTCGAACCTTGCTTAAAAAAGGCATTATAGGGGTGGCAAGAGCTTTAGCCAGTAACCTGAATCCTAGGGGTGACAGGTGCAGACCATCTCTGGCAAAGCATCGTGGTTTGTCGATCATGTTTTCCCAGGCAGACAAATACTGGATCCCGTTTGAATGACACCAGAAGCTTAGTCAATTGTTGAAGTCAATCATTTTGTCCTTATACTGTGGTATCATTCTGGGTGAAGGCAGGATGCTACTCAGGGCTAGGGTCATACCTGCCTGGGTCACATGATCCAAGAGCTCCTCCATGTCTCTCTTCATGTAGTCCAGGGAGGTACGTCTGAAGTCATTCACTCCAGCATGGACAATGACATAGTTGTATTTGTACTTATTGTGGAGTGACTTGAGTGCATGCGTTATGTGGCAGATCCTGGCACCTGACAGGCAGCTGACTGTAATTTTCTCCTTGTTCAGCCTGGTGAGTGGGACATCAGTGTGCCTGACTATAGAGTCACCTATGACTAAAGTGTTGGGTACATTGTCTTACCTTTGAGGCTGTTGTTGGGTGGCACACTGGTATTGTGAGCTATGTGTTACTTTGGTTGTGACTGGTGTTTGTTTGCGTTTCGGCTTTGGAGGTCCTTTTTGCTTGGGCAGGTTAATGTTAAGGGCCTCTGCATATGTGAGTTTAGTGTTGCTATGTGTGGGTGTTGATGGTGTGAGTTTTAAAGGGCTATGAGTTGCTTGAGGTGTAATGCAGGTGTTAACCTTCTCCTCTTGACTGTCTAGCACAATCTTGGCCTGAGAGAGCTTAGCTTCCAGTTTGGCTATGTAAGTGCATCTCTCACAGGTTGTAGTGTTAGGTGGTAGGAGCAGAAGATTGTCTGTGTACATGAGGCAGTTGCCAGACTGCCCCAGTATGCCCAGATATACATTCTTATAAAAGTTAATTCAACCCAGGTTTATACAGTGCCCCCAGATTTATAATCCAAAGCCTTTCTTTCTTATCTAAAAAAGTGTGTTTTTGAACTTCAGACAAATTTGTGCTCCGTATAGAATCTACGCCCACAAATACAAAATTAGCAGATGTATGTTCGCTTTTGTGTTTAAATAAGGCACTCCTTGTACGCTGACATTTTATGTCACTTAAATGTACTGCTACCCTGCTTTTAAATCGGTCTATATTACAAGACCGAAGACGCATTCTTTCAAATGCATCTTGGTTGAACATAAAAGGCTGAAAACGCAAAATATCGAAGCAGATGTTAAGCGAATTCTTTCCCTGGGAAAAATTCACTTGGCCACTTTACTACTTTGCTATTTTCTGTACTGTAGTGTGGTCTCAGAGTTGGTATATTTAAGTAGGGGTGTTGGGGGGCGCAGCCCTACATATGGGGGGGGGGGTATGGGGGAAAAGTCGCCCACTTAATGTAATGTTTGAAATTGTTTTTTTTTTGTTTGTTTTTTTGTTGGAAGGGAAAAAAAATCGCTGTCCTGACACTTTGACATTGTAAGCTTTCGCTTACATAGAGTTGATTAATCACCATTCGCTTTTTTACATTTTTTGTGATCTAATATAGACCCTTTTAAATGAATGTGATGTATGCCCTACATAAAAGGCTCCGCACTGGCATATAGCCATGTAAATTATCAATTCACTGCGGGATGTAATTAACTTCCTGATCTCAAATATCTTTGAAGTATTTGTAGATGTAAATGATTTTGATTTCAAAATCACCTTACATTATGTGCAATTTCCACAAGGTGACTACCTCTGATTGTATTCTGCTCACATTTGTCACCTGTATTCATCTTTTTAAACCAATACAAAGATTCCCCAATATTTCTACCCCGTTTATATCCATAAAGACAATGTTCATCTAAACACTCATCAAAAAACTCATCCCTTTTCAAGATGTGCCAATATTTATCAATAATGTTACGTATGTTAAATGTATTGGTTCCATATGTGGTGATCAATCTAGGTTTAACTTGTTCAGCTACCTGTTCTTGACTGTAGGTATTCCTTTGTATTAATTCCCTTTTTAATGTTAACACTACCTCTTCTTCTTGTTTAATGTGTCGACTATTGTATCCCCGTTCTACAAATCTTTTACTCATCTGACTGACCTCAGTCCTATAATTATCATCCTTATTACAAATTTGCCGTAGCCTCTTAAATTGAGTCGTAGGTATATTACTGATAGTAGGTCTCAGATGACAACTATCTGCTTTTAGTATAGAATTTTTAGTAAAGGGCTTTCTATATAACCCTGTATTGATAGTACCATCATCAGTTTCTCTATATGCACATCTAAGAAGTCACTAGATGTCTTTTCTATTCTATCTACAAAATTAATGTCAAATACATTAAAATTGAGGTATTCTACAAATGATGTCCAGTCTACTAATGAGCCAGACCAAACTGCGTAACAGTTGTCCTGGTAGTGTCTCCACATTACCAATTTACCCCTGAATGGATTGTTAATATTGTAAATTAAATTGCACTCTAAATACCCCATAAATAGGTCAGAGTACACCGGAGTGAATGTAGTAGTAGTAGTACCCATCGCTGTGCCCTTTACTAGCAGTCTTTACCAAAATAAAACTCACCGTTGTTCAACACTAACTTCATTAAATTTAACAAAAATTCCTCATGTTCTTTTGAGTAGTGCCTGTATTCTGCAAGCCAATATTTTATGGCCTGAATACCTCCATGATGTGGAATGCTGGTATATAAAGATTGCACATCTAAAGTGCATATGTAGGTATCATGTGTTATTTGCAAATCATCCACCAATTTCAGAAACTCATTACTATCTTTTAACCTAGAACTGACTAACTGTAATAATGGCTTAAACTGAAATTCTAGGTATAGAGCGATAGGTTCTGTAAAAGACCCACTTCCTGACACTATCGGTCTCCCGGTGGGATGGGGGGGGGGTGTGTATCTTTAGTAATATGTAGAATGTTTGTGGTCTAGGGTTTTCCACCATTAGTTCATTTACCAATGCATCTGTAATATAGCCCCTTTTGTTATATTCCATCAACATTTCATCTATTCTACGTTTAAAGTCAGCCGTAGGGTCCAAAGGCAGTCTATAATAAAACCTGCCATCATTAAGCTACTTATTTACTTCACTAATATATTCAGATGTTTTCCAAAGCACTACTGCCACACCCTTATCTGCTTTAAGTATCACCATGTGTTTTCTTTTAAATGTTTTAAAGTCAACCTTTCTGTAAATGTTAAATTGTCACCATGATGTTTGACAATCTCATTCTGATTAATGTGCAATTCATGTAACACACTATCTTCAAAGAGTTTGACCCTAGAAAGGTATGGTGGTACAAAAGAACTTTTCTTAACCTTAAAATAAGGTACAACATTAGACACTTCACCTCTATTATAAAAAAATATTTCAAGTTTAACGTTCTACACAACTGTTTTATATCAAAACAAACATCATATTCGGACATAAAATGTGATGGTACATAGTTTAAGCCTTTATTAACAATAGCTTTCTCTTCATTAGTTAAGTTATAGTCAGTTAAGTTAACTTTAAAACAAAGAAGCGATATCCTGGGTAGTCCAGTAACGTTTATTGCACACACTTCATAAAGAATTAAAATAAAAACCAACAATAAAAATACTATAGATGTGCCATGTACTGAGCCGTTTCACCCATGAATAAAGTCGGGTTTCTTCAGAGTACAAGCATACAATCAGGGTTGTAACCATTTATAGTTAACTAAATTGATTTATTAGTTAATTACAAAGCAACGCCTACTAATTAACATTTGATAATCAGTATATTGCTTATTTTTGATTTTTGGTTAATAAAGTTGACGTAAATTTAGTGATATCTGCAATAATAGTAGTGAATAGTAGTGTATAAAAGTAATGTGTAAAAATTCACTGTAGTACAATGTAAGAGGGTATAATACTATGATATTCAGTATGTATTAATAGACAGCTTGTGTAAGAAGTTATAGTCTAATAATATTCATACATTCAAATAAAATAACACTTAATAATGTATTAAAAGTGTATTAAAAGGACATATCTTTTAAATTTTGTTTCGTATTTTAAACAAAAAAGGATTAATGTTAATGTTGCTAAAAAGTGTATAACATATTTCCTGATTTTGTTTTGTTTATAACTATTTGTTTCTAATAAAATTTTATTTAAAATGTGTTTACAAAAATTTATGTATACATAATTATGTTTGTAGTATCAATATAATGATAATAAATAGTATGTATAAATATTAATATTAATGTGAATATGTATGAATATAAATATAAATATAAGTATATATATAAATATAATTGTAAATATAAATATAAATATAAATATAATTAATAAAAAATGCAAGTATGAATATAAATACATATGTAGATATGAATACATTTCTATTTACTTAATGTCATAAATAACTTTTAAAATTCCTTAAAGGTGTTGTAAGAACTACATATCACATGATTAATGTTAAAAAGCAGATAGAATACATTTTGTACATTTTCTTATATATGTATAGACATAATCAAATACACATAGATTTGTATTTCAAAACACTAGCAATACTTATGTGTCCATTTAGCCCTGGTGTTACACTGGCATTAAGTCTGAGTTGCCACAGACATTTCTTTGCCAATAATAAATTGTCAAGGTCACCTTCCTTTTCCCAAGGGTTATAAATTCTGTCTATAATGAAGAATATAAATCTTTTGTAGTTACTACATGTGGTACTATGGACATAGAGAGCGTTTGTTTCTTTTTTGTGTTTAATGTCTCTGATGTGTTCCATAATCCACTCTTTTAATTTTCTCTTAGTTTTTCCAACATAAAATCCGGGACATGAAGTACAATTAGCTAAATAAACAACCATTTTGGTGTTACAGTTACATTGTCCCGGACATTGTAGTGTTCTCCCATATCCATTTACCATAGAATATGGTCCATCATTAATGAATTTACAACTTTTGCAAAACCCACATTTTGTCATTTTTGATGTATTAAATCTATGAATGCTACTGCTGCTTTCAAAAATTTCTTTCAAATTGGTTCCCCTACTATAGGTAATCATGGGATATGGGCCTAATGTGTCTTTAAATTTTTCTTATTATTAAAAACACAGTTCCAAGTGTCATTTAAAATTCTAACTATTGCCTTTGAGTTTTCGTTATAAGGTATAATGAGTGCTTCCCTTTTACTTGTGGACTTCAATTCAGTTAATTTGTTGTCTAAACCATTGCTAAGTATTGGTTTAAATTTAGTATCCCTTTTACTCACCACCTCTTTGTGTACATTGTCTAGTTCTTTTTGTGGGTAACCCCTTTCTAAAAACATTTCTTTGATAACTCTTATTTCTTCCAAAAAGTTTTTGTCCTCACTAATGATACGTGAAAGTCTAACCATCTGTCCTTTGACAAGATTTTTCTTTTGAAAATGTGGATGAGTACTTTCATAATGCAAATAGCTATTAGAATGTGTTTTTTTTGCGAAATATGTTAGACTCTATATTACCATTCTTAATGTACATCCTTATGTCCAAGTAATCACAATAATCGTTGTATATTTGAAATGTAAATTTTAAAAAAGAGGTACTAGTGTCTAGATATTGTACAAATTCTATGATGTCCTTTTCTTCATCTTTCCAAAAAATTAGGATATCATCTAAAAATCTTACATAGAAGGATATATTTTTCCAGAAACTGGATGTGAATACTTTTTCTATTTCCCATTGTGCTAGGACTAAATTGTCATATATGGGGGCGCATCTCGCCCCCATTGCCACTCCTGTACATTGTTTGTAATATTCTCCTTCTATGTATACATAATTGTTATTTAAAATCATATCAATAAATTCTACTAAAAGTTTTCTTCTTACTGTGTGAAATCCACTGTATTTGTCCAAAATCTTCTCAAAGTATTCTAAACCTTCATTATGTGGTATAGTACTAAATAAATTAATGACATCCACTGTAAACATAATATATTTTTCACCTGTGTAGGTGTGATTAAATTCCTTTAATTTTTCTAGGCAGTCCCATGAGTCTTTAATAATATGTGGAAAGTGCATAGTAATGTTTTTACAATGGTGATCTACAAATTTAGCTATAGGTTCCAGTTTTGACTGTTTTGCTGACACAATCGGTCTAAATGGTGGATTATGTATATTTTAATGTATTTTGGGGATGCCAAAAATCGTAGGAGTGACGGGGTGTTCAACCACCAAGAAATCATGTTCTTGTGAATTAATCATACTTTCCATTAAATAATCATACAATAACCAATCAATCTTGGTGTACGCTCTGTTCACTTCATATTTAGAGACTTTAGTGTATGTATTTTCGTCTTCTAACATAGTTGTCATTTTGTTGATGTAGTCTATCTTTGTCATTATAACAACCCCACCACCCTTATCTGGCTTCATAATCCTATAGTTATTGTTTTTGCTAAATTCTGTTAAACAAATTCTTTCTGTGTCAGTTAAGTTGTCATCTCTCAAATGTTGTTTTTTCAACTCTCTATGTATTTGTGACTCACAAAGTGATTCAAAGACTTGTATGACTGGATTGTTAGGTGGTATGAATGTACTGGATCTTTTCAGTGTTAAAATTCCTCTGTTGTGGTCAACTAATGTCTGTTCTTTTGCAAAAAACATTTTTAAACATAATAATCTACTGTATATTTTCAAACTAATTAATGTTTTTCCTATGTCACTTCTAAAATGAGGGACAAAGGTAAAACCTCTTTTAAGCAAGGCTATGTGGCCAGTGTTTAAATTCAATTCACTGTAATTGTATATATTAAAACCTCCATTTTTAATCACTTTACAAACTTCTTGGTTGTGTGTCTCACAATTTTCGCATGTGTTAACATAATCTCTAAAACATTCAGAATTCACCATGTTTTCAAACGACAAGTCTAATGTGAATTCGTAGTTTTGGTTCACTTCATTAGTATTTGCGTTACCTTCTGACATGAATGGATCCATTATAGTCACTAATGAATCGTTGTTTATTTCTTTTAATAATGGGAGTTTGTCCTGTAGTGGGCCTTCCTCCCCTGGTTCAAGTATTGGTTCTGTCCTTCTCGGTACCTGTCTCTTATCCTTTTGGACCTCCTTAATGGAGGTTGTTCTAAAAAAACTTCATTGTCCCTATATGTATCTCTATATGTCGCATTCTCATTGTAGTGTCTATACTTATTTCCACTATTATTTGGGTTAGAAACTCCATGGTCCCTATTCAAATCTATATTTGTGTCAGTATTGTAAGTGAACTTTCCTTTCTCATTTTTATTTGCAAACAGTTTAAAATCCTTAAAATGGTGGTATGCCCTTCTGTTAGCGTAGTCATTACTGTCTCTGAATAATTTTTTATTCTTGTATTCTAACCCTCTCATAACAAAGTTTTCCATATCTTTTAATACATTATCTATCCTATGTTTGTTGTGTTCAAACAATATATAGGCCAAGACACTCGGCAGGATTCACGAAGCCTCCGTGTGAGAGTTACAAGGCTTACAAGGAGGCTGCAGTTAAACGGTGTGATGTCAGCATGTCATGCATATGCATGAGGGCATGCTGAATCACACCTAAGGCTTACACGGTCCGTGGAAGACCGTAGGGGGCTTGTCCATAGGCCGAGCCCTGCAAACGGACACGCCCCCAGAAGAGTAAAAGTCCCGAAAGTAAACCCCCATGACAGAGTCATGGAAATGTGAATAAACACAACACAACACATGCCCCCACAGACTATGAACATAAAATATATAAATGAACATGTTATACTTTTTTTTAAATTGTAAAGATGTTTGCCCGTGAGTGTGCTCGTTTGCCCGGGCGTGCCCGGCACTTAGCCACAGTTAGCAGTCAGTGGAAAAGCATATAAGAACTAAATATGCAAAGTAAGCCAAAAAGCAATAGCGTAGTGGTAGAGATGTTGGCTGAAGAGCAGGCAGTCATGGTTCGAGCCCCCACAACATCAATTTTTATCTTTAGTGAAATAAGCACGAAACAAGTCCCTGACATATATGTACACATATAAAATTAAATTGTATGTAAAATGTAATGAAATGGGCCATTTATTTTGAAGAAATGTGAGATAAAATAATAAAAAATGCCAGATGTGCCTATAGCTGAGCTACAGTTTAACAAGTTGAGTGCATCTGCCCATAGGTGAGCAGTGGTTTAACAGGTGTAAAATGAGTGCCCGAAGGTGAGCAGTGGTTTAACAGGTGCAAAATGAGTGCCCGTAGGTGAGCAGTGGTTTAACATGCTGAAACTGTGTGCCCCTAGCTGAGCTGAGCGTAATATGCGTGCTGACAGCCAAATGAAGTGTAAACCAGCGTAACCCGTTTGCGCGGAGCTGCGCACCACGCCAACAAGCTAACCGACAGGCAACGTTGAGCAAGCTGTAACAAAACTGCCTTTACACAGACACACCTCCTAGCCTGTGTAGACAGTCATAAAATATAAAAATCAGTGGCCAGGTTCTAACCCAGGACACCATGCACCATAGTCAAGGTACTGAACCGCTAAGCCATAACAGCTGTACTTAGAAATGCAGTAATAGCAAATATATAGGAATGAATAGAAAGAGGAGCATGACAAAGCAGGTTTTGTGAAGCTGATACAATTCTAAAATGGCCAATCACAGATAAGTGCGGGAAAAACGGCATATATAAGCCCCATAGACGGGAATACACAGCATAACCAATTGTAGCACCAACTTGCAACCAGAATGTCAGGTGTAGGTGAGGGTAGTTGCTTTCAAGCACAGAGGTGGGGCATTGAGGAGTCCAAATATATGGTTTGGCTCCTTGTCCACAATCATGAGGCCCAACTCATGCAGGGCCAGGTCCTGTGGGGAGCATATAGGGCTGAGGTGTGGGACTGGTTGGCGCATGATCTTACCAGTGCCACAGGGATTCCAAGGACTGGTGAGCAGGTCCGTCACCACCATGCGGTCCTGAAGAGATGGAAGCAGGACCAACTGAACCGTTAGATCCAGGAGGCCCGGCAAATGCCGAACGCCCCACTACTAAGTTACATCTAATTATTTATGTAAGAAATTAACCTAGCTGATATTATGGAGATGTGTATTCCAATATTACTTTATTTATATTACAGCTGCAGGTGTCCGTTCTGCGAATCGTAGAGCCTATGGCGATAGGCTGGTGCGGTTGCGCCACCAGGCAGGTCAGTAATCCTCTCCCTGTAACTGTAAATAAATATAAAAGTATGACAGTTAGCAAAAGAGTGCAGTGTAGTCACTAAGTAATAAAATGTGCAAGTAACAGTGTAAGAGGGTTTGCAAGTATTGCTTGATTACAAAAGTGTGTTGCAGTCTGTAATCCAAACAGAAAAAATGAAAATGTCTGAAATAAAGTCTGAAATCAAGATGTCCCACCTGTAATATAATAGTACACAACCTGCAGCAGGCTGAAAAGTACAGCTGCAGAAGCTGAGTAAAACATGCGTGGAAATATATCCCTGTTGAAATACTGAAACATGACAGAAGTGAGACTGTTGGAAAGGATTGTAATAACTACAGGTAAAACATGTCAATAAAGCCTAGAAGTAAGTACCGTCCTGAATTGTAAAAATAAAACAAGTGAGAGAGTGTGAGAAAGAGTTATGAATCCACCAATAAAGTAGTAATAACTCCTGAATAAAGTATACTGCTGTCAGTACAGAATGAAATGAATGTGACAAGCAGAACCAAACTGCGAAATGTGTTCAAAATGTTCCTGCAGCTGGAATGTGTATCCCAAAATCTGGATATGTTGCTCTCAGTCTGCAATATGCAGATAGTATGGTTGTCTGAAATACCAAACATCCACAGTTGTCTATAGCTATATAAAGCAAATGTAGCAGGATGATGTAGCTGAACAGAGCCAGATATGAATGTGTATGAATAAAAATGAAAATGTATATTAATGTAGCAGTAACATTCCTATCACCAACTTGAAGTAGTTATCACATAGGAAACTGTAGGTAGAACTGTAGTGTGTATATATATGTAGCTATTAGAAATGTACAGCATATGTATTGGTATTTGAAGGTTTTAATTAAATTTTCTTTACCCTACCCTATAACCAGATATAATCCATTCCACGTGAAATTGGTATGTGCAATCACAATTAACACCCCTGGACATTTGTCCTGTTGGGTCATACATATTTGCATGTACGTTGATGCATCTGCCCTGTTCATACATCCAAACCTGATGGCCTGTTGCTATCAATCAACCCTGCATGTTGTTGGACTGTGTATTGCTGTTCAAATTATGCATGTGTTATGCTTGCTGTTCAATGGTTTGAATATCTGGGTGTTTGGTTAATGGGAATACTAATGCATGCTGTTACAACTAATTGTGAATGGTATTGTATGTTACTAACCCAAACTGTCATGACATAATGCAAAACATAGGACGACAGGGAAGGCGGGTTCCAGCGGACCCACCTCTCCCACCTCAGCTGGCAAGTGCAGCTGGCAGTAGTGCCCAGTCCGGACCCTCCTCCGGTGGCCCTGTGCCACCTACAGGTGGAAGAGCTGCAGGGGATGGGGCTCGTCCCCCCTCTGCAAGTGTGGCCGGAGGAGAACCACCACTCACCCTCCATAGCGTCCGGACTGTGGTGCATAGGTAGATCCAGGAAGCTGTTCTTGGGGCACTACGCCAGCTTGAGGCACAGGTGGCACAACTAACGGGCATGCCTGCTGCCCAGCCTACACAGCCCCCAGCACAGCCCTGTCCTGGGCAGTGAAGGCACAGTGGCAACTGCCCATGGGTGGGGATATCAGTTCCACTGTTGCCATCTGTGGGCTCATGGGCTCTAGATATCCAAACATCCGTCCCCGTCAATTGTGTAACCCCTCACATGTGTCATACACCGCCCCTGTATGCGTCTTGTTTGTCTTGTCTGTTGACCTACCCAACCTACCTCTGCAGGTATACCGACTTCCTTTACCTGACATACCACTCTCACCTGAAAAAAAAAAAAAAAAAAAAGGGCACTCTTTACCCACAAAAAATTACGCCCCATACATAGCTGCCCATTTCGCACACATGTCTGCTGGACATGGAAACTGTCAATTACAATTGACTGTACAACAAGTTTTATTGTTGTCCTTACACCTCTCTAAGGGGTGGAAGGTTTCAAATATCACACCAAATTACAAACCTATGCACAGCTGTTGCTGATGAAGAAATGGGCAGCTATGGGCCTTACCTACATCCCTCCTGCAAAACCTAAGCTTGTTTCCCTACTGTCTTACCCTCTTTGTGACCCCTTTTTCACCACTTTCCTGTCTCCCCATTTTTATTTCTTTCAAAGAAAATAGCGCGGGTGTGTGCAAGAGTAAGCACTTTTAAGCAGTTGTAAGCGGGTGGGTGCGGAGCTGAAGGCCAGTGTGCATGCGGGAGCTCCGTGCAAACCAGCGCTAACCTGGTTACAACTGCTTAAAAGTGCCTTAGTCACTCTGAATGACAGGTCCTGTAGTTTGTTCAAAAGCAAAATAAAATCCCACTGTCAGTACCGAACCCAGGCCTTGGAAAAATTAGTCTGCATGACTTACCACTAAGCCATGACTGTTATATAAGAACATTGTGCTACAATAAATATATCATGTAATATTAGGAATGAATGTAAAGGGAATATAGGATGTGTAGTACACAAAGCATGTCATGTATATTTACTGTCAAATCTAGTGGATTTCTATAATAGTAGTGTGCGAACAGAAACAGCCATGCTAGTTGGTAGCTAGTAGGTAATAATGTCACTGTAGCACCTTGCAAGCCACATACATACTTACAGCAGGATAATCACTGCCCATACCCCACAACCTCTTACAGGAACACATCTGGACCAAGTAATAAAATATGTGGAGCAAAGGGTCAAAAACAGGGACACATTCCAAATAATGTTACAACAAACTTAGACTGTTCAGAGAGTAACAGGTTCTGCATTTTGTTGGATGTTTGGAAGGGTATGAAGTCTGAAACTTAAATGTTTGTCACTATAGTCTGACTTGAGCCCAGAGTGATTTGCCAGAAAGAGCTGTTCATGAGATATTGACCAAAATATGAGGCAGAAATGTGGACAACCTGCAAATATCTGTACACTTGAGAGGTTTGACACTGCCATATTTGAATAGTTAAGAGCCTAGACATAGCAACAGTGACTGAGTTACAGGGATGCCCCACAGACTACATGTGAAATGTACAAACAGCAGGCAGAAAGGTGTTACAACACATGCAATGATAACTATGAAGTCCGTAAAGTATGCACCACTTGCACGGCAGAAATAGTGTAGTAATACATATGCTCATGCTATCCCACAGTCAAAACTGCAGAATACTAGACAATTTAATGGGTGTACCCCACTGATATGTACCATTCCATGAGGCAGATAAAAGATGCACCTGAGAGTCTCTGGGGCCTGCTTAGCATCATACTCAAATAGCCTAATAGATGTCAAGGCCCACACCATGGCCAGACCACACTGCATGCAGTAACACCCTAGCAGATATAGCAAGCATTCCAAGGTGTGAATGTACATGGAAAATAGGAAAGCCACAGCAACACACTACAGTCAATACACCTAGCAGGCATACAAGTAGTGAATGTAAAGGGCAAATATTGAAGCCATAGCAACAAAGTGCAAGAGCCACTGCTATACCAGTTACACCACATGTCCCACAGGAAAGCACACAGACCCACATTAACAGTAGTAGTAGTAGTCTTAGGTGTCAGTGTACATGCACACTTATTGCAGGAAACTGGAGAAATGAATGGAGAAATGTTAATCTACAACACAGCTGGAAATATGAGAGAGATACTAACTTTTACACTCACAGAACAGTGTCCACAGCATACCAGCATGGTCCCTGCCCTTAAAATCTGAAAGGGCTATGCCTATACCTCTTTATAACACTGTCCTGAAATCACAGTGAGAACTGCAATCAGTACACAACTGGCTGCATGCAATTAGCAAATGCTGGCTAACAATTGGTGCAGAGGCCATCACATGGACATATGCAGATACCTACAAAAGCATGCTGTACTCCCAGTCCACACATGCAATACTTTCATTGCACCCTGAGGAGGTAGGGAGAGACAGAGACAGAGAGAGAGAGAGAGAGAGACAGAGAAAAAAAAATTAAACATACACAAACAAAACCGGTCAGCAACAACCATTTGAAAGCTGACAACTGACAAGTGGAGCAGCAGGACACAAAACCAGATGGCAACACAAGCAGCTGTGACAAACACAGGTAATGTAAAATAATACTATACAAGTCTACATACTGTGAACCCTCCATATGTGTCATTGGTCTGTATCCATATGTATATGAAGATGTGCAAAGGGCAGGGGACATACAGCAACTATCAGTGAAGGCTGTACATACATATGTATGTGAGAGCATCTATGTGCACATATCAATGTAGGTTGAATGTAGGTTGTAGTGCAATGTACAAAGTAGGTTTCACAGTTATGTATGTTTAGCAGTATATTAGTGTGTGTGTATACAGTTTTGTAAACAAACATGTTGATATACCTATCTATTATATGGATACGTATGTATGTCAATATATGTATGTATGTATATATATATATGTATATATATATATATATATATATATATATATATATATATATATATAATATGCATATATGCATACATACATAGAGAGTGATGTAGGAATACATAGACAGATGTAGATAAATAGAATATGTACAAACATATATATGTAATACACACATACAGATATAGATATATGTAGATACATATACATAGACAGACAGATCTGACTATCTACAGGTATGACTGTATATGACGATCTCACACTCCCCCTGTCCCACCCCCTCTGTCACTCTCACCACCTCTCTGTCACACACACACCCCTCTATCCATATATATATATATATATATATATATATCAATATATGTACATCAATGTATATATGTGTATATGTATACAGACATATATATATATATATATATATATATATATAGAGAGAGAGAGAGAGAGAGATGTATATATATTCTGAGTGAGGCACATGTGTACAGATGTATTGCAACAGGTGCCTGGTGACAAAGGCATGGAGTGAACCCCAGTGTCAAAACTGGAGTACCATACCCCATTTCAAATCACCTACACCAGTAACCACCAGATATGTGATTGGCTGACCACCACTGCATGTGTCAGGGGTGAACAGGGTCATACATGTGTACAATAGTTCCCCCAATGATATTCACAGTGGCACACTATTCCTGGTATACCTGCACATGGTATGTGTCAGCAGACATGGTGTGTCAGCTATGGACATGTAGGTCAGTGTACCCCTCCACACCACATAATGGCTGCCACGGTATGTACCTCACATGACAGCTACAGATATGGAGAAGGACACAGTGACATGTACAACACTGTGACAATGCACTCAGACACATTACCAATGCACAGTGGCTGACAACACCACAGAGTACACACATACTACCCACATAGAGGTTACAACTCCTGGATTTACATACTTAAATCACACCCATGACTGATGTCCAACAACCATAGTAACACCTCACACCATCCACAACCTAAATGACTGCTGTGTGTCATCTGTGACACTGCAATAGAGAGCACATGGTGGAGGTACAGGTTCCTACCCACAGATAAGACATACCCTGCAATAAACCACACAGCGTTAAGAAGCAAGACTCCCCATGAGTACATGTCACACATACCCTTGCTGAATGTTAGTCAGATAGGTAATATGCCATATGAGTCACCCTGTGTAACTGTTTGATAGCAGCAGGTACCATCACATCACATGTGTCACAATGGTCAGGGTAGCAGAACAGTATGCTGCTGTAGTCCTAGGGGCAATAGCATATTGTATTGTATTGTATTGCAATGTATTGTATTGTGTTGTATTGTATTGGTATGTAGAGGTGCCTCTGTCATGTAGTGGAACCACTGCTGCTGTACGCCAGTGTACAGGTACATATCCTGTAGTCAGGCTAGTGTTACATAACACTTCTGTATGTGTGTTTAGCTCCTCTTGGAGTTCATGTAGCATGCAACCGGGGATACCATCAGGTCCCATTCATGTTGTGTATCCTGCTTTCCTGAGGGCGGCTCTCACCTGGACATCTTTGATGACAGGGAGGTTACAGTCAGCTGTCTTATTTTGGGGGAGAGGGAGGGGGGAAACCTGCACTGAACCTGTCTGCCACAATGTTGCCAATATCTGTGGGTTCAGGGAATTATTTGTTGTTGTGTACTAACTATGAGCATAGTGGAGGGTTTCTGACCAGGTAGCTAACATAACTGAAGAAGGCCTTGTGGTTATCTATAGTGTCCCTGTTGATTTCCCTCTCAAAGTTGCCCGTGGATGTTTGTATGTGAGAAAATAGCTCCTTACTAGTGCTGATCAGACATGCCTTCCCTTTATGGAATTATGCTCTGTCTAGCAGTAGCTTCCATCTTTTGTTATACAATCTGTCTATGGCTGGGGTCCACCAGACAGGATGCTGTCCCTTTGTGGAGAGTGTCTTGGTCTTATATGGGATTGCATGATCCATGCATTCTCGGAGATGTCCGTAGAAATAATTTGTGAAGGGGTTAGCATTGTGGGTTGTGTTTTCCACTGGCCCAGTGGGCTAAAAGGATACCATGTCACTGTTACAAAGTGTAAAGTTTGCATTTGAAATGTTATTCACTATAGTTGTTTGTGCTGGTGGTGGAGGTGGGATATGTATATCCAGGGCAATTAGTTTGTGGTCAGCTCACAGTAGTTGATGATGTACCCCATACAGTACCTCGATACAACCCCCCAGGGTGAGGAGGTGCTTTGGATCTGAATCAGTGTTCTGACTGCTGGGGTTTGGTAGTATGTCATATGGAGTGTGCCAGGTACTGTTGCACAGTTGTTGGCTGAGCACTGATACCTGGCCATTTACATGTGTATCCACCAATCGACAGACAGATGCTATATATGTGAGATATGTTGTATCACAACAGTCGATTAGCATGTGTAGTATGTGTGCCATATTCTGCTGACATATTTTGCTGATATCATGTTATTTCCTTTTTCAGGACCACGGCTCACCAGCGCAATCCAGGTTACTCAGCAGCTGAGGATGAGGAGATACACCAGAGCCTGGTGTGGGATTATGCAATACACTTTTCCCACACCAGCCAGAATCAGCAGGAGAGGGCTGCACTGTGGCAAGACCTGGTCCGTCGGGTAAATGACATAGGCACACATAATAGGACATATGAGCAGGTACAACATCACTGCAGTGATTTAATCAGAAATGTCCATCAGCGTGCATTGGATATCCACAGGCAACAGGTTGCCACAGGTGGTGGGATGGCTACACATCCCCCACTCACCAGACTGGAGGGACTACCTATAAGTCTTGTGGCTCCAGCCCGCCAACAACAACAACAGCAGCAGACATGCATTATGATGGAGGCTGGAGCCACACAGTAGCAAGACTACGAGTGTGCAGGTAATATGCCATATGTATAGTTGACTGTTGTGTACACTGGTAGTTAATGCATGTGTGAGGTGTGTCCTTGGTTTGTAGCTGTCATCATAGTATTTAATGTGCAAGTGTGATATTCTCAATATCAGCAGCTGACCTGTGAAAGGCGACTGTTGTACTACTGACCCGTATCATACTCAGTAACAATGGCACAGTTGTGCCCACTGACATTAGTTTCCTCACTTCTGCAGGTCCCTCCAGTGTAACAGCAATGCAGCCTATCCATGCCGGTGAGTGTGTATTAACAATACCTTTAATAGTCTTGATAGTAATAGTAATATTAGGCTCACTGAGTAGTGATCTGTGTATGCATGCAGGTGTGTCTGTGTCTGTATGTTGCCAACAACAACAACAGCAGCAGACATGCATTATGATGGAGGCTGGAGCCACGCAGTAGCAAGACTACGAGTGTGCAGGTAATATGCCATATGTATAGTTGACTGTTGTGTACACTGGTAGTTAATGCATGTGTGAGGTGTGTCCTTGGTTTGTAGCTGTCATCATAGTATTTAATGTGCAAGTGTGATATTCTCAATATCAGCAGCTGACCTGTGAAAGGCGACTGTTGTACTACTGACCCATATCATACTCAGTAACAATGGCACAGTTGTGCCCACTGACATTAGTTTCCTCACTTCTGCAGGTCCCTCCAGTGTAACAGAAATGCAGCCTATCCATGCCGGTGAGTGTGTATTAACAATACCTTTAATAGTCTTGATAGTAATAGTAATATTAGGCTCACTGAGTAGTGATCTGTGTATGCATGCAGGTGTGTCTGTGTCTGTGTGTTGATATCTCGCATACTGAGTAGTATGAAACTGTGTGCAACTGTGTGCAACTGTGTGCATGTGTGCATGTGTGCATGTGTGCAACTGTGTGCATGTGTGCACTTGTGCATATGTGCATGGGTGCATGTGTGCACGTGTGCACGTGTGCATGTGTGCATGTGTGCATGTGCGCATGTGTGCACCTGTGCATGTGTGCATGTGTGCACCTGTGCATGTGTGCATGTGTGCACCTGTGCATGTGTGCACCTGTGCATGTGTGCATGTGTGCATGTGTGGACCTGTGCATGTGTGGATGTGTGCATCACTGATAATATTGTGTAGACATTGTAAACTGTGTTTCCTGTTTCCCTCCCACAGGTTCTGGTGCTGCTCTGGTGTCATGCAACAGGGAACCTGAATCAGGTGCCATGGGTACTGATAATGATGACATCTGTGTAATGGCACAGGAAGGTATGCCAGGGTCCGTCATTGGTCAGCCAATTGACAGTACACAGCTGTCAACCCCATCAATGCGCACAGTTATCCTGCCAATACACCCTTTGTCACCAATGTCCCTAGGTGATGGACAGGATACAGTGGGCATTGACCAGGGTAATGTGGTATCTGTGGCACATGCGTCCCCACACAGCAGCCATGGGCATGGCCCTGAGATGGTACCACACAGTCAGATGTCCAGGGGTTCTCGTGGGAGCATCCTTGGGCGTACTGCCCCTGTCAGACGTGCCCACAGAGGTCTTACAACCTCAGCTATTTTTCGGGCTGTCATGCAGGCACAGTCACGTATGGAATGGTACACCAGACAGGGTCTGAGGAAGCTGCCAGCATGTCGCACAACCATGACTGACAGTATGCGTGATATTGCGGCTGCCATCCGTAATTTCACCGATGTCATAGACAGACGTTGTGGGGACATATTAGATCGGTTCCACAACTACATGTCCATGAGCCAGGGTGATGGTGGATAGTTGAGGCGTCGATGTGGGTGTATGCCAGCAACAGCAGCAGCTGGCAGTCGTCGCGGACGACAACAGGGCCGTGGCCGCCCCCATAGTGCCAGCAGCAGCCCAGCAATGCTGGGTCTTTGCTGTCATCAGACAGCCCCAGGAGACCACGTGCACGTGGCTCTGGCAAGGCCCGACAGGGATCTGTGTCCAGTCAACGAACACCTGCTTCTGATGACAGTACCCAGTCTGGGTTGGTACCGGATACGGTCCGTAGCACCCCTGCAAGGCACAGGTACCGTGTCCATGGCCAGAGACACTGATCTGTATGACCTGGCAGGTACAGTCTGTGGCTTTCCACAAACACCAGTATATGGCAGCCATGAAGTGGAACTGTGTGCATCCATACACACATGCGAATTGACAACACCTAGGGCTACCGCATACATGCACACACTGCATCAAAATTGCCCCACCTTGTACTGTTGTCCCTCACCAACACACATACACATACATGTCAATTGGTGGTATTGGTGGCTGACTCAGGCATACCAAGTTCACACCCTGTGCATATGATGAAACTGTGCCACCTCCTGCAATCTGTAACATCAGTGCAGGTACAGGTTAACATGTTGCTGATGCACAGGGTGACTACATAGACATGTAGTAATAGTATCATGTTGTTAACAGTACTGTGTGCTGATATAATTGTGGGTATATCCCAGCATGCCTGATGCAGTAAGGGTATGATTGTCATGTACTGTTGTCTACACCCATGGTAAGTACCATAGTGTATCATCTGCACATGTTCGCATACTGGTGGTATGGATGTCAACAGAAGGCTACATACATAGGTAGCACAGAGGATAAGGTAATGAAAGTATTGATACGCAATGATGGACATGTAAACTGCAAGTGGCATGTTGCCCACACTGGACTCTGCAATGCGGATGTATGAGGATGTTGATATGTGTCCAGTACTACACGACTGGTACAGGACACACAGGAGCACCCTAGCACTGCAGACTCACATCTCATACCATGCTAGACAGCCCCAACACACAAAACTAACTGTCACAGGAGGGAGAGTCCCCATACATGTCAGGGATACTGTGGTGGCAGGCCAGGTAGCATACATCCTACTAAGTATGGAACCACTGAGTGAAGGCTCAGTGTCTGTTATTTGACATGTGTATTACTGCAGGTATGAGCACCTGGGTTTCCATCCAGTTATTATACATCCTGATGGTACATGGTCTGTACACTTGTGTGTGCTGAGACTGGACCCTAGCCATCTGACCTGTGTATTTCCATGTACATGTGTACAGTGCTTGCATATTTGCACTGTTAGCTACTAGAAGTGGTACAGCTTGTTTGTTGTACAATGGACTACATGCAGCCCTGCTTACTGTAGCTTTGTTTGCATGCATGTTTGCTTGCTGTTACCCTGGAACACTGATCCCACCTGCAATGCAGAGTTACAGAGCTTCTGTGGACTCCTAGTGACATCTGCATAGCTTACTATATGTATGTCCATGTCTCACTTGACAGAACATCACTGTTTGTCCTGTTCACATGTATGTTGCCTGTGACACATTGTATAAGACTTGCCTGGCATTTGTCCACGTGAACAGTCATATATGCCAGTGCTAACTAATCACAGACACTACACCCTCACATACTTACCTTCTGTTGAACCACCTGCTTCGCTAGCGACGGCTTGCACCTGTCACCCCTGGGCTTTCGGATATTGGCAAAAGGCTCTTGTTACCCCTATAGTGGCTTTTTTAGGCACGGCTCAATGGACAAACCCACCTCCATAGGTATCACAAGGGATAAGAATAAGAGTAATGCTACTCAACGCCAGAAGTCTAAACCTCCAGATGCACGCACTTGAAACTCTCCTTAGCATGGAGAACATCGATATCTGTGCAGTAACAGATACCTGGTTCAGGGGTACCGAGAGCACCCCAGCACTACCAGGTTATACCTCATACCATGCTTTTCGGCCCCAAAACTTGGACCGAACCACAAAAGGAGGGGGAGTATCTATATTCATCAAAGATACCCACACCTCCAGGTTGGTGGCAAAGCACGAAGCATCAGAGACTTTCCATGTGCAACTAACAGTGGGTAAAACTGCCTTCCAGGTTATAGCCTGCTACAGACCACTCTCCCAAACCCAGGAACCCCACTCGGCCTTCCTGAGAACACTGGAAAATATGAAGGTCTCTCCAAACACCATTATATTGGGTGACTTCAACTACCCAAACATAGACTGGGAACTTTACTCTAGCTCCAACACCCTAGCCCAAAGATTCCTAGAATTTATAAACTCAAATGCTATGGAACAACTTGTTACCACTCCCACAAGAGGGGAAAACATACTGGACCTGATCATCACCAACATGGGGACTCTATGCTCCAGACCAGATGTGTATCCCTCACTGGTAAGATCAGACCATAAACTAATCTCACTGGATATTCACATCCCAACCCCACCCCCTTCCCAGAAAACCACAGTGAAGACCTTCTCTAAAGCAAATTCACACTCCTCAAAACCGAGGTGGAATCCTTCAAAGCCCCCGGGCTTGTGGAAAATACGGCCCAGACCGCAGAATCCTCTATAAACGCATTCTATGGACACCTTCAGGAATGCATGGATCATGCGATCCCAAATAAAACCAAGACCCAATCCTCCAAAGGCAGACGTCCTGTCTGGTGGATCCCAGCCATAAACAAACTATACAATAGAAGGAGGGAGCTACTAAATGATAGAGTAAAATCCCAAAAAGGGAAGGCATCACTGATCAGTATTAGCAAAAAACTACAGGCACTCATAAAATTGTCTAAGGCCAGCTTCGAGAGGAAATTGCACAGGATACTAAGGATAATCACAAGTCTTTCTTTAGTTATGTTAGTAACCTGGGTGGTAATTCCCAGATATACTCAGAATTAGTCCAAAATGACAAAAGAAACACCGAACCCACAGACATTGCCAACATCATAGCTGACAGGTTCACTCCACACCAAAAGGGCAAATATCTATCCCAGTAGAGTGCTGCCCCCCTGACATCTCAGATGCTCAGGTAAGAGCCGCCCTCTCCAAAGCAAAAAACACAGCATCAATGGGACCAGACAGTGTCCCGGGCTGTGTCCTACATGAACTCCAAGAAGCGCTAAACTCAAACATAAAACTACTGTTCAATCTCAGCCTTACTACAGGATATGTGCCCAAAGAGTGGCGTACAGCAACAGTGGTCCCTCTCCATAAAGGTGGTGCCTCAACAGATCCTGGAAACTATCGCCCCATAGGCCTGACTAGCTTGGTCTGCAAAGCTATGGAAAGGATAATCATGGACCTCATAAATAAAGATATCGGGGACCTAAAGACACTGGATCCTACCCAGTTCAGCTTTGTTAAGGGCAGATCCTGCCACTTAAACCTGGTTGATTTATTTGAAACAGTCACCAAGGCCATTGACGAGGGGAAGGTGGTCCACACAGCCTACCTGGACCTCGCAAAAGCCTTCGATACAATACCCCACTCGGGCATTATAGAGAAGCTCACCAGCTTAAATATAAACCCCTATGTCACTAGATGGATTGCAAACTGGCTCAAGGACAGAACCCACATGGTTAGAATTGCTGGAGCCATGTCAGACTCCAAACCAGTTACAAGTGGTGTCTGACAAGGCTCAGTCCTGGGACCTCTCTTGTTCAGTATATATTTCTCGGAGGTACAGGCCAACACGGAAGGACTGTGGCTGACCAAGTTCGCAGATGACTGCAAACTGGCCGCCATAATTGACTCCCCAGCTGACACAAGCATCCTCCAAAAGGGCCTCATAGAAACAGACAACTGGTGCCAGAGCCATGGCCTGAAGTTAAATGCCGAACAGTGTATAGTCATCCCCTTTGGCAAAAACAAAGTGCTCACAAATTACCACATAAGTGGTAATCCATTAAGTACAAAAGAAGTAATTAGAGACTTGGGGACCCAAGTTGATAGCAATCTCTCATTTGACAACCACGAGGCCAAAGTGGTTAGAAAAACATTTTATATAGCCCACCTCATCATGAAGGGATTCACATCTAGCTCAGGGGAGGTCATTGTGCCTCTTTACTCATCCCTCAGCAGGCCCATAATTGAGTACAATGCCCCTGTTGGGATGTACCTTACCAGACACCTGCAGCAACTGGAAAGACCCCAAGAGTACCCCACCAAGAGGATCAAAGGGCTCATACAGATGCCATATGCTGCCCGGTTAAAGAAACTCCAGCTCTACTCAGAGGCATACCGCCTGTTAAGAGGCGATCTGTGCCTGACGTATAAAGCCATGTCCAACCCAGAATTAATGGACATGCTGCACCTCAGAATATCCAAATCCCATCGAGCTACGCGCTCGAGAGACTTGAACCTCAGCAATGAAATAAATAGGACATGCTGGAGGGACAGATTCATAACCCACAGGCTCCCTTCACTCTGGAATACAATCCCTGTCCAGGTTAGGCAGAGTCCCTCATTGACTCTCTTCAAGTGGAATCTTGATGAGTGGATGGGAGATCGTAGGTTTACCCCGGGTATCACTTCTGTGTCACTGTTAGACAGAGGCACAGTATACTAACCTCGGAAAAGGGCATAGCAAATTAATTTAAAATGGGTGGCGAAAGCCAATCACATTCTGGCTAGGCTTATAAATGCCCTAGGGCAGATAGCCTAGTATGAATCTATGAACCTATGAACCTATGTATCTTGTTCCCCATTGGCCCTATGTGCTGTTAATCACCATGGCAATCACAATACTATAGTAGCATGTGCAAAGGTCACTTGTCAGTCACCTCTATGGTACAGTTGTGATATATGTGGGTCATGTGGCAATGTCACAGCTGCCACATGTACACAGTCAACCCTCTCCCCTACACATGGACATACAACACATGTATGAGATGCAACCACATAGCCAAACTGGGGACTAAGCACTCTGAACATAGTACTGGCATAACCTGTCAGGTGGCATGAAATACTACAGTGACTACAATACCAGTCTGATGTAGACCTACACTGACAGCAATCCAAACACGTGAACACACTGGGCCATTCATGGAGCCTCAGAATAGCATCCTGCCTGAGCAGCAGACACCTCTGCAGCTGGCACACAGGCATACGTTAAGCCAGAACACAGCACATGCAACACATAGCACACAAATCCTGTGTGCCAAACAGTCACAGCCTGTATGGCTAGACAACACACCTGCTACAGTTGTGTTAGGTACCTTTATTGTCTGGTACAGTGAGGTCCCGCTCACCAGGCTGGACAAGGTGAAGGTCACAGTGATATGCCCGTGGGGCACTATGGTCCACCACATAACACAAGCATACAGGTCAGTCAGAGGCATAGACACATATGACTCAGTCATTGTCCATGCCACTATGGATGACCTGTGATGTACCTCCCTGGACTACATGGTAGGGAACATGGAAGGGCTCTCTGAGCGTGTGGCACAGGCTGGTATGACCCTGACCTTGGTTGGCATCATACCCTCACCAGGAATGCTGATGTATTACTGAATGCTGATGAATTACTGTAGCTACAACACCCTAGCTGAAAGGTTCCTAGCATGTAGTCACTGCATTGCTATGGAACAACTTGTTACCACTCCCACAACAGGTGAAAACATGCAGCACCTGTTCATCAACAACATGTAGACTATATGACCCAGACCACATGTGTATCCCTCGCTGCTAGGATGATACCATATACATCTCACACTGTATATACACATACCACATGCAGCACCCGCACAGAAGACCACAGTCATAATGTTATCCAGTCCAAATACCATGTATTCACATGTGGCAGGCATCAGACATGGGAACTATTGAAGGTCACAGGTACATATGTGTATCTGGCACACACATACATCATCTGTGTCCATTGCCATTACTGGTTTAATTAATGTCATGCATTATTGTGAACAACAACCCACACACATGGGCATTCTGTGTGACAAAAACACACGTGGCATGTGTGGAATTCAAAGCCATAACTAACTGTGCTATGACAGTAGTGAGAGACGCAGTAGCAGAGCATGCTATTTGCATTACTGGGAGATTTTACCTCTTCCGCTGTACTTGTAGGGTGCTGACATCATCTCTGTGTAGAGATTGGAATATGCAGCAGCTGGTGTGTTGTACTGGTTGGCAAAAGGGTCAGTTCTCTCACACATGTAATTGCACACACCCTACTTCCGACGCAGTAGCAGAGCGTGCTATTTGCATTACTGGGAGATTTGGCCTCTTCCGCTGTACTTGTAGGGTGCTGACATCATCTCTGTGTAGAGATTAGAATATGCAGCAGCTGGTGTGTGGTACTGGTTGGCAAAAGGGTCAGTTCTCTCACACATGTAATTGCACACACCCTATTTCCGTAGTGAGGGACGCAGTATCAGAGCGTGCTATTTGCATTACTGGGAGATTTGGCCTCTTCCACTGTACTTGTAGGGTGCTGACATCATCTCTGTGTAGAGATTGGAATATGCAACAGCTGGTGTGTTGTACTGGTTGGCAAAAGGGTCAGTTCTCTCACACATGTAATTGCACACACCCTGGACACACACTTTGCTTCCCTGGGAACAGTGCCAAGATATGCAGGTGTTCACATACACCATTCCAGTTGTTAATGTCAGGTACAGTTATGTTGTGTGTGGGAACTACTCAAGCCTCTACAACATTACCCTACAGCCACTACTATGTGTGAGTCCATGTGCTATGGCAGGACCACTCACCACAGCCACAAGCGGGAATACATATTGCACCTGACCATCTGCAACATGGGTACTCACTGTTCCACACCAGAGGTAGACCACCATTGTTGATATCTGGCCATACCCACCTTTCCCTGGACATCCATATCCCATCCCCACCTCCAGGCAAGGTTGTCACTGCAAACAAAAAGTGTATTTATCAAAACCAGACTTTACACTTGTGAAGACTGGGGTGGAAGACTTCAAAGGACCCATGCTGGGGGAGTATACAGGCCACTCTGCATAATCCTTGACAATTGCATTCTATGAACATGTGGAAGGTTTGCATTGATCATGCTATCCCAAATATACCCATGACTGCTCCACAACAGGACACCTGTCAGGTGTACACCAGCCATATATGAGCTGTCCAACAGACAGAGTGAGCTAATACATTGCAGAGCAGTAGCCCACAGAGGGAGGACATCTCTGAACAGTACTGGCATGACACTTCAATCCCTCATAATCATCACAACAAAGTGTTGACAGTGAAATTGTCCAGACAATGCAGATAAGGCTCCCCTCAGTCTGTTATTGATGCCCACTTACTGTTAGAGGTCCTCAGCAACCGTCTTCCAGCACACACCAACAACATGGATGTGGCTTAACAAATTCAACCCCTGGGATATCCACTGTGTCCCTGCTTGACAGAGGCACAGCACACTAGCCTCACACGGTGCCTTATGTGACCTACTTTACAGTGGCACAGTAGCCTACTGTACTGGGGAGGCAGATGCCAAGCACACTCTGGCTAAGCTGTCATTCCCTAGGGCAAACAGCCTAGTGTTGACCTCTACACCCATATATTTAATTGTCAGATGCACAATATTTGTTGCTGATAGACTGTTTGCAGGTCTTTATTGCCATAGCATTCCCTGTTTCTATGAACAACTTGTGTATCTGTGGAAGATGTTTGACTATGGGAGGAATCCACTATATCACGTATGTCTCTATAGTCATTTAACTGTGTGCACTGGGCAGATTGCTGTAATGTGGTTGGTTCCTGGAATAACACGTACAAATACCAGATATGTGTGGCCAAATGCTAAACTGAGATTTGGCCTAAGTGTGTGAGCATGCCCAGTTCAGGCTTCCCATGGCATGTTGTCTGACATATGTCTCATTTATCAAAGTGTGTGAGCTTTCCATATGTTGAACTCTGCAGCCCACCACATTTGTGGATGAGTGTGAACTTCAACAATATCTCATGTTTATGGTTGTGTGTTGTGTGTCATGTTGTGTAGTTACTGTCCAACTGCTTTGTGTCTGAACACAACAGGGATTATACTCTGCCTGCAGGGTTTGCATGGGATACTTTGCATACAGTTGTCAACATCCTTTCACACTGACCTAACACTGTAGTACCGTATAGTGTACTGGTTCAGTACTTTCACTGTGGTGGACAGTATCCTGGCCTTTAGTCCTATCACTGCTTTACATTTTCATAGTGAGCACAACAGCCTGGTTAGGGGCCAGTTGTGCACATCTGACCATGTTGCATTATGTTCAAATATGAACTACTTAAACCAGGCTTGTCCAACATTGGTAGTGTAATCCACAACATAGGTGTACATTGGCAAACACTAGCGATGTGCCCTAGGCCATTTCTAATGCTAGTCGGAGAGTGTGTTTGTCCTTCGACACACATTGTAAGTGGAGTTTGCCATGATATATGTCATGGTTAGTATACTGTGCCTCTGTCTACCCGTGACTGGTGATACCCAGGGTAAACCTACCATCTCCCATCCACTCATCAAGATTCCTCTTGAGGAGAGACGATGAGTGACTCTCTGGCTAACCTGTACTGGGAGTTTACTCAAGAGTGGGGGTGGCTTCTGTGTTATGGATCATTCAGTACAGCTTGTCCTATGTATGTCAGTGCTGGGGTTCAGGTCTCTCATGTGCATAGCTCACTGCCATTCAGATTGTACAAGGTGCAGCATGTTCATTGATTCCAGCTTGGACATGGCTTTATACATCAGGCACAGCTTGCCTCTGGGTGGGCAGTATGGCAGTGTGTGGAGCTGCAGTTTGTTTAATCAGGCAACACATGGCATCTGTTCAAGCTCTTTGATACTCCTGGTGAGGTACTTTTGGGGACCTTACAGTTGATGGAGGTATCTGCTGAGGTACATCCCACAGGGGCTATTGTAGTCAATTGTAACACTGATGAAGGATGACTGCAGAGCCACAATGACCTCCCCTTATCTAGATCTGACAACCTTCATGATAGGTGGGTATATGGTATGTTTCTGTAACCACTACAGCCACATGTTTGTCCAATGCAGGATATCTATCATCTTGTGTCCCCAGGTCTCTCATTACATGTTAAGTACTTAATGGGTTAACACCTATGTGGTAATTGGTGGGCACTTACTGTATATCCACAGGGGTTGACTATACACTTTTCTGCAATTAGCTTGCTGACATGGCTATGACACCAGTTGTCTGTTTCTATGTGGCCCTTTTGTGGGATGCTTGTGTCAGCTGGAGGGTCAGATATGGTGGCCAGTTTGTAGTCCTCTGCAAACATGTTCAGACACAGTCCTTCCATGTTGGCCTGTACCTATGGGACATATATACCAAACGAGGGAGGTCCCAGGACCAAGCCTTGTGGGATGCCAGTTATATCTGGTTTGTAGTCTGACATGGCTGCAGCATGTCTGACCATGTCAGTTCTGTCCTTGGTCTGGTTTGCAACCCCTCTACTGACATAGGGGTTGATATTTAAGCTGGTGAGCCTATCTATAATGAACACGTGGGGTATTGTATGGAAGCCTTTGCAAGGTCCAGCTATGTTGTGTGGACTACATTGCCCTCATCAATGACCTTAATGACTGTTTCAAATGAGTCAAACATGTTTAAGGGGCAGCATCTGCACTTAAGAAAGCCACACTGGGTAGGGTCCGATGTCAGTAGGTCCCCAATATCTTTATGTCTGCTGTACATGCTGATCCTTTCCATAGCTGTGCAGACAAAGCTTGTCAGGATTCTGGGGTGGTAGTTTGCAGTACCCATTCAGGCAACACCTTTGTTGAGTAGGACCACTGTTGTTGTACACTGCTCTTTGGGTACATATCCTGTGGTAAGGCTGACATTGAGCAGTAGTGTGATTTGGCATTCCATTATTCTTGGAGTCCATGTTGGACTTAGCCCAGGACACCATCTCATACCATTGCTGCTGTGTGTTATGCTTTGTAGATGCTGGCTGTTACCTCAGCATCTGCAATGTCAAGGGACCAGCAGTCTGCTGGGATAGATATTTTGCATTCTGGGGGGGGGGGTTGCACTGCACCTGTCAGGTTGTATGTTGGCAATATGTGTGTGTGTTTGGTATGTTGTTTGTAATATTTGAGTGATTCAGAGCATATCTGTGAATTCCCAACAAGGTTCCTACCATCAGTTGAGAAAGCCTTGTGGTTATCCTTAGTGTCCTGTACAATTTGTATCTTCATAGGTTCATAGGTTCATACTAGGCTATTCACCCTAGGGCATTTATAAGCCTAGCCAGATTGAGTGTGGCTTTCGCCACCCCTTGCTATGTGAATATTATGGCCATTTATGATTTAGTTTACTGTGCCTCTGTCTGGACGTGACACAGTGAAGACCCCCTGTGTACATCTATGATCATCCATCCACTTGGCAAGATTCCTGTTGAAGAGTGTCAGCGAGGGGCTCTGCCTAACATGGAGTGGGATTCTGTTCCAGGGTGAAGAGAGCCTCTGGGTTATGTATCTGTCCCTCCAGCACATCCTATTTCATTATGTGTTGAGGTTGACATCTCTCACTCTCACAGCTCTGATGGCTTTGGGTTTTCTGGGGTGGAGCATGTCCATTACTCCTGTGTTGGACATGGTCTTGTACAACAGGCATACATCACCTCTGTGTAGGCAGTATGTGACTGCATTCAGCTGGGGTGTTTACAGCCAGGCAGCATATGACATATATTTGAGACCCTTTATCCTCTTGGTGAGGTACCTTTGAGGTCTTTCTAACTGCCTCAGGTGTCAAGTAAGGTGCATCCCAAATGAGGCCATGTACTAGATTATGGGTCTGATAAGAGAACAGTACAGGGGCACAATGAACTCTGTTGACGTAGATGTGAATCCTTTCATGATACGGTGTCCAATATAGACAGTCTTCCTAGCCAGATTGGCAAAGTGAGTGACACATAACAGGTTATTGCCCACTTGTGTCCCTAGGTCCCTGATTACTCCTTCCATACATAATGGTTTACCACCTATGTGGTAATTTTGAGTACATTGTTTGGTATTTGGTGGGACATTCATACTGTCCAGTGTCTTCAGGATGGCTGGGTGGGGTTCCTGTGTGTGAGCATGTGGTCTGTAGCATGCTACAGACTGTACAGCAGTTTTGCCTACAGTTAGGTGCACATGGGTGGTCTCCGATGCTTCGTGCATTGTCAGTTACCTGGACGTATGGGTGTCTTTGCTGAATATGGATACTCCCCCTCCTTTTGTATTTTGGTCCAGGTTTTGGGGCCATAACGCATGATATGAGGTATAACCTGGTAGTGCAGGTGTGCTGTCAGGAGGCTTGCAGCAGGTTTCTGTCACTGCATAGACATCGATGTTCTCCATACTGGGGAGGGCCTCAGGAGCATGCATATTGTGGTTTACGCATCGGGCATTGGTCAGCATTACCCTTATGTTTCTTTCCACTTATGTTTACTAGGGTGGTGGGTTAGTCTTTTCAGCCTTGCCTACAAAAGGCTCTATGGAGGTGGCAAAAGCCTTATCCAATATCCAGACCCAGGGTAACAGGTGCAAGCCATCCCTGGAACAGCAGCATGGCTTGTCAAGCATGACATCCCAAGCAGACAGACATTGGATCCCCTTGGAATGACACCAGTAATTGTGCCACTTGTTAAAGCTGATCATTCTGTGTTTGTACTGTGGCATCATTCTTGGTGAGGGTAGGATGCTGCAAATGGTCAGTGTCATACCAGCCTGGACTACATAATCAGAGAGCTCATCTATGTCTCTTTTCATGTAGTCCAGGGAGGTACATCTCAGGTCATTCATGCCAGCATGGACAATGACTGCATCATATTTCTACTTGCTTTGGGGTGACCTGCATACTTGTGTTATGTGGCGTATTATAGCAGCCTACAGGCAGCTTACTGTACTCTTCCTCTTGTTCAGTCTGGTGAGATGGGCAGCAGTGTGTCTGACTATGAAGTCACCTATTACAACTGTATCAGGCATGTTATTTCTCCTTCTGGCCTGTGACTGTTTGGCACACCAGCTTTGTGTACTATGTGTTGCATGTGCTATGTTTGGAGGTTGTGGTTGCTTGGGTGTTTGCTTTGGAGGCCTCTGTTGGTGTGGTGTGTTTGTAATTAGGGCCTCCAGGAATGTTTTTCTGTGTTCATGTCTTTAGTTTGCAGTTGTGATAGGTCTATGTGGGACTGGGTTTGTGGTGTGTGTGGTTACCTTCTCCTCCTGACTAGTTTTGACAGTACTGAGTTGAGGGAGCTCAGCCTCCGGTTTGGATAAATGGTTGCATCTCTCACATATATTTGTATTTCTTGGGGGGAGTTGAGGGTTGTCTGTGTACTTGGGGCAGGTGTAACATTGCCTCAGGATTCACAGATTCAACTTGTTGTAGCTGGCCTTAGTGGATTGTATGTGTGGACATATTTTATTGCCATACTACTGATCAGTGATTACTTCCCTTTTTATGTTTGCTTTATCATGTAGTAGCTTCCTCATTCTCTTGCATGGATTGGTAATGGATGGAGTACAGCATGCCAGATGCCTGCGTGTATGGCATTGTGTCTTGTTTTTATTTGGGATTGCATAATCCAAGCATTCCTGGCTGTGTTCGTGGAATGCCTGTATAACAGGTTCTGAGGTGTGGCCGATATTTTGCACCTGCACAGGGCCTTTAATGGATTCCACATCAGTTTGGAAGAGTGCAACTTTTGCTTTACACATGTTTTTCACTGTGGTTTTCTGGCCAGGGACTGTGGTCAGGATGTGTATATCCAGTGTGATTACTCTATGGTCTGGTCTTACCAGTGAGGGATACACTTCTCATCTTGCCATCCAGTACCCATGTTGCTGATTATCACATCCAGTATGCTTACCCCTCTTGTAGGAGTGGTACGTTGTTCCTGGGCATTTTGGTTTATGGATTCTAGGAACTTTTCTCCTACAGTGTTGGAGCTAGTATAATGCTCCCAGTCTATGTCTGGGTATATTCAGTCACCCAATATAATGTGGTTTGGAGGGCTTGATATATTCATGTATTCCAACATAGGCCAGGTGCAGTTCCTGGTGTTAGGATGGTAGTCTGTAGCAGGCTATAAACTGGGAGGCAGTTTTAGCCACTGTTACTTGACCATGGCTAGTCCATGCTGCTTCTTGTTGTGGTACCAACATGGGCTGTGGTTATCCTTGACAATTATTGCTAGTCACCCTCCTTTTGTAGCTTGTTCCATGTTTTGAGGCTGTACAGCACAGTATGAGGTGTAACCTGGTAGTGTTAGGGTGCTGTTGTGAGCCTTGACCCAGTTTTCTGTTACAGGACAGATATCAACATTCTCCATACTGGGTGAGTTTAGACTGCATGCATCTTGCTGTTTAGACTTCTGGCATTGGGTAGCATTACATCTAGGTTCTTATCCCTTTTGATACCCATGGAGGTGGGTTTGTGTTTTGAGCCTTACCTATTCAGGGCACGCTGTGGGTAACAGCAGCCTTTGCCAGTATCCATAAGGCCTGTACTGATAGGAGCATGCCACCCCTAGCAGGTGGAGCATCATGTCATGCTCAGCATGTCATCCCAGGCTGGCACACTTTGGATCCCCTTTGACTAACTGCAATACTTCAGCCAATTATTGCAATTGATCATCTCATTGTCATATTCTGGCATCATGCTTGGTGAGGGTAGGATGTTAGTCATGGTCCTCAAGTGTGCATATACTACATGGTGTTACATTGCTTAACACATGGCATTCATGCCTCAGGTGGTGCTGCAGGGCTGCCTCTGTCGGATGTACATATTATACTCCCTGTACATGTTTGAGAGCAGGTTATGTCATTTTAGGCATCCATGTTATTATATGAGTGAGTCAGAGAGGGGTATCATTCCCAGAGTTCCTACTGTGCCAGTGTACGTGCTATGCGTTGCCTCTTTGCAAAGGCCAGGGCATACTTGGCATGCCTCCTTCTGCCTACTGGGGCAGGCTCAGGTTGTTCCTCCTCCGAGTCACGCTCTGTCTGTGATGGCCTTGGCAATGGTGGGGGGCTGTCTGGCCCGGCCCTATGCTGGTCCTGCTGCAGCTGTTTTTGCAAGATCATATTATGTAGCATAGCACATGCCATGACAATTTGGGTACATGTAGTTGGTGAGTACTGCAAGGCTCCACCAGATGTGTCCAGACACCGGAACTGTGACTTGAGCAGCCCAAACACACGCTCTATTACATTACGTGTTTGTGTGTGTGCCTCATTATGGCGTTCCTGTTCAGGTGTGTGTGCATTTCTGATGGGTGTCATCAGCCACGGCTCCAGTGCATAACCTGCATCCCCCACTAGGTGTCCATGTGGGATGTCCCCATTGGCAAATGTCTGGTACAGCTGCGTCAAATGCCAGATATGGGAATCATGGTAGCTCCCAGGGCAGCCAGCACACACATTCATTATTATGCCCTGGGCATCACACACAACCTGGCAGTTGATGGAGGGGAAGCCCTTGTGGTTAATGTAGGCCCTACCCCGCTCACTGGCTGGTGCTTTGATGCATATGTGCGTGCAGTCTATTGCACCCACTACCTCAGGGTATTCCACTATTTGCTGGAAGAGATGCATATTGCTGGCCAATACCTCACGGGCATTGGGGAAATATACACGATCACCGACATGTGCTGACATGGCATCCAGGAACTGGTGCAGTACCCTGGAGGCTGATGCCTGTGATATCCCCATCATATCACCAGTTGGTCTCTGGAAGGTACCTGTTGCTAGTATTCTGATGCCAACACATACCTTGGTTTCCACTGGGATGGGTTCCCCTCTGTTGGTTCTGTGTGTGAGGCGTGGCCTGCACAGCTCGACAATTTGCTGCAGGAGGTCTCTGTCCACTCCATAGTGCTCTACTATCTCCAGCTCATGTAACCCGTGGTAGGTGACCCTGGGCCTGTACACTCTTCTCCGTCTCCTCACTGTGGGTTGTCTGGCACCATCTGCATTGTCACCACCCTCAGCAAGTAGCCTATGTCTCCTTATGACAGCTATAGCAGCCCCTAGCATTTCTGCTCTGAGTTCAGCTTTTTCAGTTTTCACTTCTAATAGCTTACTCCTGTCTTGCAGTGTCTCTTGAGAGAAACATCCTGCACTGCTGTTTGCAGAGTTTTAAGTGCTTGGCTGAGCTACTATTCTGCCTGTGCAATTGCCTGCTTCTAATTGTTTTCACCTGTTAGCTCCAGCAGTATTCCCTGCTAGCTTCCTACTAATTCTGTTGCTTCCTTTTTCCTTTCTGTTTCCTCAGGGGGGAGCAACGTGCATACCAGCAGAAACACACTCACAGTGGCTTACACACGTGCACACATGCTTACACGGTTTACAATAGTCTTATTAAGGTTAAAACGTGCGCACACCAGCGCAAACAGTGTTACAAGTCTGCCAACAGGCTCCCACATGCTCAGTCTGCCTTACATGCACGCACACTGCCCTACTCGCGCTTCATGGTGCGCACACGTGAGCATGCACATCCAGCAAGAAACTTTGGTGTAAGCAACAGTGTACACCTTCCATTTATTGACTTTCCCATGCTTATGTTGTGGCACTCCTCTTTCCATGATATGTGTCTGACATCTGTCATGTAAAATTAACCTCCAATGAACTGCATTTCTTTCTACCATTCCCCCCTGTGATATCACCTATCTCCTACTCTATTCCTCCCCCTTATGTATCTCTTACACTACTCAGAATGTGCTCATTTGCTATGTGACAGTGGAATTCAGTATCCTAATACTCATTTACATCAGATTGCCTACTAATGCTTATTTACATGTCTTAGACTCAGCTTCCCCCCTTAGCAACCACTAAACGGTGGCCATGTTGTTTTTGGTCTGCTGGTCCCTGCATTGTAAATCCATGTATTGCATAAAACCCACATTTGTGGGTATATAACCTAAATTTTTATGTTTTATACAGCGCAGCCCATTTGCGTGGGGCTAAAAAAAAATTATTCATTTTTCATATTTGCATCGGGGTACCTTGCCAATGGCCACATATTTGGCCATTGGCATGCTGCCTGATACTTATGCACCCTTTATTTGGAGATGACATGGCTCTGTTGTGGTTTTTGCAGAAATGTACTCAGTTGTCAACTGAGTACATTTCTGCAGCTAAAATGGCTCTTACACGGGCTGCTTTGGGCTTCGTGGATCACTAATCTACCTCATTTGCATGCCTTTGGGCTGCAAGTGTGGTGATTAGCATATCCATGCCCACTCTGTGTAAGAGACGTTTTAGCTGGTCTTTTACACGGACTTTAGGGCTGTTCCTGGATCGCGAAGACTGCATGGAGTTTTACACTACTCTTAGACTCCGTGCAAGCCTTCATGAATCCTGCCCACTGTTAGCAAAACTGCTCCCACAAGGGGAGCCCATTGCAATGCCACTCTTTTGGAGAAACAACTTGTCTGAAAAAAGAATATAATTATTCTCCAGTATTATTTTAAGGAAAACTTCTATCAAATTAATTTGCTGATGTTCCATCCCTCTTATGTGAAGGAACTCTCTAACCCATTCGATTCCTGTTCAGTGTGGAATGGAGGTATAGAGGTCCTTGCTGTCGACTGTAAGGAAAATGTGATGTTCATTGAACACTAGTGCATTAACATTTTCCAAAAAATGCCAAGAATCTCGACATAATTGTGTCTCTGACTTAGCAAACAAACTTAATTATAGTGTAGCTAAGTATAACAGAAATAGAAACATCACTGTTAATTAAAGGGATCTTCTCAAACTGCTTAATGTATGTAACGTGAGGGTTATGAAACCCGATAAAGGAGGTGGGCTGGTGTTTATGGACCAGCAGGTCTATGAAACAAGAATGTTGAGTTTATTAAATAGTGATGTATATGTTAGTGCAAACCAGAATGAGCTAAATGGGGCATATAATACAATTAATAGCATGTTGAGCTACCTTTTTCTTGAAGGGAGCATTGATGTGAATACATACCATTTTTTGACCATGCCAGCCCCAGTACTTCCAACATTGTTCGGTGTCCCTAAAATACATAAGGATCTAAATAGTCCACCCTTTAGAACTATTGTGGATGGTAGGGGTACTGTGATATATGCTTGTGCCAAGTTTGTTGACTGCAAGTTGAAACCATTTGTTAAGTCAGAGACACAAGTATGTCGAGATTCTTTGCATTTTTTGGAAAATATTAATGCACTAGAGTTCAATGAACATCACATTTTCCTTACAGTCGACATCAAGGACCTCTATACCTCCATTCCACACCGATCAGGAATCAAATGGGTTAGAGAGTTCCTTCACATAAGAGGGATGGAACATCAGCAAATTAATTTGATAGAAGTTCTCCTTGAAATAATACTGGAGAATAATTATATTCTTTTTCAGACAAATTGTTCCTCCAAAAGAGTGGCATTGCAATGGGCTCCCCTTGTGGGAGCAGTTTTGCTAACAGTGTCTTGGCCTATTGGGAAAGGTCCTTCTTATTTAATTGTACAACATACAAAGAACATGTGGCCTGGTACACAAGCTACCAGGATGACATGTTCTTCTTGTGGAAGGGGCCGGTGGACATGATTAATGGGTTTATAACTGAAATTACTTCATTTACTTCATTTTTGGAATTTACATACCAAGTAGGCCAAAATGAGGTTAATTTTTTGGACATCCACCTTAGTAAAGACAATAACAATAGGCAATTTAGTTCTACCATCCATCAAAAACCCACATACTGTAATATATTTTTACATTTCACAAGTTGCCATCCCCTCCATCAGAAAAGGGCAGTGGTTAAGGGACAGGCAGTAAGAGCAGCGAGGATGGTAACCAATTTCGATGATTTCTTAGAGGAGTGTAATCTCCTCAAGGAAATGTTCTTAAAAAGAGCTTATCCTTTACCCTTAATCGATCAAGTGATGGAAGAGGTACATAATAAAAGATCAATAGGGTATTTTCAACCTTTGGTACAAGAAAAACAAGTTTACACAACCCCACCAGTGGGGAATGTTATTAACATTTCCCAGGGAAAAGAAAAGTTATTGAATGGGGCAACAAGTTTTTTAACAACCTATTCCCTAGATGCAAGCAGCTTTAGGGAGATAATATGTAACAATTGGTCTTTGATACAACAGAATAACGAATTAATCAAAATGTTGGGCACAACACCAGCTATAACATACAGAAGAGGTCTCAATTTCAAAAACTTGGTTGAGAGACCGAAAAAAGCTTTAAGAGGCCAAACTGGTATGTTTAAATGTGGAAGATGTGCCCAATGTAAACATATTAAAGTGACTAATAAGGTTAACATCAGAGATAAGACCTATCAAATTTGGGGTAGACATACATGTGATTCCCAAGGGTTAGTATATGGGGCTGTCTGCAACCAATGCGAAGGTTACTATATTGGAAAAACAGAATGAAAGCTCAAGCAAAGGATATACGAGCATCAATATAGCATTGATAGGCAGAGCAGTACAAATGCCCTAGCAGGGCATATAATAAAACACCCAGACCATAAGTTCAGTTTTATTGTCTTGCTAAAAGTAGACCGTAGCAGCAGGGGTGGCCCATGGCAACTTAAACTCGAGGAAATAGAATTGGCATGGCAGATCCATACCATGGCTTATATTATGCCGGGTTTAAATGAATATGTATCTATCAAATGTTTACTCAAAATAAAAGCCTTAGCTAGATAAGCATTACAAGCCTTTTTGAATAAATAGATCCATTTAGGATCTTTTAATATACATGTTTTTAAAAATTTAGTAAATTTAAAGTAAATATGTTACCATAACAAGGCTGGGTGATTTGGTATTTTTAATATTGAGATAAATTAGGCTTGAGAAGGTTTATCGTCTAAGGTTTACTGATTTTAGAAAAACCTATATACAACAAATCTCTGGTTCAGCAAACAAAAGGTTACTTGTGGTTTTTTATTGTTGATTGTTTTTTACTTAATTAATTGATTGCTTGATTAGACTAACACTGTGTATAAAAGGCATTCCTTTTCACATGGGATTGTATCTTGTATGTTTTTCGATGGTCTGAAGAAGTTGGCTTACGTTTTGCCAAGAAACCGCTTACCAATAAAGGAGTTTAGTTCTACAAATCCGCTCTCTTTTTTTGTTTTCACTAGTTTTGTTTTTTTGTCAGTACGTAAGTTATTAATGCCGTTAAGTGTCTCTTCATAATATGAGACCAACAGTTTTATAAATATTTCCGATGCTGAATTTTGTATCATGCGCCATTTATTAACAGAAGCCTGGTTTTCCTTACCCATTCCAGGTTTTATGTACACTCTTAGGCCTCAAGTTTTAATTCCAGCTTCCAAATAAGCTTGCAGCAATTTTATATGCCATATTGTTGAACAAAACTTTCTTGTAGCTACATTAAGTTCTTTAAAAGTACTTTGCATTTCTGAAGTGCAACTCACCCCAGTAGATGCTGTATCAAATTGTTTGTCCATAGTCCACATTCTATCTTCTTTATCTGCTGAAAGGTTCCCAATAAATGTTCGGAAATCACCCTCAAATGACATCTTGAAACTGGTAAATTAATCCACTCACAATGGAGACACCAAAAATGCCACAGCACTCAGCACCAATACAAACCGCAACAAGCTTCTGGTGCATGTAGGCCCACTGTGTGCTCAAACTGTACCAAATACGTAAAACACCAAACCGATAGTCCAGCACCACTATAATATAAACATTACTAGAATTTTAATGAAAACAAAATAAAGTAAAGTCCAGGTAATACTTTCAGCATTAGAGGAACCAGTATTGCCTCGGAGGTCAGAAAGGCTGCAGACACACCACTGTGGTACCTTCATTTATCAACAATTCTAATGATGCCTTGTGTGTGTGCCTGATAGTGTTCCATGGGGTTGTGCATGACAGCTGTGTGTGGGGGGGGTTGGTGACCCAAAAAAGTGAAGATGTTGCAAACAACAGTTGTGTTTTGGCATCAGTGTGGTCTAATAGTTTAGTTAATATTTCAACAAATTTGGGCCAGGAGATGTCCAGTATTGATCATCACTAAGGAAATGGGATTCATTATATATAATTATACTGATCTTGTGCTCACTGAATCCCATTTCAAGTTATTTAGTAGGTGACAAATTACACTTTCATTCAGTTTGTAATGACAATTTGACTGATGATGAAGAACCACACTTAGTGAATTCATCATTCATGGGGGCAGTAGATGATGATGAGACAACAAGGGGGGGGGTGGTTATGGTATCATGCACAATATCGATACTGGCAGATTATGAAAATAAATATATGACACAACATACAGTAGGGTTTCAATACATGAAGTAAGAAAGGCATATCAGAAAATTGATTTGTATCTATTGGATGCCCTGTTGGGTGTGTAGGTAAAGGTCAAGAGTTTTGAGTTTAACTATCTTGTGAAGAAAGTTAATATGCCTAAACTGTTTTTACCATAGGTGCATAAGCATGAACTGAGCATCTGTGATTGACCACATTGTTTCTTCCAGGGTTCCAGAACTGTGAACCACTGTCTTTTGTTGGGACTCTTGGCATTGTTTGGAGTGATGAATTCTAACTTGGTGCTATTAGCATGGGAAAAAAGAATATTTTTGACTCTAGATTTGTTGAAAACATATTAGTGTACAACAGATTCCTTCCTGACTTGTGTATGGATGGGAGGGTGATGATGATGATTAGGAATTTATTTGATTTTTTTTAAACAACACTTCTTTTTCTCAAATTTACTTACAATTGGAGTTATGTAATTCCATGCTGCATTTTTCTAGTTGCCATCCCATGCATCAAAGGAAAGGTTTTGGTGAAGCCAAAATGTCCCCTCATAAGATTAATAAATGATGACACACACATTCAAAAAAAAAGATTTTTTTATTTATTGGTTTATTTCTTGAAAGGGGTTACCCATTGTGTTAAAAAAAAAAAAAAAAAAAAGAGGTTTAGAGGAAAAGTAAAAATTTTATTTTTTAAAATTAAAAATTAAAGGGTACTGTGTCTAAAATTAAACAACGACACAATGGACAATAATATTGATGTGACAGACTTTTGCATTTCTTGAGTAGGGACAGAGAGCAAATTCTGGTGATGCACCCAAATGGTGTAGGTACATAGCTGAAGGTCCCTATCTGTGTTTATATAGCTTCTTGTATGTCATGCCAAGCAGATTAGGGAGCATTGTGTTTCCATTAGAAGGGGATGAGCACAATGCCCCTGGGCACTCTTAAGGTGTGTGTGTGTGAAAAAGAAGGCAAATCAGTATGGTGATGTCAACAACAATATTGTTTGGTGGTCTTCAACATTTCAGGCAATTTTTATGTTAGCATAGTGTTAGTTCATTGGAATACACTACAGAGCACTATATTTAGCATTTATGAAACTGGCTGTTTAACTAGATTCTAGCAGTCTGTATTAGTATTTATCATATACATATTATATATATATTTATTTACACATATATATTTATACATATTTTTACATATTTTTTTAGGTCGTTGTAGTTCTATATATACATTTAAATTAATTTATGTGTAGACCCTTCTCACATGAGTATACATATATACATATGTTTTTTATTTTTTATTTCTTATATTGGATTTGTGTCAAGGCTTCTTTTATGAGTAAGATTTGATTGACTGATTATTTAATTGTGAAATTAGTGAGTATTTAAGAACAACTTGCTGGGTGTGTTTTGTATGACTCTGAAGAAACCAGTTTACCTGGTGAAAGCGCTCAGTGGTGTGCTCATTTAATAATATTTTTTTTTTTTACCTGCATTGCTGGTCTGTGCCTTATTGTGTCAGCTCCTACACTACACTCGATTTTTGGTTCGTTTTTTTTTTTTTTTGGATTCCTGTATTGGAGTTGGTGTTTTGATTTACTAATACTTTCAGCATCATTTATTCAGGCAAATGCCAATTCTGACAAAAGCCCATGGCAGACAAACAGTCATAGCAACAAGAAACTCCAAACCGGTTTCGCCCCCTGGTGTCCTCAGTTGAATAAACAGTCCCTTGCAATACATACATTTATATACCTAATTCTTAAAGACATAGGGTGAAATCAATTTCCTTTTTTAACATATATCAAACAATACATATTAAATACATTCCCCTTTTGTTTTTGAAATAAGACCGGGAAATCTGAAAGATAACTACAGTTTATTGACCTCAAACTAAGACTTTGTGCATAAAACTGGAAACTTGAATTTAGAAGACAGCTCTTGCAATATACCACAATTCATGATGTAGGAAAAAAGTATACACAGTAAAATGAGCGAAAACAATCAATGATATTTTCACTCAGGTTGCAAGACTGGCCTTAGGTCTGTCAATGTATGTGCTGGTCTCACAGGATACTGTATCTCCTAACCCCACATGACCTCCCACCCTGTGCATTATGTGTTAAGTTACTAAGTACAGCAGACGCCTTCATAGTCCAAATAATAGCTAAAATAATGGTAACAATTATATAAAATGGATATAAATGAAATAATGGACCTGCATTACCACATGAGAAGAAGTTTTTTGTGAGAACAACTATAACTCCAGGTACCCAGAAATTAAGATGCAAATAAATCCAATTTACAATTATATACCCTACAAAGCAACTTTTTCATGGGATTGTATGGAATATAAAGTATACAATGATGGACAGCTTTCACAAATCTGTAATAGACTGTTTAGCTCAATATGGCACTTCAAACAATTTGCTAAAACATAATAAACTTCCACAGTCATGAAGTCATAATGTTCTACAGCCTGTATTGAGACAAGCAAACATTCAGAATACAAGTTATGGATAGTAAGGAGTGATTTATAGACATGAGTATGCAAAATTAATATACTGTTAACAATCAGGGCATTAGTGAAATAATCTTATTATTGTCCTCATTGTCTGGTTCAGGCGTAAATATGCCAGAAAGCTTCTAAAACATAGTATGTGATTGCAGATACTAGTGTGTCATGGCATATTTCATTAATTATGGGTGTCTTCCATTTAAATCAGACACAAAAGTTGACTCAAAAATCAAATGTAATTAGCTGCAATGCAATAGCTGACTGAGTCCACCTTTGAATTACGACATTATTTATATAATGTAATAACTGGATTGTTCAGTGATGACCTGCGTGTCTAGTTTTCAGTTTTAATTTGACAAATCAAAATGGATAACTTAATTTGGCTAGCTCAAGACAAATTCATTGTATACTGGATGCAACAACTGATTTGATTTTGCTTTTTGGTGTTTGCCATATTCGTTAATACTGGATGTGATTGAGCTATCTTAAATTGACACCATGGAGGTAAATATTCTGAAATATTCTTTGACTTTGGAAAGTCAAATCAACATTCATCTGTAGCATTCATAACTTCATTGTTCACTCCCTTAACTTGTATTTGATTTAGAAAATATACCAAAGCATGTTTCATAGACAAATAACCTCACATTTCTAACACGTGGTAATAATATTAGTGAGCTTCTTAAGTTGATCGTGGCTCGGGTGTTGTTGCTAAAGTTGTCTCGCAAATGAAATTTTCCATATAGAAGGACAGGAAATAATTTTCCCCAGCAGACCCTGATCTTGAATGATAGATATTAAACATTTGGTGTTTTCTCAATGGGTTACAATGCACATGATGTACAGCTGCACTATTTTACCTTCATCAGTTTACTTTTACAGATCAAGACTTACTGATTCACTAGTCACCAAAGGATATATTATTGAAATACTATTTTTTTTACAGGGCCAAAGTCATGAATTTGCACATTCGTATAAAGAAATTATGACAAATGTAATGAAAAAAGCAGTGTGTCAATAAAGATGGCTCAAACAAAACTATCAAAAAATATAAGAAGCCATCCTAAGCAAGTAACTGATCCCACACGATTGTGCTATATCCAATACAAATGCCAGTAGTATCCAAAAAATCCAAAATCCAAGAGACAAATACAACTATTTATTAACATAAAACATACTTTGGCAAATAAAGCTATTTATTGACATGAAACATAAGAAAGGTTTGTTTTGTGTTAATAAATACTTTTGTTTCTTAGATTTTTTATTTTTTGGATACTACTGGCATTTGTATTGGATGTAGCACAGTCGTGTGGGGTCAGTTATTTGCTCAGGATGGCTTCTTATGTTTTTTTTATATAAAGAAATTAACTTTTTGTAGTTAGCATGTCATGAACTATCCCTTTTACTGCATTTCAAAGCAAAAATAGAACTTTGAGTGAGAATCATGCTGAGTGACATGGACAGTAACCGAGTGTGGGTCTGTTTGAATGGTTATGGAGCAGTAAAGGTGTGTTTCATGTTATTAACTAAAGATTACTATGCCACGGCAAGAAAAACAGTCATTTTAGTTTAATTTCTAGATGATATTAATTGTACATGGATTGGAAAAGTGTAAAACGTGTTTTCCATTTGTTCAGAGTTATGTGTTTAGGCTAAGAGATAGTAGGGCTTTGTGGCATCTATAATGTGTACAAGGTCTTTTCACTGAGTTTGTGTTATAATGAGGTTATTTTTTAAAAGGCAACCTTAAACCGATATAAGCTCACAAAGTACTCTTTAGGTTGAATTATGCAGCTTGTTATAAAGTACAAAGAAGTATTTATTTTGCATAAACTGTATAACAGTAAAAGATATTACAAATAAACATTTCCTCATGGCATTTATTACACCAAACTGATACTAGTATTTATTTAGTACAAGCAATTCACATCTTAGCCTTACAATTTGATGATTGTACATGCACGTTTATAGATTCATAGGAGGTTGCTAGGATAATGGCCCTAGGGTCTTTACAAGCCTAGCCGTGTAAAAAAAAACATGTACCCTAATTAACCATAGTTAGATGGTTGTTATTAGCAGAGCAGTTCTATGATCAGCACCAACTACCATTATCCATGAGGGACACAGGTGCCAACCCCAGGGTGAATGTATGGTTACCCATCCAATTGTCAAGGTTGCGCTTAAATGGGGTCTTTGAGGATCTCTGCTTCACATGCAGTGGGAGCTTATTCCAGAGTAGTGGCAGTCTCCAGGAGATATATCTGTCTCTCCAACATGCTTTGTTAATGTCATAAGCTACGTTGAAATCTCTGGAGCAAGTGACTCTTGTCCCATTTGAGTTGCAGATGTCCAGCATTTTCATCAGAGCAGTCAGAGACAGCTCTGTTGGCCAGGCACAGGTCACCTTTCAGCAGCCCATATGATGCAGAGTACAGTGACAGGGCTTTCAGTCTTTACATGTAAGTCATGTTTTAAGGACCTGGATTCTCTTGATTAGAAACTTCTGCAGCTTCCAAATAGTTTTTTGTGAAGGACATCCAGTTTGTAAACATAGTCTGGCAAGTCTGTCTTCTAAACAAATTAACACCTGCTGACCTGTGCACTTAATCAGCATGGATATGAATTGTTTGATACAATTTTAGCTAACTGTTCTAGACTAACAGCAGGTTAAATAATCTCATTGCACCAGTTTGGATTTTTGAAAAAACACAAGCCCAAGATAACCTTATGTTTGAATTAATCTTGTATCATAATGAAACATTTAAAACATCATTTTTAGAGAGGATTCTAGAAATGTTACTGCTAGGATACCTATCCCCTTTATCTATGATATTCTGACGAACTGTAATTTCTCTCAGTGGTATATTAATGCTATTAAATAATTTTATGAGTTGGCATCTAAATGCATTACAGTAAATGGATTGCTATACAGTCCTATTAATACTTTGATGGGAAATTAGTAATCCTGACACCTAACAAGGATGCTTTCTTTCCCTTTATCTTTTTTCCTGTCCCAAAGCCTTTCATTTACCTTATGATCTTAAATATTTGGGATAAAATTTTTCAGGAAAGATAATCAATATTACTTCCTTTATAAATGACATCCTGTTATAATTTAGTAACCACAACCAAACCATACAAAGACATTAAAGCTAGCAAAGGATTATAGTAAAGCTTTGAACTGCAAGTTAATTATAGATAACTGACACTATTTTGTTATACATCTATGGATATTACTGAGTAGGGTGAGCTACTCCAAATTCAATATGTTGAGGAACTTGGTCTCCACTAGTATGGAAGTTGTCTTGTAAATCTGTCTGCTTTCATGTCCTCTTAGGGACTTGGATCCATGAATAACAAAAATAAACCATTGCAGCCCAATCAGAGAGTGCTGGTTTATGCGGATTAAAAGTTCACAGACAACTGCAAACTGGGCGCCATAATCAACTCTCCAGCTGACACAAACATCCTTCAAAAAGGTCTCACAGAGACAGATAACTGGTGCCAGCGCCATGGTTTAAAGCTAAATGCCAAAAAATGTATAGTCTTACCCTTTGGCAAAAACAATGTGCCCACAAATTACCACATAAGCGGAAACCCATTAAGTACAGAGAAAGTTATTAGGGACCTGGGGACCCAAGTTGATAGCAATATCTCCTTTGAAAACCACATTGCCAAAGTGGTTAGAAAGACCTTCTACATATCCCACCTCATCATGAAGGGTTTCACATCTAGATTAAGAGAAGTAATCGTGCCCCTTTATTCATCCCTCATCAGGCCCATCATAGAATACAATGCCCCTTTTGGGATGTACCTTACCCAACACCTGCAGCAATTAGAAAGACCCCAAAAGTATCTCACCAAGAGGATCAAGGGTCTCAAATAGATGCCATATACTGCTCGGTTAAAAAACTCCAGCTCTACTCAGTTGCATACCGCCTACTTCGAGGCGAGCTATGCCTGACATACAAAGCTATGTCAAATCCTGAATTAATGGACATGCTCCACCTCAGTAAATCTAAATCCCTTAGAGCCACACGCTCGAGGGACTTGAACCTCAGCACAGAAATAAATAGAACTTGCTGGAGGGACAGGTTCATAACCCAGAGGCTCCCTTCGCTCTGGAATAGAATTCCAGTTCATGTGAGGCAGAGCACCTCACTGAATCTCTTCAAGAAGAATCTCGATAAGTGGATGGGGGATCGTAGGTTTGTCCCAGGGATTACTCCCGTGTCACTATTAGACAGAGGCACAGTAAACTAAACCTTAAAAAGGGCACAGTATACTCAAATCAAGGGGTGGCGTAAGCCATACAGAATCGGGCTAGGCTTATAAATGCCCCAGGGCAGATAGCCTAGTATGAACCTATGAACCTATGAACCTATATTTGATCTGAAGGTAGATCTGCTGGTGTTTACAAAAAGACAGTTTAGAAATACTTCCAGCTAAATAATTAAATAATTTTCTGCAGACCTATTGAGTTCTTTAAAGACTGGATGAGTGCTTTTGTCTGCTAAGAGACTTCATCAGAAAGGATCAGATTTACTCCAGGGTCACTGAACTATGATGAAGAGGGAATGCTTTGTGATACAGTGACCATGATCTTTTCACTTACTTTCATATGTTTAGTCCTGCTGTGTTCTGTGATTGAAGTTGCGGCAGACAACCACCACTGAGTTAAATGCTATGCTAGCCACTGCTACTAAAAAAGAAAAAGTGTTGTTTTAAGTTTATTATGTACCTCAATGATTTTCTTTTGTAAGAGTTATTAATCTCTACCATATTGTGTATGAATGCTGTATGTATGCTCTATTTTTTGCTCTCTCATGTATTGTATTGTATTGTACTGTTACTTGTGGAGCTTTTCTCCCCGGGCCTCTGCTGAAAATGGGCCTGTGCCCAGCTGGACTTTCCTGGTAAACAAATGTAAAACAAAATAAATAAAATAAAATAAATACAGCTGATACCATGCCAGCTGTGAACTGGATGGAACATAAGGCCAGGATGATGCTATCTGTATATAGTATCTTGACAATTGAGAAAAGGCTGAAACATGTACTGTATGTCTACAGCTAGTGTTTTTTCACTTTTGTGGACTGAATGTACTCATAACAAAAAAGTCATGGGCATTCAAAAGACATATTCCTAAAACTCTGGTTATGTCCTTAAGGTTATATTTGCATATATCAGGTCTATATTATATATTCGAACTTTCAAAACTTCGAATCCCACGAATCCCATATGTTAGACAACATATGGTCGAAGTTTGAAAGATCGAATATACAATAACAAAAAAAAAAAACTTACCTTAACGGTGTGAGCAGGGGGGCAAGCCCCTTTACACCCCCCACCCCCATACTTAAATATATCAACTCCGAGACTGCACTGCAGTGCAAAAAAGGGACATTCTCCCATTCTGCACCATACGGCACCGTTATGTTTAACCTTCAAACTCTTGAAATGTCGATCATATGGTGTAGACGATATGACATTCGACATTTCATGTGTTCGGTGTTCTGATAGGAACCCCATATATCACATGATCCTCCACAGCAGGAACCTTAAGATATTACTTAGTGAAGACTCTAGCTTAGCTGGGTCTTTCTTGCAGTTTTTCCTGAATGGTTTTTGCACTTTTTCTCTTTGGTTTGGATTTTATTTGAGATATTTTACAGGCGGTCAAATATTTATGAATATCAGGCTTGATTTTAAGCTCTGTGTTTCTGAAGTATAGCCAAACTATCCATTAATGCCATACTGGGAAGGTGAAAAAAAGGGCTGAACTGTGCATGTCAGCATCTAGTGGGGTTTGGCATTACTGGCCTGATTGTACCTATTAAGACTTTGAAAGTAAAAATTCATGTGTATTCAGAAGTCATGTAGCAGAAACACTGGCATGTCCTTAAGAAAACGTTTGAATATATACCCCATGGTCATCCACTACAAAAGGTTTAATGTGTTGCACATTGAAGACTCATCTGTCTTGAATGTGCCTTTCTTGCAGTTTTTGCTGACTAGTTTGTATATGTGACCTTTTTACACTTTGGTGTGGAGCTTATATATATAATACACACGGCATTATCTGGAAATATGTGTTTCACAACCTGTGATTACTTACTGTAAACATTTAGAAAATGTACAGCCTGTATCAGGCCTTCTGCCAGAACACAATTAAGCAAATAATCTTTCTTGTAATTACACACCCAGGACACATGCATTTGTCAGTACATAAAAATATATACAAAACCTCACAGAAAAGGCACCGGTAGTTAACAATGATATAATGTACAGAAGGAAACACCTAGTCATTGGCAAGTTGTGCTACAGTCACATGCTAACGTTTTCTTCCAGAGTTAGTTCTGCATGACTATCAGTAGCAAAACTCATGTGATAAATAAAAGATCACTTGAATGACATACATTTGTGATTCCCCTAACTTGAGAATTAAATTACTTAATATGCAGTACATAGTGGCAATAAGGCATAATGTATGACAGCAATGATCCGGACAAAAGTATAGTCATGAAACGTGTGAGTTTATTTCAAGGTGATATTGTCTGTCTGCTACAACTGCAGATAATAACATCAGTCCAATAGCCACACGTCTGTAGTGATGGTACATCTAACAGGGCTGCAGCCAGCACCATAGTCATGATAAAATATAAATGCACACAAGTAATGTCTCTTAACTTTAATTTTACAGAAGATAGTCTCTACCTTTTTGAGGTATAGATGATGATGTCAGTCCAAAATCCCCACCTCTTGGTGATGATAGGCATAACAGCGACTGCAACCAAACACAGGCAGTAGATAAGAGAATGCTTGGCCTCCTAATGGAAGATCAAGAACCTAGATAAATCTAGAGTGGACCTACAAGACAACCAGATGGGCAAGCACAATGTCCTTCTCCAAAACATATTGAATTAATAGGGAAGGGCAGAGGAGTGGTACTGGGGCATCTAGTGTACCCACAACATCTAACAACCTAAGCAGTTATTTTGCCAGCAAGAATGAACCAAAGGCATAGACCAGGTTACACTACCCCAGGGTATACTACACTACTGCTACTACTACCACACTACATATATTGCTTAGTAAACACTGCATACCTGGACAACATGCAAACAACAGTGTTAGACATATGGGGAGAGCGATTACAGTGCTTGGTTGGTAGGAAATGGTTGGTAGGAAAGAAAGTGTATACTAAATCTGAGTACCCAAAGAAGCAAAGAACCAATTATGGACATTGTCATGCCACTCATATCACTTGAGAACCAGAATGTTTACTGAACATTGTATGTTTTGTTTATTTTGTGCATCAGAAAGTATATTTACTCACTAACAACAAGCATTTCTGCAGAAGTGGTTCCCAAGAGTCAACACACATATGGGAACACATGTGCCCTCATATGGATGCAGAATTTGCACCTAAGGTGAAACATCCTTGCTAAAGAACACACTATAGACATGTATAAACTCTTGTCTGGAATATAGAGTTGAGACATGAACACAGAGTGCCTTTCTAGTTGTGTTCTGCCTCTGCCTATGCAGTGACACATAACAGCCAATTATATATGTAGTTTGTTCCAAGACAGATATGTTAACTTGTGTACTATGAGCAAAAGTAATAACACACCTGCAAATTGCTGCTCCTCAGTATTCCTCATAGAGGTATAAAATTTCAATGTGCAGCCTGTGGTTTGCAAAATCCTGGCAAATGAGCCATGATGTCCCCTGTGGCATGCAGATAATTGCTGTAATAGTCCTGATCCACAATATACCATCATGGAGGAGGCCAAGGATTTAGTCAACATTTCTAATTCTGGCACAGACACACCATGCTGTTTTGGGTCGAAATGTTGTGTACACTGACACTGTAGCCTCATATGCATCAGGTGCAGTCCACATACAGGAGACCTCTACCTTCATCACACATTTTTAAATGGCACCCTGCATGAGAATGTGCCATGGACAGTCAGATATCTATGTTACATTTTCTGCTGTACGTGTATTGTACCTGAATACAACATGCATGGTAGAATGTATTCTGTGATCCAACTGCCTAAAGTTATACACCTCCTCTTCCAAGGCCCTGCCTCACTAACAAAGTCAACTTCCCGCTGAAAGACAGCTGCTATGCCTTGAAATACAGTATTCAAACTCTACAGAATTTTCTATGTGTTGATCAAATAGGCCACATCTTCTATTTTGCATTTCTTTGGTGTTTGTGGTGACAAACCACACTGTGAATTGTGTACTATCCTAACATGTATTCTGCATATTATAAGACTACACAGGCTAATCAGAGGAAGTGATGTATTCCATCACTATCAGAACCTTTCCATCTAACCACAGGAAATAATATTTTCTACCACTATACCATGTCATATTCTAACCATAGGAAATGTCTTCCTCCACTATTGGTATCTAACCTTCTAACAATGGGAAATGAGTATTCTACCACCACCATGTCCTCACCTTCTAATCATGATAAATGCTTTCTTCTACCACCACCCCTTGAATGTCTAACCATGAAAAACGAGGCGTTCCACCACTACTGTCCCCCACCTTACAACCACGGGAAATTGCTTCTCACCTCTACTTCTGTCTCACCTTCTAACAATGGGAAATAATGTCTTCCAGCATGGCCACCCATCACTTTCTAAGCACATGAAATTATTTCTTCTCCAACTACCATCATCTTACATTCTAAGCAGGAAAAATGTCTTCTACCAGCAGCAGATGATCTTTTAAGAATGGGAAATTATGTCTTCCACCAGTATCACCAGCTCACATTCTAAAAACAGGAAATGATACCTTCCACCAATACCACCAGCTCACATTCTAACCACAGGAAATGATACCTTCCAGAATTACCATAACTTCTTCTACTATCACTAGCTGGATTTGTAATCGTGAGAAATTATGTGTTCCATGATGACCACCACTTCCTCTTCTAAACAAGGATAATATAGCTTCCATCACTATTGTTCCTCACTTTATAACCACAGGAAATAGTTTTCCACCTCTACCTATGCCTTATCTTCTTACAATGGGAAATCACTTCTTCCACCATGACCCTCATTTTGCATTTGAACCACAGAAAATGACTACCATCACATCAGTTTCTAATTACTGGAAAATTACATCTGCCATCATTACCACCACCTCATCTTTTAGCCATGGGATATGATGCCTTCCATCACCATCACTTCATAGTTCAATCATGGAAAATGATGTCTTCCATCACTACTTCAAACCTTCTGCCAAACCACAAGAACATTTTTTATTACACCTCCAGCACTACCACATTTTATACCCCTGGGAAATAAAGATTCTATCCTTGCCATCACCTCATCTTCTCATCGCAGGAAATGTTTTTTTTTCACTACTGCAATCTCAACTTCTAACCACTGGGAATGATGCCTTTCTCTACTATTACTGCCTCAAATTCTACCACAAGAAATGTTTTTCACCACTTCTTGAATTTTTTTCCATAGGAAAGATGCCTTTTATAAATGCTGCCATGTTGACTTTTAAAAACAGTTAGCAATGTTTTTTTACCAGTACAAGTCACCATATAACTACTGGAAATGATGTCTTCTACTAATCCCACCAACTCACCACCTGAACTTCTAACTATAGAAAATAATATGTTTCATGAAGGCCACCCCTTCTCTTCTAACCAAGGATAATGTGTTTCCCATCAGTACTGTCCCTCACCTTACATCCACAGGAAAGTGTTTCACTTCTACCTCAAACTCACCTTCTACCAATTGGAAGTTGTGCCTTCCACCACAAATTCTACCTCACCTTTGAATCATATACAATTATATTTTCCATTACTAACATCACCCCATCTTCTTATGATTGGAAATTAAATCTTTCACTATTACCAGTACCTAACATTCTAACTTCTGGAAATAAAGTTACTCACCACTACCAATAAGTCATCTTCTAATCCTGTGAAATGTTTTCTTCCACTAATACCCCCACCTATTGCTGTAACCTTAAGAGATTGTTTCTTCTATCGCACTGCCCTTCAAAGGGCCTTTGGCTGGCCAAGCTCATAGATGATTGCAAAATGGGAGCTATCACAGATAAGTTGTATGACACAAACATATCAAAAGTGGACTTAACAAAAACAAATGACAAGTATTAAAATCAGGGACTAAAACTCAAAGCCAAGAAATACATTAAAGTGCCTTTTTGGGAAAATTATGACCCAGGTTAATTATTCCATTGATAAATCACCCCTAAGAACTGACTCGGTAGTCAGGGATCTAGGAACATATTTAAACTATAATCTGGCCTTTGGCCAACATTTGGCCAAGGTAGTAAGAAAATCATTCTATGTCACTCAACGTATAATTAAGAGCATGGTATCCAGATCCAAGGAAGTCATATTGCCACTTTATTCATCTCTTATCAGACCCATCATTGAGTATAATGCCCCCTTTGACATGTACCTGATCAGACATATGCAACAGTTGGAATGCCCACAAAGGTTCCTTACCAAGAGAATCCAGGGTATAAGCACATTGTCATAGATGGAACACCTTTAAGCTCTATCTCTATACTCAGTCTCCTACGAGTTAATGCGAGGCAATCTATGCCTGGCATACAAGGCATCCCGGATCCAGCTCTGATGAACCTTTTGTCAAATAACAAAACAAACAGCATCATAACTATTAGATCCAAAGATTTGTGTTTTGCTTGTGATATAAATAAGACATGCTGCTGAAACAGATATGTGCCTCAGAGGATCCCCATACTCTGGAACAGGCTCCCCATCCATGTGAAGCAGATGTAACCTTGACTAATGTATGAGAAATCAGAAATTCACCCTGGGTCGGGACCCCATGTCTCTGACAGACAGAGGCAGCCAATAATGCCCAAACTAATATACCCCACCACTACATAGCCTCTAGAAACTTCCTAAATAGCATGCACCCTCCTAACCTAATAAATGCCCATGATACATAGGGACATAACTGGGTTCAGTTGCACAGGTAGACTTACAAAGGGCCTGGTGGTCATTAACCTATGAACCTATAGAGGAAGAAATACTGAGCATACAGACTGATCTTCCTTATTTTTACAAAAATAAATAGAGTCAAGGAGGGTTTTGTTAGCAGAGACATTTGCAGTTTAGGAAATAAAAGAACATTAATACAATTGTAGTACTTGCTGTCTCGTAAGTCTTACAGAAACCTGACTTTGTATGCAGCATGATTTGTCGCTTGTCTGATTTATTTTAAGAACTAATTCAGGATTCAAGATGAATTGCAAGGGCAGACTTCTGAAATCTTTTTGCATAAGTCAAATATTTTTTATTGATTTATCTTCTTAGATTGTTACTAGGCATGCAAGTCCATGAGACTGTTAAGGAGCCTAGCCCAAATTTTCAGTTACTCCAAAGCACTGTCTGTTTAAGTGTCAAGCTCAATGTCATACAGTAGGCAAAGGTGGAAAGACTGAAACCCTGTCTGGTTGGTACAGGAAGCATCTTATTAACAAGTGAGCTCATTAAGTGGGTTCTTTTCCTTCTGCAGGTGATTAAGTTGCTGACACTGTAGTGTAGCACTGGGGAGGGTACTACACATCTGAGTGTGCCATCTTTCAGATGAGGTATTAAACCGAGGTCCCATTTACTTTAGCTGTTGATAGCTCACATTACTGTAAAAGATCCCATGGCACTGAAGATTAGCGGACCTGAGGTCATCCCTAAAAGAGGTTACTATCCTAGCAGAACTAACATGGTCAACAAAGGATAAATAAACAAATAATCTCTTCGCTAACTGCCTAACTTCTGCTGCACTAACTGCCAGACTAAATGCGCATGTAGTTGACTAATTGGGATGCTGATTTTTGGCACTCGTAGAAGAAATTTTGATTTTTAACTCACTTGTAGGTTTAATTCTTTCCTGAAAACTAGCATGTTGTTTAAGATATTTTTATTACTTTCTTCTAGTGTGGTTTCAGAGGATAGTAGTCCGTTGTTATCGAGCAACTGTCATGCCATGAATCCGCTTCAAAAGTCATTAAGTAATATAATTACCATTTTTCAGAGTTTTACAGCATCCTTGATGATGTGTTTGTAAAACACTGCTTTTTCAGAGTTTTACAACAGCACTAATGATGTGTTGGTAAAACGGGATAATTAACTTGATGCAGCGTCTCCATAATTCATTGATCCAACTTGCAAAGGATTTCTCTGCACTTAGTTTTACCATGTAGTCTTGCACAGTCCAGTGGAAAAACAACCCCTAAAAGCTGTAGTGAAAGTACAGTTTACCATCAGAAGGTCGAACCTGACCCCATCGAATTATGGGATCATCGATCCACTTCCGCAAAACCGACAATGTTGAATTCCGACATTGTTGAAATACGACTCGCCGTAAACCTTGGAATGGGCTTTAACATGGGTCAAGATGGAGGTGAGATTCATACTTTGACAATGTTGGATTCAACATTGTTACCATTCGACCTCCAGACTTCAAATGAAGCGGGTTCGACCGAACCCAATTCGACCTTCTGATTGTCACCCATGAAAGTACAATATGAAGCTTCTTATAATCTTTTTTCTCCTTTAAAACAGATGCATCAGTAATATTCCACTGAAGGAAAACTAAGCATGTCTGGCTATATGTGACTGAAATTTTATACTGAAAGATGCCTACACAGTACAGTAGTAGAGGACTGGACTCCAAAGGAAGATGTTTGTGAGTTTGAGGCTCACAGGCCCAAATTATTCCTTCTTTCTTTTTTTTTTCTGTTAAATTGACTAGACTCTTTTTTAATTAGGGTTTGGCAGGGTAGATTTGGCATAATGGTTAAAGTCTTTAACTCATAGATACAAAGTACAGGGTATAATTATAGGTTCATAGGTTCATAGGTAGGTACTAGGCTGTCTGCCCGAAGGCATTTATAAGCCTAGCCAGAATGTGTTGGCTTTCGCCGCCCCCTTAGATTAGTTCTCTGTGCCTCTGCCCAGCAGAGCCACTGAAGTGATCCCTCAGGTAAACTTTCTGTTTCCCATCCACTCGTCAAGGTTTCTCTTGAAGAGTGTTAGCAAGAAGCTCTGCCTAATGTAGAATGGAATCTTGTTCCAACACATGGGAAGTCTCTGGGACAGGAATCTGTCCCTCCAGCACATCCTATTTATTGTTGTGGTGAGGTTTAGATCCCTAGAGCGTGTGGCTTGAGGGGATAAGGTTTTCTTTAGATGGAGCATGTCCATCAATTCTGGGTTGGACATGGCCTTGTATGTCAGGCAGAGATCACCTCTGAGTAGGTGGTATGCAACCGAGTACAGCTGGAGTTTCTTCAGTCGAGCTGCATAGGGCATCTAATTTAGGCCAGTGATCCTCTTGGTGAGGTACTTCTGTGGTCTCTCCAGCTGTTGCAGGTGTCTTGTAAGGTACATCCCAAATGGGGCATTGTACTCTATGATGGGTCTGATAAGTGATGAGTAGAGGGGCACAATGGCTTCTTTTGATCTGGATGCAAACCCTTTTGCGATTAGGTGGGCCACATAGAAGGATTTTCTAACCACTTTGGCAATGTGATTATCAAAGGGGAGATTACTATCTACTTGGGTCCCCAGATCCTTTAATACATTCTCCGTATTTAGGGGACTACCACCTATGTGGTAGTTTGTGGGTACTTTGTTTTTTCCAAAGAGGATGACTATGCACTTTTTGGCATTTAGCTTGAGGCCATGATTTTGACACCAGGTATCCGTCTCAGTGAGACCCTTTTGGAGGATGTCTGTGTCAGCTGGAGAGTCAATTATAGCCCCTAGTTTGCAGTTGTCTGCAAACTTGGTCAACCATAGTCCTCCTGTGCTTGCCTGTACCTCTGAGAAGTATATGCCAAACAGGGGGTCTATATTAAAACATCAAATGCTTAAAACAGTGAATGATGTTTCATCGATCCTTTTTCAGTGAAAGCTGCAAATGTCGATACCTCAGAACAGCGATTTCTTTCCTAGATAAAGAAATCGCTATTCCAACCAAAACCAAAAAAAAAAAAAAACAGTAAACAGTTCCCTGAAAATCAGGGACAGTTGAGAGGTATGTTACACACACACACACACACACACACACACACACACACACACACACACACATGTACCTTAACCCTAATTCTGTCCCCCCCAAAAAAAAGTAAACAGCTGAGAACACATATGCACGTAACTCAACCATACATCTAATGCAAAAAAAAAAAAGTAAACATTTTAAAACATATACACTTACCTTAACCCACACCCTAACCCTAAGGTCAGCAACTGTTGCACATTTACGTAAACAGTTCCAAACACATACACACTTACCTTAACCCTAATTCTACACCCCCCTAAACAAAAGTGAACTGCTTAAAACACATATGCACTTAACTCAACCATACATCTAACGCAAAAAAAAAAAGTAAACACTATCATACATATGCACTTACCTTAACCTGCACCCTAACCCTAAGGTCAGTAACTGTTGCACATTCATGCTCGGGAGCTATACCGGATAAGGGAATCCCTGAGATCACACTACAGTGCAGAACATGGCAAAGCAACAAAGCGGTCAAGTGACTTCTTTCCCAGGGAAAGAATTAGCTGAATAGCTGCTTCGCTGCTTTGCCTGTTCGCTCTTTAGGTGTCGATGAAAACGCATTCGACAAAATGCATTTTTGTCATTCTAATAGGAACCCCTAAACAGGTGGGGTCCTAGGAATGAGCCCTGGAGAATGTCAATTGTAACTGGTTTAGAGTCAGACCTAGCTCCCACAACTCTCACCATGTGGGTTCTGTCCATAAGCCAGTTGGCAACCCATCTTGTGACATAGGGGTTTATGTTCAGGCTGGTGAGCTTGTCTATAATACCAGAATGGGGAATGGTGTCAAAGACTTTGCAAGGTCTATGTAGGCTGTGTGTACCACCTTTCCCTCGTCTATAGACTTGGTAACTGTCTCAAAGAAGTCCATCAGGTTTAGGAGGCATGATCTGCCCTTAACAAAGCTGAACTGGGTAGGGTCCAGTGTTTGGAGGTTCCCAATGTCTTTGTTAATGAGTTCCATGATGATGCACTCCATAGCCTTGCAGACCAAGCTAGTCAGGCTTATAGGGCGATAGTTCCTGGGGTCTGTTGTGGCTCCACCTTTGTGGAGCGGAATAACTGTTGTTGTGCACCACTCTATGGGTACGTAGCCTGTGGAGAGGCTGAGTTTTAACAGTGTGTTTATGTGAGGGATTAGTTTGTCTTTGAGCTCATGTAGGATGCAGCCTGGGACACTGTTCAGTCCCATTGATGCTGTGTTTTGGCTTTGGAGAGGGCTGCTTTAACCTGCGTGTCTGTGATTTCAGGGGCTCTACATTCTTCTGGTATGGTTATGGGCCATTTTGGGGGTGAGAGGGGGTTGAAGTTTGCACTGAACCTGTCTGCCAGGATGTTGGCAATATCGGTCTGTTCAGTGTATTTTGTGCCATTCTGCACTAACTCTGAGCAGATCTGAGCATTGCCACTTAGATTCTTGACATAGCTAAAGAATGCCTTGTGGTTATCTTTGGAGTCCTTGGCAATTTTTCTTTCGAAGCTCGCCTTGGATGATTTTATGAGGGATGGTAGTTTCTTGCTGGTACTGATCAGGGATGTCTTCCCTTTTTGGGATTTTACTCTTTTCTGTACGAGTTTCCTCCTTCTATTGTATAGCTTGTTTATAACAGGGGTCCACCAGACTGGTTTCCTTTTTTTGGAGGAGTGAGTCTTGGTTTTGCTTGGGATAGCATGATCCATGAATTCTTGTAGGTGCCCGTAGAATGCATTACTAAAGGATTTTGCAGCTTGGACAGTGTTATCCATTAGCATGGGGGCTTTGAAACTTTCCATCATGGTCTTAAGTAACGTGAAGTTTGCTTTGAAAAGTTTTTCACGGTGGTTTCCTTGTCCAGGGGTGGGGGCAGAATGTGGATATCCAAAGTGATTTGTTTATGGTCAGATCTAACCAGCGAGGGGTTGACCTCCAGTGTGGAACACCGGTTGCCCATGTTAGTGATGACCAGGTCCAATATGTTGTCACCTCTGGTAGGGGTGTTGACCAGTTGATCCAGGGCATTTGAGTGTATAAATTCTAGTAAATGTTGGGCAAGGGAGTTAGTACTTGAGTAGTTCTCCCAGTTAATGTTTGGGTAATTGAAATCACCCAATATCAGGGTGTTTGGTAGGACCTTTATGTTTCTCAGTGTTTCCAGAAATGCAGAATGGGGGTCCTGGGACATTGTGGGTGATCTGTAGCAAGCTACAATTTGAATTGCAGTTTTGCCCATTGTTAGTTGCACGTGGATGATCTCTGAAGCACCGTGCTGTGCCACTAACCTGGAGGTGTGGGTATCCTTGATGAATATGGATACACCCCTGCCTTTTGTATTTCGGTCTGGGTTCTGTGGCTGAAATGTATAGTATGAGTTGTATCTTGGTAGTGCTAGGGTGCTCTCTGTAGCCTGAAACCAGGTTTCTGTTACTGCACATATATTGATTTTCTCCATACTGAGGAGTGCCTCGAGTGTGTGCATTTTGAGGTTTCAACTTCTAGCATTGAGTAGCATTACCCTCAGTTTTTTGTTACTTGTGCTATTTATGGCGGTGGGTTTGTCTTTTGAACCTTGCCTAAAAAAGGCACTATGGGGGTGGCAAGAGCCTTGGCCAGTATTCTAACCACAAGTTATTGGCTAGGCCTAAAATGGCTCTTTAGGGCAATCAACCTACTATTTACCTATGAACACAGCAAGGTACTGAGTGAATTTTCATATTGCACACTAAATATATTTAAGGCAAGGCAAAACTCACCACTCTTTTCCTGCCCTCCCCACCATCATTTACTTTTACAGCTTATCCTGACATATTAATGTGACATAGTAGAAAAAATGGCCACACATGCACTTCTATCTCAAACCATATGGAGAATTCTTCAGTCAGTCTAAAGGCATCTTCTTATATGGTTTGAGATGAAAGCACTTTCTGTGATTTTCAGGTGCAATAAACTTTATACAAAGAACCAATTCTCTACAGTTTTTTCAGCATTTTTATTTGAGTCTTTGTTTTTGAACTGGCTTGAGGTTTTATCAAGAGTTAATTAATCTGTTATAAACTAATACGACCTTGTAACAGACAGTAACCATTCAGCACATAATGTGTAATTCTTTAACAAACATACAGTAAAATCTTTACTTTGTTGCCAAAACATCATAAGACTGTAGGTTCACTTCAGTGGCCTCGTACTTAAGATTCATTTTTAACCCCTTATTGCTTCTTAAGGAGGTGTTGCGCTCCCGAGGTACAATCCTTTGGATGAGATGTTGAACTGAGGTCCTATCTGTTGGAGCTGGAGGTAGCTTAGCTGATTGTATATGATTGCATTGCACTTATTGAAAAGAGTAAGAGATGCTCCACATTGCCCTGGCTAAATATCCCCTAGTCAGCATGAATACTATCTATAGAGCTCTTTTGAAACAAACAGTTTATACCTAGTTGGACTAACCTAGTCACGAAAGAGTGAAATAAGATAAACTAAACATGGATGGCGCAGTGGTGCAGTGGTAGCATTGTCACCTTACAGCAAGAGGTTCTCCAGTTCGATTCTCAGCTGGGGTGCCTTCTGTGCAGCATCTGCATATCCTCCCTGCATTTGTGTGAGTTTTTTTCGGGTGCTCTGGTTTCCTACCATGTCACAAAGACATGCATCTGGAGCGTTTCTCCCTGGGCCTCTGCTGAAAACTGGCTTGTTCCCAGTCGGTCTTTTCTGGTTAATGAATGTTAAATAAATAAATAAAACAAATAGCTCTTCCGACCTAGACCTATAAAAGTAATGATGCAAGACACCTCATTAACTTTTCTTGTCTACTTTTGCAAGTACTGAGCAAAAATCAAAAGACATTCCAAAACCAATAACCTGTGCACACCAAGGGTGTGTAGAAATAACTGTACTAACCCCTGCCTGAAGAATATCACTACCACATATCAAGCCACGCTTGGTATTTAAATACTACCTACACATTGCCCAATCAAAGACATACATTGCAAATAGCTTTGGCATTCTTTACAGTGAAAACTTGTAGAACAGTACTGTGATGCACTGTGTCCACACATTAATAATTGTAACTTCAGTAGTTGTTTCTCTTAGGAGTATTCATCTCAACCCATATTTCTTCAACATCCCCATTCCTCTAAGAAAAGGGATATGAATCACTGAACTTAATGCTTTGAGTACAGTAAGTGGATTACCTCTCTTTGAATCATGGATCAAGAAATACAATCCCAATAAAGGGCTACTTTAGCATCATGGCTGGAACACTGCCATATAATTCCAAACTGTGCAGCCTATAGACAGATAGCATGCTATACCAAAAATCAGGGAAATAAAAAGAAAGATCGGCACTGCTTACAAATAATAAGCTCTTACTCTGCAGTGATGACCTTCTCTCCTAACTGAGAAAGATCCCTGCTGAGACATATATTAATGCCTAACTGGATCTCTCCACAAGATGGATACCACTGTAACCTATAAACCACCACTAACCAGCAGCAAATAAGTTGACACCCTCCAGAGCACACTGACTCCTACATAGTGCCAAAATAATTACATCATTGTAGCTAATTTTAAAAATCCACTGATTCAGCTTCACCAACCAGCATACATTCAACCTCTTAGAGCAAGAAATCTGGACAAAACCATAAATAATGGTGAGACAAAGGCCCAGAAATAGGGAATTTATTTAAATATCACTCTTGCAAACTGTTAGAAAAATGTGTATTTGAATATATGAGAAATGCTAGTTTAAAAGCAAAGTAGTACTAGATAAACTGTGAACAGGAACTGAGAACTTGATATCACGTGATAAAAAGGGTTACATAACATTGTCTTTGCCATGGGAAATCAGTGCACTAAAACATCGCAAGATCCACCCCTAACCGAAGACGCAAAATACATGCAATTACAACGTTCTGATAATGTTAGGTATTACACGAAATGGGTTAACAAATATGAATTTGATGGTAAACTAGATAAAACTTCACTAGTTAAACTCCTTAACCAGCTTAAATCTGATATGGGAAGTCAGGCAAAAAAGCAACGCCAATTAGACATTCCTCAGGCACATAGGTGGATTGAGGAAGCGAATCGTAGAGAGCAGAAGCTGAAAAATTCAAAAACATTATTTCTAGACAAAGAGGATAATAACTTGGTAATAGCGACAGCTCCCCCTCCTCCTCCCTTGCCCCCTCCCTTACCCTTTTCAGGATATGAAGCGAGTGGACAGGCTGGTCCACCTCCACGTTATCCTGAAGTTTCAGCAAGACCATAACCATTTGTTAGAGATCCTATTGAAACTAGGTCCCGAACACGTAAAACACATAGGGACACAGAATCATATCAAATAGAGAGAAACCTACAGGATGAGAGTGAGGAAGAAATATGCCCACTTATAGAAGTTCCAAATCGTCAGGCAGGACAGGAAGGGCAGGACCCAACACTCTTAGTATACAGGCCATGGACACCGGAAGATATCCGGAAGGCTACTGAGGGAATCCCTCATCCGAAAGTTCATTTTACGAAATTTTTAGAAGATTTACAAGGCATGAGGTTGAGTTACCACTCGAATGGGGAAGAAGTAGAAAAAGTAGTAAGACAAATTATAGGTCCAGATTGGCACATGATTTGTGGCACCGAATCCTCATAATGCAGAGCTTAAACCCCTCCCACATAGTGACGCAGAGTTAGACAACAGAGTGAAAGGTCTGAGAGACCGAATCTCTGAGAAATGGAAACCTAGAGCAGACTGGACTTGCATTAATCAATGCATACAACAGGAAAATGAGACGATAGATGGGTATTATGCTAGATTATTAGAATGTTTTAATAATCATAGCGGTATGTCAGTTCCTGAGAACCAAACAAATGATTTTCCGTATGAACAACAATTAAAAAATGCATTTTTGAAAGGTTGCATTGCACCTATTAGTAGCTTCATTACAAAGCATATGATAGATCATCGAACAGGGAGGCTACAAGCCTTACTTGAATACGGTAGACATGCTGAAAGACATTTTAATAGCAAAAAGAAAAAGAAGGCGCAAGTTTTCACTGCTGAAGACGGAGCTGAAGTATTTGTATTGCAGTCAGGTAAAAAGGACAAGAAGAATGCCCAGGGAAACAAACAGTCTGACAAACGATCAGAAGATTTTGAAGAGAGGAAAAAGAGAGGTGAGTGCTTCAAGTGCGAGAAAAAGGGACATCTAGCAAGGGATTGTAAGCAAAACAAAAAGGTAATTTCAGAAGATAAGGGAGATGAGGACTGACTATATGATAGTGAAGATACATCATGTGAAAGTCAGAAATCATCAAGAAAAGTTAATAAACAGAAAACAGATATAAATGTGATAGAAGGAGTAGAGGAAGTGCAAGTAGATATGGAGGATGAAGAAAGTGAAATTTTGGACTTAGCATTATTGAGCTTAGAGATCTACTTAGCAGATATGAAACCAGAAGTTACACTTCTGGTGGAGGGAAGGGAAGGGAAGTCAAATTCCTGTGTGACTCCGGAGCGTCACGGACTTTGATACACCCCTCCAAGTTACCAGAACATTCTGAATCACCTGATTATATACTAGTAAAAGCCGCAAATGGACAGCTATACAGGGAACCACTTTCCCATGATATAGCAATAACTGACCCTGTTTCAGGTATGACCCAGAGAAGTAAAATTGTTGTTTCTGCAAAGTGCCCAGTAAACCTATTGGGCAGGGACCTTATGCAGATATTTGGCATAGCAGTAGTTTCAACTGTACAAGGTATGGAGGCACAGAGACAAATGGATACCTTTGTAGTGCGATCGGAGGGTGAAACTTTTTACTGGTACAGCCAGGACCTAGTCACGACTGGTCCAGGGGCAGTAACCGAGGAACTGATGAACGTATCCATCAGTAAAGCCCCCTCCCTCGACACTGATCGACAGCATTTGTTACACTGTACTCTATACTACTGTACTACACCAGGACCTGATAGAGAGTATGAGCGAGAATTATTCAGAAATCATGCAACTAGACTAGTATTGCGTACTTTGTACTGGGATACTGAGGGGAACAGTGTAGTCAGCTGTTCATTACCTCAAGAATTCCCTGCATTATATAGATTAAATTGATTACCACATGTCAGCTTGACAAAGAATAAAAGTGTAAAATGGGCAGACTTAGGAGAAAAAGTAACAAGATGGGAGAAACAGACTGATTTAGAACTGTCAGAACAAGGGATACAGAAACAAAAACTGAATTGGTTGACACAGACACATCCAGCTGTACACTTGCAATCTAGCGAGGACAGCTGATTAGCATTTTTATTAGAAGAAGAAGAAAAGGCCTTATGTGAAATTCCAACAACTCTTTGGTCAACAGGCAAGTCAGATGTAGGACTTATTCGAACAGCAGGACCAGTTACAATTACCCCAAAGTCAGCTTTTAGACCACAGAAAAGACAATACCCTTTGAGAAAGGATGCAGAAATAGGAATTAAGCCTATAATAGCAGCATTACTCAAAGAGGGAGTACTGGTAGAATCTTCTGATTCACCATTTAATACACCCCTATTTCCTGTTAAAAAAGCGAATGGGGAATGGCGGATGGTACAAGATTTACAAGCTGCAAATAATGCAGTAATACCTAGAGCACCTACGGTGCCAGACCCACATACTTTGTTAAATGATCTAAAACCACAACAGAAGTATTTCTCTGTGGTAGATATCAGCAATGCTTTCTTCTCGATACCTATACATCCTGATAGTCAATATTGGTTTGCATTTACATTTCAGGATAAAAGGTATACATATACTCGACTACCACAGGGATATTGTGAGAGTCCAACAATATTTGCACAAGAAATGGCTAGCAACCTGGCAGGGTTTACCCCACCGGGAGGTAGTCAAATTCTACTTTATGTAGATGACATCTTGCTAGTAGCCCCCACCCAGCAACAATGCAGGGAAGATACTGTGGTGTTATTGAAATTTATAGCAACACAAGGACACAAAGTAAACAAAAGTAAGTTACAACTTTGGAGAAAACAAGTTAGATACTTGGAATATGTAATATCCAATGAAGGTAGAATACTAGATGAGGAAAGAAAAACAGCAATTTTGCAAGCACCTAAACCAGCAACCAAGAAGGAAATGATGTCTTTCTTGGGTACAACTAATTTCTGCCAGAGCTGGATACCAAATTATGCTTTGGAATCTGCTCCACTGACTGACTTGATATATAAGACACCAATGGCAGCACAAGATATTTTACAATGGACAACCAAAGCAGAAATGGCTTTCTGTAGGTTGAAGCAGTTGATAGCTTTTGCACAACAATGGAAAAATAGAGGAATGATAACATCTAGTGGAAAACCTATTAATCATGCGCAATTTATTTTGGAGTTATTAGAATCTATTCAGTTACCTACCAAAGTAGCTATTTGTAAATGTGTAGCTCATACAAAACAACAGGATAAGATTTTGAATGGCAATGCACGAACTGATACAGCTGCAAAGCAAGCAGCCTCAGACTCAGAAACTTTACTTTTAAATGAGGAATTACAACCCTCTGAGATTTTAGATTTAGACATGTTAAAAACAATGCAGACACTTACTACAAAAGCAGAAAAAGAAAAATGGGTAAAACGAGGTGCAATTCTTGAGAATGGACTGTACATTTCCAAAGAAAGAAAACCGATATTGCCGTCTAATTTATTTAGATATGCAGCTTTGTTGAGCCATGGGCAGTGCCATGTCTCAACAGGGGGGATGGTAAAGTTAGTAAACCGAATATTCCAAATATATGGATACACAAACTACATAAAAAAAATTTGTGCAGCTTGTCATACTTGTAACAAGCATCATGCACAAGGGGCATTTAAAACCAAGCAAGGAAGTTTTCCTATACCACCGTATCCGTTCCATACTATTTGTATGGATTTCATAGAATTGAATAAATGTGAAGGGAAAAAGTTTTGTTTAGTTATTGTAGACATGTTTCCCAAATGGGTAGAAGCTTTTCCAACCAAAAACCTGGATGCAGCAACAGTGGCGAAAGCCCCGATAAAAGAAGTAATCCCTAGATTTGGCATTCCGGAAAGGATTTATAGTGACAACAGCACACATTTCGTAAACCAGACAATCCACCAACTTGGGAGATTTGTTGGTATCTCCTTAAAGAACCATTGTGCTTACCACCCACAGTCAGCAGGACTTGTGGAAAGGTACAATGGTACCCTCAAAAGTAAGCTTAGGAAGCTAGTTGAGGAGACCCAAAAGAATTGGATAGACTGTCTGCCTTTAGCACTGCTGAGTATGAGAACGGTTCCAAATGTAAAGGGTTTGACTCCCTTTGAAATGGTTTTTGGGAGAGCATATTATGTGCCTCAGTAGAAAGCTCTCATGCCTGCAGAGCAAGAGGCTGACAGTTCATTAGCTAGTTATATGAGGAAACTGTTAACAAATAAATCTGTTTTTGCAGTTTAACTCTTTTAAAGATAAGGAACAGACCAGACCGGTGGAAGCAGTCTTGGCCCCGGGGACATACGTGTGGCTGAAAGTGACGAAAAGGAAGAATTGGGCGAGTCCAAAGTGGGAAGAACCGTACCAGGTTCTGTTGGCAATGCCTACTGCAGTCAGAGTGGCCATGAGGACGTCTTGGGTTCATTTGACACACTGCAAACCGGTAAAGAACTTTCAACTTGATAAAAACTTTGTGACTGATACACAACCAGACCGAGATGGCCAAAAGCAAAGCGAATAGAAATCTAGATCAGCCCCAGAGATGTTGTATAATCATTTTGTTGAGTATACATTTATTGACTGTAATTGTGACAATTTTCCTCTTGTTGTGGTTTATCCTACATACATCCACACAAGTGAAAGTGGGAAGGCGTGATGAAACATCTATAGACTGGCATCCAAATTTTAACACATACCTAGCCATGAAATGTGTATATGCAGAGACTATGAACATTTCAAATTGCTGGGTTTGTACAGCTATACCAACAGCATATGGAGGACTGATAATGTCTGCTGTCCCTTTGGGGATAAATGAGACTTGGGAGAATTTACTTTTCGATACAGGAACTGTGAGATCACAGGACAAAATAGCTTTATTTTTACCTATCACACAAAAAAGAATTGTATGTTTTTATAAAAATGATACCCTCCAGGTGGGCTGGAGCAATTGTAATATAACCATATCTTACCAATGTTACATTAAGAATAGTAATGGCAATACTTTTTGCAATACTAATTATGACTCATATTTGAACTCATTGAAAACAACCATGAATGACATTCACAAGAATCCAGTTTTGTTTAAACAATTGTCAGTTATAGATCAGAAAATGTTTCATGCAGGGCTGATGCATATTAGTACTAAAGTAGAAAACTGTTATTTTATTTGTGGGAAAAAGGCGTATAAATGGTTACCTGAGAATTGGTCCGGCAGTTGTTTTTTGGGTTACTTGGTTCCGGCAATAAGACATACTGCAGAATTACCTTTGGGTAAGATACGAAACGTGAGAGAAGCAGCCCGAAAACCCGAAGGTCCAGTTGAAAAACCTGTGAATCCAGTTGGAAAGATTGAAGCTGGCTGGAAAGACCACAATTCAGTGAAAGATAAAAGCAAATTGACTCATATGAACTTGAGTGACAGTGTTATATCTTGGGCAGGGATATTCCCAGCCTATGGAGCAGTCAAATCGATCTGTGAGCTGAGAAAGTTGTCGAAACTTCTCAAAGTAATGAGTAATGCAACGTTTTCCACCCTAGAACTGGTGACTGATGAACTGAATGCAATGAGAATTGTTGTGCTACAAAATCGGATGGCTCTTGACTTCACCCTAGCGGCGAGAGGTGGTACGTGCGTGCTTATCAAAGAAGAATGCTGTGTGTACATACCAGATAATAGGCATGAAATCAATAATCACCTAGAGGTAATTCAGCAAGTATCAGCCATGACTGAACCAGGCCCAAACCCACTGATGGACTTTTTCCAGAATCTATTTGGGGGGTGGGGTTCCATCCTAATGAATATTCTGATTGCCATTTGTGTGGGTATACTCCTAATAGGAGCATGTGTTTGCTGTGGAATTCCCTGCATGAAAAGATTAATCAAAGATTTTATTGATGTATCTGTTACTGAAACTTTGTACCAAGATATTGAAATTGAAAAATTGATCTCAGATGACATCTTTTCTGAAGTATAGATTGAATGACTAACCTAGCTGAAAATCCTAAGTGGAAAAGGTTAGGAGATGAAAGGACACTATGCATACCTCAAAATAGAATAAAAAGTATTAATAGGGGGGAAAATGTTAGAAAAATGTGTATTTGAATATATGAGAAATGCTAGTTTAAAAGCAAAGTAGTACATAATGCATTTTATTCTATTAATCATTTAACAGTAAGGATTAATTCATGTGTAAATGTAAGTAGTTTTGAAACTGCAGTGTGGCTTGAAGCAAAACTGAACTTCGACCCTGGCAGATGCTAGCTTAGCAAGTTTTAATGTTTATGCTTTTCACAAGTGATTATCTGCTGGGTCAGGAAATTAAATGTGTGAAATAATGAAATCTTCTGCTCTTTCCTGCTGGAATGATTTGGCCTTGTATATGTGTTACTGAGATAAGCACGCAGCTGGTAGGAAAGTGTAATAGAGAACAAAGAAGATTATTAAAAGACTGAATCTGCTATTGTATTCGAACTGATATGAAACCTTGAAGAAGTAACTTTACAGAAAGACATTATGTCTGACCAGCTGGATACCAAGTCCGTATTGTATCTAGAGGAAAAGTTTTTTTTTTAAAATATACAGCATCAACAGCTTTATGAATAGAAGACTGTAAGCTAAAGTGATGTAGATGCCCTGTGACATATCACGTCAGTAAGGTGGGCATAGCTTGAATATTAAACCTATATAAAATTGTGTGCTTCCTGTTTCATGTCAGACAAAATTCTGTACTTTTACGTTTTTTGCCTCCTGGTGTACACTAGTAAACTTTTGAATCTGAACCTCCTGTGTATTGAATTCTTGATTTTATTTAACACAAACATAGAAAGTTGATAAAAATAACCATTTTTTTTTACATTAGCGTGAATTTTCTGAAGAGCATGAAGTATGAAACTCAAATGTCTGTCATTATATTTTGACTTCAGCCCTCAGTGACTTACCAATAAGTCATCAGAAAACCAAAATTGTATGAGTAACAGACCAAAGATAGGAAGCAAAAATCTTGACTGTCTGTGAAAATTTGAACAGTTACCACCCAGTTTCTTGAATCAACTTTTCAAACTATACATATATAAATTATATCATCCACAGCACATCTCAGCAAACTCAGTGCTTTCCATAATCTACTGGAATGGGTGCCAACAAAAGTTCCTTCAGATTTTCTCAAGCTTAAGCCAGCATCATCACCCCCTTTTCCCATTCTCTACATGGGGTTCAGCATCATCACCCCCTTTTCCCATTCTCTACATGGGGTTGGGTGTCATGTCACTTGTCACTATCTCTCCCAATTCAATGCCACACTCCTCTCTTCTTTGACACTCATGCCTGACTGTCACACGTCTTCTCTATCACCATCCACCCACCTCTTTGATGGATACTCTCATTTCTTCTTCCCTTCTTCCTGTCTGTCCAAAATCAGTTAAGCGAGTTTCAGAGTCAACAGTGGGCAAATGAGGGACTCAAACCCTATGCCATAGACACAGAATGCAGATCATTAACAGACAAGAGTTTTAGTTCTCTTTGCCATTTGCCAGACAAACCTTTTAGAAAGCACTGGGGCAGAGTACATGACTCATTATCACATTTGTGTTGGAGTTATCCACAAACCTTTGGAGTGTTACTTGCCAGAGGCTTCATACCACTGTAGTGCTACAATGATCTTTGAATTGCTTCCTCACAATATTGTAAGGAATCTTGTCAGCAATAGGATAGCACAGTGCATTATGTGCTCCTGAATATCCTTGAGTATCTTTGAAATACTACACACCAAATTCTTAATACCTCATCTGACAACATTAAATAAAGTGTGCTCACCTATTTTTCCTTCACTAGCTTGGTGATACATAAATCTCTCTCATTTCTTTATCTCATAAAGAAGCACTTCATTGAAATTTGAAAACAGAGAGCAAACTACATGCCAAGAAAACTATCTGGAGTAATGTCTTCCACACACATTATGTAGGATAGATTGCCCCATAAACCACTTTATTAACTATAACCCTTTCTGAAATCACACCACCTCAGAGCAGGTTAAAAACATTCAGTAAAAATATCTGTTCTGGAGTTAGAATATGTTGAATTACACAGTTCTTGTCTGACGGCATTTTGATTTTTTTCCCCATTTTAATTTTTAACACCTTTATTAAATTATCAAACACAAGGTTACAAACACAAGGTGCAGGGTTTGAGTCTCACAAGGGATAATTGGCTAGGCTTAAAATGGGCTCGCAAGGGCAGTTAGTTTAGTACTAATCTATGAACCTATGAACCTATAATCACTTAAGAGGTAGGTGAACTTACAGTTATATTAAAAAAAACATATTAACATGTTCGCAGTTATGAATATTGACAGATATTTTGATTTTCTGAAGTAGAAGTAGGTCATCGCTGGTCACTGTGATTTTTATTCATTTTGTGTTTAATTTATGTTTGTCTCTAGCCATTTTGTGATTAAAAAGTGAGTAGTCTGATAAATAAAGTATTAGTTTCCTATTTTTACCTTGAGTATTTTAATTTTTTTCCTTGACAAGGCTTAAATTTTTATGATCAAAGCATATTAGATGTAATGCTAAAGCACTATTTAAGTTGACAGAAATACAATAAAATAAACATTTAATACCGAAAATACACCTGCATTTCAAAATGAATCTTTAGTATATATTAACATCTAAATTAGCTTAATGTAGGAACTCTTACATACTGATTTTTTTTAACTTTTGCAAAACTTAATTTGCCAGATATTCTTTATCTTAACACATTTTCCCCTTTCCATCTATACCACGTAGTGAAGAAAATATGGTAAGAAATAATCCTCTAAAATTCATTGAACAACTTCCACTATCATCACATTAGGCAGAACAAAATGTTTCTACAAAAATCATACAAATAGTATAAAAATCTAAATAATTAAATCATCACTGCTATTATTGTGATGTATTACTTGCATTTGGAAAGCATCTAATGTTGCATTCTGTTGTTTGTTTCTATAGGCAATTGAAATTACAGATGAACTAAAAATGTTTTCGTGCTCTTATTTACCCAGACAGGTACTGATGATGTTTATGATTTTGCAATATATACATAAACTAATCCATGACAAAGACTGGGCACATCTAAATCCTTCATACTTATCTCCATGAAATATCTTCAAGCAGTACTATTCATTATAAAGCCAATATGTAAATGAGGGCTACAGAGGAAATATTTATCAATCATATAACAGCAGCTTGCATGCGGCAGGTGAGAATATTTTAAACATCCTTATGACACAGTGGTATAGCTGTCGATGTTGCTTTCTCACAGTGTTTGGGTCTTCAGTCCAATTCCTGGCTACACTGGTTACCCTATTGAGTTCTTCATGATGCCCATGTGGGCTTCTGATTTCTGTACATCCCACATGCCATAGGTGAAATGAATGACCTGTAGAATGCCTAACAATGTAGGTGTCATGTGTGACTATATGTGTATGGACATGGGCATCCTGTGATAGATTGGCACCCTATGTAGGATTTGCTTGTGTACCCTGTATTCAGTGAATGTGAGGGCATGCTTCTTGTTTCCCATGGACCTGAACTGGATAAGAGGGCACCAGAGAATGCATAAATTCATTAATTAACCCATTTAAAGTTACTATCTGAATATTATAAATAATACTGCAAATATTATATCAGAATTGGTCTGAAGCTACTATTTGGATGCTGTAAATGGTACTGCAATTTCATATCGGAATTGTTTTTGAACTAGTTTTGAAAATCAGCACACAGTGTCAGTGCCTGAGAAAGTGTCTGTTGTGGTGCTCATTAATTATTTTATAGGTGATCCTTAACTCCCCTTGATTTGAACAAGCGGCAGTTTGAATACATTCTAGGTGTTTGCACTGTGTCTACTCAAATTCAGAATGCCAGCCTTTAATTTGTTTACTCCTCTAGTGCCTTTTAGGGTAGTTCAGTTTGACACACTTCACTCTTATATTGTAATGGCATCTTTGGAGCTGGTATCATCATCAAATCACTTAACAATTACTGCTAGATTAACTCTGAAAGGGAAGAGTGTTGTTGTTGTTGTTGTTGTGTCTTTCGGATTTTCCAGGTCAGGGGTCACCACAGCGGAACTCCGGTCCGCTAATGATTGGCAGTAGATTTTTACGTGCTGGCTTGCCGGGCCTAATGCACAACCTTCAACGAAGGAACGGCCATTCACGCATGTCGCCACACAGAAGACGCTCTAACTGAGAATCGAACGGGCAACATCTAAAAGAAGAAAAATTTCACTAAAACATTTGTCTAAGGTACACAGCAGTGAAGATATCATCTATTAAAACTAGTACACATAATGGTAAGCTTGGAGTGATGAAACAGTTCTTGAGATTCAAAGCATGCTAGCACCTCAGCTCTATTAACTTCAGTACTTATTGCTTGCCATATTGGGCATATTTTCATATTTACATTAATATTTTATAAATTGAGTGAACTACATTATTATTGACAGGCATTATGAAATATTATGGTGGAAGGCAGAAAACTACAATGCTAATGTCCTATATGACACAGTACACCGAGGAAACCACTTGTAGTTTACTATTAATTGCAAACATATGTAATAGTTCTGTATTTACATTATTATTACAATTCAAAATAATTAATAAAGTATTGCATGGTATTGATTGAAACCTTAGATGATGTTGTAGAAAACTTATCCTGATAATTGCATTGTATGTTCTATGGGCAGATAGAGACAAGTGAGCCATGCTTATATTGTTAATTATTGAATATGGCATTATGTTTATTTCTCAAACTGCTTGCTATCATGTGAAATTTCAAGTCTGGCTAAGCAAAATATTGCCTAGATATAATATATATATATATATATATATATATATATATATATATATATATATATATATATATATATATATATATATACACACACACATGTATCTATGTATGTTATATGATTTTTGAGATATGAGCAGTTCTTTGTGAACATTTACATAAAAATGACAGTGCTGATATAAAGAATTTGAATGAATTGCATAATATCACAGCAAAGAAGAAATTTTAGTGGGGAACTCTGCTATTCTTATTTTCAAAACAGCATGCACAGTTTCTAATATACTTATATTTGTCTTGTGCTTTTTAAACTTGCTTTTCTTCAGAAAAAAGTCTAACATTTTAGGATACAGAAAGCCTGCTAGAAGTACAATATTCTACAGATGTTACATGCAAATGAGATAAGTTAATATACTGTATGAAATAAGTCATGTCTCTTCCACTATAACTTAGTAGCCAAGTAGATTATGTTCTTTCTTTCTGATACCCTTTTTAACTTTATTATCTGACAACTATTAGCCCTCTTTCAACCCAACAAGACAAGACAGGCAAGAGACAGTGAAGGGGGTACATCAATCAGGCAGTCATCATGTTCAGCCAATGGGTTAAACCCCCAATACTAGCCTACCAAATGTGGGCTATTATGCATATCTGACCCTAGCTATAGCATGTACTGCTTGATGTAGATGTTGGGGAATTAGCAATGACACACACCTTCTACTAGGTGGCAGTACAGCAACAAGCAGGAGCAGCCTTAGGTCAACTGGTGCCCTAGGCAAAATGACTCCAAGGTGCCCCCCACCACTCTACCCGCTGCCCCCATCCTGGTCTACCTACACCAAATAAATACTGGAAAAGTGCCCCTGCTAGAACAGAGTCCTAGATGGCCTATGCCTAAGGCCGACTATGGCAACAAGCAAAGCTGCCCCACCCCCAAAGATGTGAGAGAGAGAGATTCATAGGTTAGTAGTAGCCTAACTGCCCTCATGGGCCATTTTCAGCTTAGCCAATTACTCCATATGAGAATCAAACCCTGCACTTTGAGTCTGTAAGGTAAGCACTTTAACCATTATGCCGACTAGTGTCTGAAACTCATTGTCATCATGCCACATTGTCTGCTGCAGTACCCATCTTGCTAATTGTCTGCTGCAGTGCCCATCTTGCTAATTGGTCTCCGGTTGTCTGAGTAACTGACTACACATGCCTCCTTTTCATTGCTCTAAAATAAACTCATGCATCAATCCAAAGGAAATAAATTTACAAATATTGGGAGTGTACAGCCATACTTTTACTTCATCAAGAGTAGTCTATCTGTGCCTGACTGGGAAAGACTAACAAGCAAAATAAGTTTCTGATGAAACTAATTCTAACATAACCCTGAGGTCTGGAGGCAATAAAGGCAGTTACATTATAGAGATTTGCCCCTCTCATGCATTAAAATGGTTCCTCTGACCCCCATTTTCTCCCTGCCAAGACAAACTGACCAGGCTTCAATGATTTAGTCATTGATGAGATAACAGAGTAGCCATATGAAGTTGCATGATGTCCCATTACAGTTTCCAGAACTCATTTCTTAAGTGCAAAAGTGTATTAAATTAACTATATAATAGCAAATGTACTGCAACACAAATTATTATATCTGCTTTAACATGGATCCATTAGGTTTGGTCAGATGTGATGCATGTTTTTTAGTGTTTGAATACATAGGAATGCTAACTCTCAAAACAAGGGCATCTCCAGGCTGCAGTCATATAAATCCATGTGAGCAGAGTCCATCCCTAACTCTATTCAAATGTAACATTGACTATTGGACTGGAAATCATAAATTCATCTCAGTGCTGGCCCCACATCTCTTACAGACAGAGGCTGACAGTAAACCTTCCCTAACATTGTATAGGAAATCATAAATTCATTATCTGGCTGGCCTCTTTGTCTCGTACAGACAGAGGCCAATGATAAATATTCCTAACATACCCTCCATATAATTTTTTCACAACCCCCTAACTAACATATCCCTCCAATTTAGATCCACATGTTACAAGGCTAAGCAACTAGACTGGGTTGCGCAGCTAGGCTTACAAAGGCCCTGGTGGTCATTAGTCAGTATATACCTATGAACCTAGTGATCTGCTGTGTTAATGGAAGAATTTAATTTTGAATGGTTAACACTGCATTTTTTAGGATGCATTTCAGTCATGACTCAGATGCTGCAAGAAACATTTGCAATAACACATTAAATATGCATTCTAGTTCAAATAAACTATATGCAGCTACTGTGTATGCTTAGTTTAGCTAAATAAAACCACATTTTAGAAAAACATTCTGGAAAAAATTGCATAATTTATTTATTTATTGGCATTTGATTACCGGGAAAGTCCAGCTGGATAGAAGTTCATTTTCAATGGCTGCCCGTGGAGAAAACCTCCAAATTATTATAAAACATTTTAAGAACAATAATTTTGCAATCTTCAAAACTAAAACAAAAAAAATCTGTGGTTTAAATAATTATAAAAAATAGACATAATATAAAACATTGGTTATGAATCGATACAAGTTATATGACAATTATTTAATATTTAGAGAAATTTTAGACATATTGTACAGAAATTAAATGTAAGTTAGTCTAATACAAACAGGAAATGCAATATGAAGTGAGGGAAAACAGGCTTATGATTTATTTAGAGGCAAAGTCAGGGAAGAGAATTTGATAACAGTAAGGAAGTAAGCGAAGAAGGACAGTAAAGAGCTATAAGGAATGAAAAGGTACTTGTTGACATTTAGGAATATAGTTTATCCTGATTTCTGTGCAAGAACAGAGCCAGATTTTAGATAGGAAGTCTTTTAGAGTGGTTTTGAAAGATGGGTGGGAGAGCACAGACCTTATGGACAGGTAAGGAGTTCCAGGCCTTACAACCTTGTACAAGTACAGACAATACCCAGCAAATTTGCTAGGTTTGTAGACAGACAGGAATTTTTGGTCACTGGATCACAATGACTGGGAACATAGTTGTGTATAATGTGTTTTAGTGCTGGACAGGCAGATGGATGCTGGATAATTTTATAGGTGGTAAGAAGCTATGTATATGTTAGTTGATGAGGCAGTTCTAACCAATGTAGGCTTTTCAGTGCTATACACTGGTGGGTTCTGAAAGAATGATTTGCTGTAAAGTTAACAACTTTGTTATAACATTGATCAAGATTTAATTTTTGTGAAGCCTGGAAGTTAGTAAGGAAGGGAGCACCATAAAGAAGAGCGGGGAGGAGTTAAGTAGTTGCAAGTGTAACTTTAGTTGTGTCAGTGAGAACGTTTTTGGCTCTGTAAAGCATCCTAGTTTTTGATAAGTTTTTCATATACAGTTTTGTATATGCAGGTCCCTAATAATTTGAGATGAGAAGTGACTTCTATGGTTGTATTATCAAGAGAGTGGACTTTAAATTTTGTTTTTTTTATGAGAGAGGTATTTGAGGAAAAAAGTAGTAGTTTGGTCTTTTTGGATTGAGCATGAGCTGGTAGTTATGAAGCCATGTTTCAGTGTCTGTTAAAGCTTCCTAATTGTTTGGAGGTGTACCATGTTATCAGATGTGCAAATGAGAGTGGAATCATCTGTGTATTGTATTAGGGTGGGCCTGTTGTGAGGAGGAGACCAAGGACAGAGCTTTGTAGTAAACCGGTGGTGACTAGGATGTAAGGAGAGATCATGGAGTGCCATTTTACTAACTCAAGCCTAATGGACAGGTAGATTTTGAACCACAGAATGGTGGGCTGAGATACACCTTGTGAGGATATTTAAAGTAAACATTTTCTGTGACATACTGTGTCGAAGGCTTTGGGCAAGTCCTGAAAGAAAGAGTAAGTTATCTGGAGAGGGGTTGTGCTGAATTTTTGGCTGGGAGGATTTTTAGGAAGTTCTAATTAATAGATGATAGTGTAGTAATGAACATTTCTGGGTTGAACTTGGAAAGTCTGTATGTTGTTGTATAAATATGCTGTTTAAATGGATGTGTGTGATGTCTGGTCATATAGATTTGAAGATGATCACTGAGACAGTCTGACATTGTACCTGTAGTGGAATATTTGCTAGGGTATAATAATAGGATCCAGGCTCTAGGGAATAAGATTATAATGTGTGAGGCTACTAATTAGTTGTGTGAAACCATTTAAGTTCATGCTAAATGTAGGGGAATTAGAGTTTATGTCCAACCAATTTACATTCACATCACTTAATAGTATTTTTTCTCGTGGAAATGTTATGGATATCCAATGTAGGCTATCTTCCAGTATAGCTGTATTGTCGCCAGGAGGAAAGGAAAGGACAGCAATTCATATTTGTTTATAATTTTTTTATTTTGAGAAAAGCAATAATAAGCTCTGCTGAACTGAATTTTGGTATTGATTTGCTATAAGGGGAAATGTGGTAGGTACTATTTATGCTGGGTTTAAGCCAAGTTTTAGTTACAATGAGAGCATCAGGCTTACATTGGGTAATCCAGGCATATAGTTCAGCAGTTTTATTTCTTATACTTCTAACCCTTATTGCAGTATAATTTACATTACTAGGGTTGAATATTAGCTGTTGATGGGTTACAAAAGTGTGTAGAAAAGAATTATCTTTGTTTACATTGTGATAGGTGGGGCCAGGATTAAGGTGCATATCTCCTCCTAGAAGGATTATAGTAAAGTGGGGAACTATGCATACTTGTTTTTTTGGAAATGATTCTTGCATTTAATTTTGCTTTGGTTTGAGTTGAAGTGCAGTTCATCAGCCTATATTTGGATTAAAGGTGAGGGACAATATTAAATAGGTTTGGAACAATGTGTGGAGAGTTCAAAGAGTAAATTTGGATAGGTAACTGGGACAGAGCTAGAGAGATGTTGAGAGATATTATCAAGCCATGCTAAGATGAAAGATGGCAGAGTAGAAGAAGAAGAATAGAGGATAAGCTGAAGAGTAACATAATTAAGGACAGGAATTTGTATTTTATAGATGTCAGCTAGTGGGGAAGTATCAAAGAAAAAGGAAACAGGAAGTTGTAGGACAGTAGGCGTTTCAGGGATGGTAAATTCTGAAACCTGGAAGAGGATAGCTAAGAGAAGAAGTATTTTCTATAAAAGAAGAGAGTTATTTTCTCTTCTCTGGCATGCAAGGAATATAGGGGTATTAAAGGCTACAGTATAATGATATAGTCAAAATAAGAAGAAATGAGGGTTTATTTGGGAAAAATAATAAAATATATAATGTGGAATAGATAGGTACTCTTAGGGAGGGCTGTGATTATGAATGGATTTTAGTGCAAAGCAGCATGGGAGGGAGAAAGAGAGTTGGGAATGGGGCTACAAATTAAATGGAGATACAGGAGTAGGAAACAAGAAAACAGAGGTGTATGTAGAGAAGGGGACTATATTAATTCATCGAAAACTAATTCCAGCAAATGTGCATTCATCAAATACAAACCATCAAACGTTCATTTCAGCGAATACTGTTCTAAGGGACGAGTATTATTGTCCTCCACATCGACCATAACACAAACTACATTATATCCAACCCATCAAGGTGGCAGGCTATGACTCCCCCCCCCACACACACCTGCCACTGTGGGAGACAGTGCACCAAACATCTTTCACTTATATATAACAAATCTGAGATTGAACTACAGTGAGTAAAATGGCAAATTTCCTTATGCTGGACAACTAATTCCCTTCCCTGAGAAAAGCGTTCACTGAAGTGAGCATTCGATGAACGTCCATTTGCTGGTTTTTGTTCAATGAATGGCCATTCACTGGAATTAGTTTTCAACAAATTAATATAATCTAGACCCATACAGAAGTAGTAAGGTAATTTGGGGAGGGCTTTGAAATAAGAGTCACTAGTAAAATGTGTATGAAGGAAATACAATATGGGCATCCCACCCTCAGGTCAAATTATAACTAAGAACAATCAGTTTATAGCCAGAACAAAGCAATTAAGAAAGATATGAAAGTAAACGGTTATATGCCATTTCCTGAGACTAAATAACTGTCATATGCAGTATGGTCTACTGGTCAAGTAAAAGGGAACAGTAGCTAACTTAGTTAGAGGTCCTTAGAGTGCACAGACTATTTCACAGAGACTTTCAGTCAAAGAGCAGGCATGTATACGCAGCAAAGTTCTTCATGATAAATGTGCTTACATTATACGATGACAAAATTCTAAGTAAACTTGTAGGTGTAGAGCCTTGCAGCAGAGATCCTGCGGTATTGGGATCAGATGTAGTGGCTGCATAAAGCTCTAGTTTAAAAGTATACTCATAAAAAGGGCAGATCTGTTCCAAAGAAATGTGAGGACTACAATTCCAAGATCTCTCTCTCTATATCTATCTATATCTGTTTATCTATCTATCTATCTATCTATCTATCTATCTATCTATCTATCTATATGAGTCGAGTCTACTTCAGATGACTGAACTTTAAAAAGTTCGACTTTCATATGGCCGAGACCATATGATAGAACTTTTTAAAGTTCGAACATCTAATAAAAAAGTATAAAAAAAAGAAAAAAAAAATACCTGAATGGTTTTAGCAGGGGTCAAGCCCCCCTGCACCCCACGGTATTTATATATACCAACTCCGATATCGCACTACAGTGTGGAGAAGGGAAATCTTCCCATTCCGCACTATATGGAGCTCTCCATTAAGAACGTTCAAACTTTCAAAAGTTTGATCATATGGTCTCGGCCATATGAAAGTTGAACTTTTGAAAGTCTGATCATATGAATGGGACTCAACTATATATATAGGTTTACTATGACTTACTGGAACTGCAAGAAGTTGAACGTCTGTTGTGCGAAATCACAATTTTCAAGGGACAGGAAATTAAACCAAAAGTGATCGACAGAGGTCAGTTGAATTGCATGGTGCACTCGACCTTTTCAGAAGCAACTTGGCGAGACTGTGGAGGGAGGTCGCACTTCAGTGAGGAACAGGGAAGTAGCCCATTTCCTCACTGTAGTGCAATCTTGGAATTGGTATATTTAATGTGCAGGGAGTGTGGGTGGTGCAGTCCCCTACATGGGGGGTGCAGGAGGCATAGCCCCCTGCAAAATAGTAGAGGTGACCTTACTGCCGTGGCTGGAAGAGGGGAATGTCAAAAATATCGAATGCACTGAATTGTGCAAACCATTTTCGACATTCCGCTCTTTCATGGTTGTCAAACTTGACCTTAGGCTATACTATTAATTGATGTAACCTTAGTCAACATTTCCATAGTAAACCATATATATATATATATATATATATATATATATATATATATATATACATACACACAAACATATATATATATATATATATATATATATATATATATATATATATATACATATTTATATGTGTGTGTGTGTGTGTGTGTGTGTATGTAAGCAGAGAACACTGATATAGCAGCATAGCTTGGCAATGTATATTAGATTAATTCATTTACTGATAGTGTTTATATCATGACAATATGGCTCTGTGGGGTATAGGGATAAAGCCCTAAATATAAACAGACAAGTCGAGTACAATCAGCAGTTCAGAAGCTGGAAAAACCTTGCAAGGGAGGGTATGAACAAGTGGCAAATGCTAGTTTGAAGCTGATTGAAGTTTAACAAGCTTTTAAAAATAATTTGCTTTATCCATATGTTTACTTTTTTACCTATCTGATTGATTTTGGAATTGAAGTTTCACTGAAAATATAAAATATTTTTTTTGAGAGGGAATAGTCAAGGGGGCATTTCATTATTTACAAGCAGAAGTTTGATGGTGAATTAACCATAAAGGTATCTCTGCTACCTTTAAACTACAACAAAAAGAAAAAAAAAAAAATCTTGCTTTTTTCCCACTTTCTGAAAGTTAAGAAAGTTCAGTTACAGATTTGCTGTTCTGAACTGTTTGGAAGTTTCTAGAAGGCCAGTTCTTGCTTGGGCTAAAGGAAAGTATCTGTGTTCACCAGTGGGAGTGGTTAACACTGAACAGCCTGCCTGTCCCTGGAGGAGTGGTTACTACCTATTGGCCATTTTGGGTCAATTCTAAACTCCTTGATCTCTCTCTCTTAAAAACCAGCTGCCTCATGGTTTTGGCATCTTTTCAGGCTTGCTAGTTGTTGCTGAAGCACCTACCAAGGGGAGAAAACGCTGAGAGAAGAAAAGGAGCCACTATTGTGATTTTAATTATTTTCTTCTGATTTTTTGTTAAGCTTTACTGCTTTGCCGCCTACTTTTTGGCATTTTCTGGCTTGCTAAAGTTTATATCTGTAACAGTAACAGTACTTGGAACACATCTAGAGCCTGTTTACTGCATTTCCTGTGTTGCACTTAATTTAAAATCGTTTTTTTCTCTAAAAACTGCATTTTACCTTATTTTGGCCTAGCACTCAAGTGTGGGGTCATTTATTGCGCTGTTGTGATTATTTTGCTACTTGTGTATCTCTGCTACCTTTAAACTACAACAAAAAGAAAAAAAAACAAAAAAATCTTGCTTTTTTCCCACTTTTTGAAAGTTAAGAAAGTTCACTTACAGATTTGCTGTTCTGAACTGTTTGGAAGTTTCTAGAAGGCCAGTGCTTGCTTGGGCTAAAGGGAAGTCTCTGTGTTCACCAGTGGGAGTGGTTAACACTGAACAGCCTGCCTGTCCCTGGAGGAGTGGTTACTACCTAGAAGCTGTAGTTTTATTTGCCATTTTGGGTCAATTCTAAACTCCTTGATCTCGCTCTCTTAAAACCCTACAACTCTCTTTTTGCACAGTTTTGTGCACTGAGGAGCGTCGGGCAGTGCCGCCTAAACAGGTTTAAACTATTCCAAGCTCCACAAAGTCTGCTCTTCACTTTTTCCCTTAGAACTGTTCAAACTCTCAAAGTAATCACTCTATTCTCTTTCTAAAGCCCTGCACTTGCTCAGCTCTTATAAGGAAATACTAACTAACTAAAGCACTACACCCTCCTTGACTTCTCATAAGTATTAGGCTCCCAATTGGTCCTGCTTGATAAAGTGAAAAATCAGTTCTCTTCCCTAATCTGTTTAGTAAAAAAACAATTCCCTCTACTAATTTGGTATGTCCAAGGGTCAGTTTCAAGGTTATTCTCCAGTCCAGCTGGTGCATCTGGGAATTTTGAGGCAATGTTACAATTGCCTTATGTACACAGACAACCCTCTCCTCCTTCCAACAAACTGTAATACATGTGAGAGATGCAGTTACACAGCCAAACTGGAGGCAGAGCTCTCTCAACCCAAGACTGGCACAGTCAGTCAGGAGGAAAAGGTAACCACCACACCACAAATCCAGTCTCACACAGACCTATTGCATCTGCATACCCAACACATAAACACACAAAAACATACTTGGAGGCTCTAAATAAAAATCTGCCTAAACAGCAAAGACCTCCTAAGCAGATATCCAAGCAACAGCCACCCCTCAACAATTCCCATGAATCACATATCTCACAAAATCAGCGTGCCTCACAGTCACAGCCCTTAAGGCCAAACAACACACCAAATACACTTGTTATAGGGGACTCTATTGTCCGGCACACTGACGTCCCACTCACCAGACTGAACAAGGAGAAGGTCACTGTAAACTGCCTGTCAGGTGCCAGGATCCACCACATAATGCAAGCACTCAGGTCACTCCAAAGCAAGTACAAGTATGACTCCGTCATTGTCCATGCTGGTGTGAATGACCTGAGATGTACCTCCCTGGACTACATGAAAAGAGACATAGAGGAGCTCTCTGACCATGTAGCCCAGGCTGGTATGACCCTGACCTTGAGTAGCATCTTGCCCTCACCAAGAATGATGCCACAGTATAAAGACAAAATGATCAGTTTCAACAATTGGCTAAAGTATTGGTGTCATTCAAAGGGGATCCAGTGTCTGTCAGCCTGGGATGACATGCTCGACAAGCCACGTTGCTTCGCTAGGGACGGCTTGCACCTGTCACCCTTAGGCTTTAGATACTGGCCAAGGCTCTTGCCACCCCATAGTGCCTTTTTAGGCAAGGCTCAAAGGACAAACCCACCTCCATAGACAACCCAAGGATAAAAAAACTAAAGGTAATGCTACTCAATGCCAGAAGTCTAAACCTCAAGATGCACACACTCGAGGCTCTCCTCAGTATGGAGAAAATCAATGTCTGTGCAGTAACAGAAACCTGGTTCAAGGCTCCAGAGAGCACCCCAGCACTACCAGGTTATAACTCATACCATGTGTTTCAGCCCCAAAACTCGGACCGAAGCACAAAAGGAGGGGGAGTATCTGTATTCATCAAAGATACCTACACCTCCAGATTAGTGGCACTGCACGAAGCATCAGAAACCATCCATGTGCAACTAACAGCAGGCAAAACTGCCTTTCAGTTTGTAGCCTGCTACAGAACTCCCTCCCTATTACAGGAACCCCACTTGGAATTCCTGAGAACACTGGAGAATATGAAGGTCTCTCCAAACACTATGTTATTGGGTGACTTCAACTACCCAAACATTGACTGGGAAAACTACTCAAGCCCAAACACCCTCGCCCAACGGTTCCTTGAATTTATAAACTCTAACGCAATGGAACAACTGGTCACCGCTCCCACAAGAGGGAACAACATACTGGACCTGGTCATCACCAACATGGGGACTCTATGTTCCACACCAGAGGTAAACCCCTCATTGGTAAGATCAGACCATAAACACATTTCCCTGGACATCCGTATTCCATCCCCACCCCCAGCCAAGGAAATCACTGTAAAGAATTTCTCAAAAGCCAACTTTGCACTTCTCAAGACTGAGGTGGAATCCTTCAAAGCCTCTGGGCCAGAGAATAATACAGCCCAATCCGCAGAATCCTTTACAAATGCATTGTATGAGCACTTGTAGGAATGCATGGATCATGCTATCCCAAATAAAACCAAGACTCACTCCTCCAAAAACAAGAGACCGGTCTGGTGGACCCCAGCCATAAATAAGCTATACAACAGAAGGAGGAAGCTACTACATGACAGAGCAAAATCCCAAAAAGGGAAGGCATCTCTGATCAGTATTAGCAAGAAACTTCGATCCCTCATAAAATCATCAAAGGCCAGTTTCGAAAGAAAAATTGCCCTAGACACTAAAGATAATCACAAGGCCTTCTTTAGTTATGTCAGAAACATGGGCGGAAACTCCCAGATATGCTCTGAATTGTTGCATAACGGTACAAAATATACCGAACCTACAGACATAGCAAACATCCTGGCAGACAGATTCAGCGCAAACTCCCCCTCCCCCTTCCCCCCCAAAGGAGCAAATGCCTATCCCAACTGAATGTAACCTCCCTGACATCACAGATGCACAGGTGGAAGCTGCCCTCTCCAAAGCAAAAAACAAAGCATCTATGGGACCGGATGGTGTCCCAGGCTGTGTCTTACATGAGCTCCAAGAAGAACTGAACCCTCACATTAAGTCACTGTTCATACTTAGCCTTACTACAGGATATGTACCCAAAGAATGGCGTACAGCTACAGTGGTCCCACTCCACAAAGGTGGAGCCACAACGAACCCCGGAAACTATCGCCCCATAAGCCTGACTAGTCTGGTCTGTAAAGCTATGGAGCGTATTATCATGGAACTCATAAACAAAGACATTGGGAGCCTCCAGACACTGGACCCTACCCAATTCGGCTTTGTTAAGGGCAGATCTTGCCTCTTAAACCTAGTTGATTTCTTTGAAACAGTTACCAAAGCCATAGATGAGGGCAAGGTAGTCCACACAGCCTACCTGGACCTCACAAAAGCCTTCGACACAATACCCCACTCGGGCATCATAAATAAGCTTACCAGCTTAAATATCAACCCCTATATCACAAGATGGATTGCAAACTGGCTCAGAGATAGAACCCACATGGTCAGAATAGCAGGTGCCATGTCCGAATCCAAACCAGTTACATGTGGCGTCCCACAGGACTCAGTTCTGAGACCTCTCTTGTTTGGTATATACTTCTCTGAGGTTCAGGCTAACACGGGGGGATTATGGCTGACAAAGTTTGCAGATGACTGCAAACTGGGAGCCATAATCGAATCTCCAGCTGACACAAGCATCCTCCAAAAGGGTCTCACAGAGATGGATGCTTGGTGCCAGAGCCACGGCCTCAAGTTAAATGCTAAAAAGTGCATAGTCATCCCCTTTGGGAAAAACAAGGTGCCCACAAATTACCACATAGGTGGTAATCCATTAAGTATGGAAGAAGTAATTAGAGATTTGGGGACCAACGTAGATAGTAATCTCTCCTTTGATAATCACGTTGTCAAAGTGGTTAGAAAGACCTTCTATATAGCCCACCTTATCACATCTTATTCACACCTTATTCGCATCTAGATCAAGAGAGGTCATTGTGCCCCTCTACTCATCACTCATCAGGCCCATAATTGAATACAATGCCCCTTTTGGGATGTACCTTACCCGACACCTGCAGCAAATGGAGAGACCCCAAAAGTACCTCACCAAGAGGATCATGGGCTACAAACGGATGTCCTATGCAGCTCGACTAAAGAAACTCCAGCTCTACTCAGTTGCTTACTGCCTACTCAGAGGCGATCTATGCCTGATGTACAAAGCCATGTCAGACCCAGAATTAATGGACATGCTTCACCTCGAAAAATCTAAGTCCCTTAAAGCTACACGCTCCAGGGACTTAAACCTCAGCACAAAAATAAATAGGACATACTGGAGGGACAGATTAATTTCCCAGAGGCTCCCCTTACTCTGGAATAGAATCCCAATTCATGTTAGACATAGTCCCTCGCTGACCCTCTTCAAGCGATATCTGGACGCGTGGATGGGAAATCGCAAATTCATCCCTGGGATCTCTTCTGTGTCCCTGCTAGACAGAGGCACAGTAAACTAATCTCAAAAGGGTACCTTCTGTGACCTACTTTACAGAGGCACAGTAGGCTAATCTAATAGGGAGGCGGAAGCCAAATACACTCTGGCTAGGCTTATAAATGCCCTAGGGCAGATAGCCTAGTATCTACCTATGAACCTATGAACCTATAACTGGAGACATGAGTTGGCTTAAGGTAGGCCACATTAGTATATTTTTAGGAGTGCCAATATTCAGTGGAAGGTCATAGTAGCACCAATGTCAGTCAAAAATCGGTAGATGGAATTGGGGCCTAAGAGAGACCCATATGGTAGCTTCATGAATGATGGTCTCCATGATTGCCTGTTACCCTCCATGGAATGACTAAGCTGACTGATCATAGATGGCTGATGGTCAACAGACAACAGGAGACAAAAGGCACACATAAAGTGTATCCTGTCACACATATATAGGTATGTTTGTTTTTAGGAAGTTTGTAACAAATAGGTATTAGATGAAAATGCTAAGGTAAGAAAAATAGTCACAGCATTTTGTCTGAGGGTTAATTCAAACCACTGAAAATAATAAAGTGAGGAACAGAAGTCAGTTCTAGGACAATGACCTTGTATAATACTAGCATTCTTGTAACTATTCTCTAATTTGAGAAAAATAGAAGAGTGAAGACTAGAGAATATATTCAGGGAGCAGAGACATGATGAAATGAGACGCACAGGTGTAGTAAAATTCAATAACTTCATGAACCAGAGGCAAGAAACAACCTAGCCATGTAAAGCATCCATGTTGCCGAGGTACCCAGGTTAACAGAGTACTTATATGCTTATTAACATTATATGACTACCAGCTTTGGTACAACTAATTTGTGGAACTTAATTACTTTGATGACGTATGAATCAAAAATATATGGGCAGGATCTGTGTACTACTGACAGTAGAATCTCATTTCTCATTCTTGGGATCCTTGCACATAAACAATCTTAGCTTTTGAAGCTACAGTTGAAGTTTAAGGAGCATGTGATTCAATCCCAGCCATATCCAGCCATCCATAAACAATCCCTTATGATACATGTATATTATTACTCTGAGGTTAGTTACATTGGAGGTTAAGTTACAAAGAATGGGAACAATAATCTTCTTAGGAATGATGTCTGTGGACTGCATTGTTGACAGCACCTTACACTGAGAGGGTGTTGAGTTTTTATTGAGAAGTGACTGTTGATGTAATTTCAAAAACAGTTAAAAAAACTGAGATCTAGCACTATCCAAGAAAATAATTATAATTTATGCTGTTAAACTTTCTGTATGTCTATAAAGGCACCGCTTGACAATGTAATGTATCCATGTGTGATTACATATGATCTGATAATGTCCACGTGGCAAGACTAATGCTTGTTAATAACCAAGTCACCACACTGTGACTGGCTTAAACCAGAGCTTTCTGTGACTGAAACCAAAAGGTAAAGCATCTTTTGCTGGATTTTGATTAATATTGAACATGCTATGCAGTATTAGTGACTGATTTTAGTGCTCTTGCTTTGAATTTAAATTATTTTTTTATTTTTTATTTATTTTTCACGTCAGAAGAAGAAAAATAGACCATTTCCATCACTGTGTTTGCCACTGAGGCAAAATTCTGGTATCTTGCTATTGGCTTATGTACTCCATTGTACTCTCACCAGCTGCTTTTCCATTGTTATGAGTAAGGCCTTTTCTGTCTGCCTTCCATTCTTATTAACAAAATTGTGACCACTGTAAACTTGATCTGACTCTGCTACTGAAGACAAGATGGAATTTACAGTTGGGTGCAAAGACAGTGTATTTTTTCAATTGTGCTTTGTGGTCTGGTTTGCTTGTTTATACTCAATATGCTCGTGAATGTTATTGCTCCACTCTTTTGTGCTGTGATGACATGAGGATGCCTGAGGTTATCTACGTGTCTTTCACTTTAAATCACGTTACATCTTGTAAGAACTGTACAGTCCACACTGTGGTTGTGTATGGTTAAGAACTGTTTTTGATAGTTTCAAGTGTTGGCTCCATCTGTTTCTTGGTGTCACCTCTGAAACTCAATGGCATTGAAGTGAGCAGACAACAACACTCAAATGGACATTGCCACCCATTCCTGCAGACAACTGAGTTAAGTTGCAGGCAGTTGCAAATCCATTACTGTAGTTGCATACATTTCAGACCAGGTGCTGAATGCACTTGCAGAGAGTACCATATTAATTTAGGGTACAGTTTTCGCTTGCTGTAGGCATACTGTTTATTGTCTTATTTCATACTTTTGCCAGCGGTGAGCATTTTACTCCACAGGTCCTGATAAATGTGCCAGACTGCCTTCTTCTCAGCACCAAACACGGTCTTGTAGACTCATTACTTAGCACATTCATTTTCGGTTTCTACACTGGCTTCATATCAAAGATGTTGAGAACTGGTCTATTCATCTCTCTCTACAAAGGAAACTCACTACTGACCCTAGAAATTATACACTTATAAACCTGACCACCCTTGACTGTAAAGCGATGGAGTGCATTATACAACATGTTAATTAGGATATAGGCAGTCTACAAGCCCTCGACCTAAGGCATCTTGGGATTGCAAAAGGCAGATCATGCCTCCTGAACTTGATAGACTTCTTTGAAGATGTCTTTGATGCATCAGACAACAGAAAATTGGTTTGCACTGCATACCTGGACCTTGCCAAGACCTTTGTTACTCTCCCATATTCTGGCATTATGGGTTAAATGTAAATTCCTGTAGAGCAAACTGGCTTGCTGATAGAACCCAATCTATTAGTGTTGGAGGCATGCTGTCATTGAAAAGAATCTTTACCAGTGATGTCCACCACTGACCAGTCCTAGGACCACTTCCCTTTTGTGTTTACTTCTATTATGTCTAAGCTGATGTAAGGGCCTGAGGCAGACCTTAAAGTCAGAGCTACCATACATCCCCCAAATGACTTCCTAATGTTCGACAAGGGCCTAACACCTACAAGAAAGAGATGATTGGACTACAGCCTTAAACCAAATGTCAAACAATGTAGCACAGTGCCCTCTGTTAAACCTGGAAACCCATGCACATACCACATAGGTGACTCCCTTTAAAAATTGAGCCACTCATGAGGGACCTTGGCACTTTCATTGACAATGAACTATTCTTTGATAATCATGTATCTACTGTCGTCAGGGAAGCATCTTATCTAGCCTGACTGATCACCTGGAGCATATCTTATAGGTCTAAGGAAATTATCATCCCTCTCTACTCATCCCTCATCAGACCCATAACAGAGTATAGTGCAACCTTCAATAGGCATTTGCCTAAGCATATGACTCATATTGAGACACTGCAGCATTCATTCACCAAGACAATAAAGGGCATGTCTTCCTTGTAGTGCACAGACATTTAACCCAAAGAGCTGCAAAGGATCAAGTTCAATTTGACCTCCTACACATTTGAAAAACAAATAGCAGCCTAAAAAGCCCCTCAAGAGAACTAAACTTCCACCAAAGCATATATAAGACCTGCTGGCAGGTTAGATATCTCTCCCAGAGAATCCCTCTTTTATCGAGTACACCCGACTAACCCTGCTTAACTGGATCTCTCACCCCTTTACAGCTTCCCAGTGGCAACATATACAAGTGTTCATCTCACCTGCAGGGGGACCTATTAGTTTCATTAATCTTCCTGCTGTACTAGGCAAGTTTCTATAGTGAAACACTTTAGTGCTTATTCATCAAGTGGCACGCTCACTCACTCAGTCAAATAGTGTTGGACTCCCCTACCCTTTCCCCTGAACTTTATCTCTCCACTCTTCTCTCTTTTTAGCAACTGCTAATATCAAGAGCTGCAAAACTATACAGACCTAATAAAGCAGCATGTGTTAGGTTGCTATTACATGCATAAGTTTCTTACCTCTAGGAATTGCTACTCTTAACTGCTCCAGTGTCTTTAGGTACACTTAACTGATTGTTTCTACTGTGGTCTGGCAAGCTGCCTCAAGGTTTCCAGGGATCATTACTGTTCACTCAACCTCTCCTTCCCCTTTCCTTTACAGTCTGTGTCCTATTGCTAGTGTACTCTAACCCAGCAGTTTAATGCTAAAGACACAGGTCATTTTTATACATTTATCTGTCTAAGTCTTTACTATAATTGTATCGCGTTTCGCCAAGAAGGACAGCTGCATAGCCTTCCTTCATTGTTTTTTTTTTCCATTTCCCTGTATACTATCCATCCCTCTACTCAAAGTAAAAAGGTATTTTATTAAAAAGGCAAAGAATTATGGTTTACTGAAGCGAGTCTAGCAATACGGGGTTACCTTACAGACATTCCACTAGTGCTGAGTTGTATTAGCCTATTGATTGGTTCCAGCTGATATGTACAACAAATAGTGTTTCTGCCTGCTCCACTCGCTTCGCTCCCCTCCCTGCCCCCATATCCCACCTGCCCCCAGCACACCTACACTTATTCTAGCCAAACGTCCCTCCCATTACAATCACAACCAACCACACCTGCAGCACCAACTCTAACCACACCTCCAGCCTACTATCAACCTCCCACCTCAAGTACCATGATCCTACACACTCTACATATACTCTTTACATGCATCCTTCTTGCACACATTACATCTTACCAAAACACCATAATACCCCACCAAACAACTTCCACTGCACAACTACGGTCATCACCACTCATGTCATACCATCACACCACTCATACACCTCTCACAACTAATACACCCCAATGCAAAACCCACTTAAGCTATCACCTCCACCACACAAACAAAAAGCATCCCTAATGCCTTACAAACTATCCCTCAACCTACTTTATCTATCACCCACTTCACCCAAACAAAAAGCTACCCCAAAACTTAAACTAATTTTCTCATTACTAAAACTAACATCCTCAGCCATAACAATATTTACCCTCAGTGGGGACATCCACCCAAAGCCTGGACCCCACAACTCCTCCACTGATAGTCAGCCTAACAACCTCACCCACCCTCAAATTACATACAATAGGAAACCAACTGACCTCCTTATCTTAAGCCTAAATATCAGAAGTATAACCAATATAATCCATGAACTCCACGCTACCATAGACTTATACTCCCCTGATATTATCATTCTAACAGAAACCTGGCTCAAACCTCACATTACCAGTGAGAAAATTCTCCCTTCAGGCTACAATATCCTAAGACAATAACGGTTGCACAAAAAAGGGGGTGGTGTAGCTGTAATGTATAAACAGAATCTTAATATTCAAATCCTAAACCTATCAGCCCCCCTAATTGACAAAGAAGAAATTACCAACCTAAAAGTAAACCAAGACAAGACCATTAACATAATAGGATGCTACTTCCAACCTGGCAACAATATCCCTCCACTAGAAAACCTCCTCAGCTGGGTAAATCATCACCTTCCACAAGAAACCATAATATTAGGTGATTTTAATATAGACTGGATATCCTTTTCCAACCACCATCCAGCCCACCATCTAAATCTTCATGTTTTTTTTTTCCAACATATCCAGACACCCACCAGAATAAATAAGAATTCCAACAAGCATTCTATTCTTGACTGGATACTAGTCAGCAAGAGCCCCCAATCATACACAGATGGCTGCCTACCGGATAGCCTCAGTGATCATGCCCCAACTTTCCTACTCAAAAAATACATATATCAGACTAAACCCATTACCTATCAGCAAATACGTAATAAAGTAAACTTTAATCCTGACAATTTCATCTCAGCCCTAAAAAACTGCAACTGGACTACACTAAAATACCTCACCCTTGATGACACTGTCCAATTTTTCAGTACCACCTTCCTTAAAGTCCTAAACACCCATGCGCCCACAAGATTTACTAGAGTTAAAGCGCAGTCCTCCCCATGGCTACAAAAAGCCACTAGATCAGAAATAAAAAACTGAGATAGAGCTTGGAATCACTGGCGCAATACAAAAAACCCTCTGATAGACAGAAATTCTGTGAATTACGTAACAAAGTCAAAAAATTAATAAAACAGGACAAAATCCTATATTACCAGTCTGCCCTGAACTCCACCCAAAACAACCCTAAACAATTCTGGTCAACCATCAACTCCATCCTCCACCCAGAAAAGTAGGAACCCCTCCGCCAAACAAAACAAACTCCTCTGAAAACATTGCCACCTCTTTCAACACTCACTTCACACAAACCGTTCTATCACTAGCAGAACAACACAACCTCTCTCCCCTACCCCCTCCAACTACACCTAGTAACCTGCTGACTGCATTCACTTTCTCTCCTATCCCTACCTCCAACATAAAAAAACTCTTATAGAAACTAAAGCTCACAAAGCTAGCAGCTGACAACCTCCCAGCTGAGTACCTTAAAATTGCAGCTGAAGCCCAAGCCTACCCAGTTGCAATCCTGATTAACCAATCTTTATCTGAAACCTATGTCCTTTCACAATAGAAAATATCCCACATTATCCCCCTCCACAAAGGTGGGCCCTCCACAGAATTCACCAACTACCAGCCCATAGCAATTCTGTCTCCTCTATCAAAAATACTTGAGAGATGCATTCACTTGCAAGTTCTAAACTACCTCCTTACTAACAGCCTTGTATCTAACATACAACATGATTTCCAACCATACCACAAAAACTGCCTTACTTGCTTTCACTAATACAATCCTTCAACATAAAAACAGTGGTCATTTCACCTCTGCAACTTTCCTATCCCTATCTAAAGCATTTGATATGGTCTCTCATAAACAACTCATCACTGTCCTCAATACTCTATCCTTCTCTCAATCTGTCACAAATTGGTTCCAGAGCTACCTGACTGACCACCATCAAGCCGTTGTTTGGCATAATGATATATCCCCCCAACTCCCTGTCTCAATAGGTGTTCCCCAAGGATCCATCCTTGGACCCTTACTCTTCTCCATATTCACTAATAATCTAGCCTCTGCTACCAAACAGGCCACTCTCATACACCACGCAGATGATTCCACCATCATCTGCTCAGCCCACTCCCTACCTGAACTTCAAAAGGCCACAAAGGAAGCCTTTTCTTCATTTGAAACTTGCCTTTCAGATGCACAATTAATACTTAACCCAAACAAAACAAACCTCCTCATCTTCCAACCCACCAAATGCAATCTAAACACCCACCAATTTAATATTAAAGCCAATGACAACACCATTATCCCCCCAAAAGACCACACCAAACTACTTGGAGTTGAAATTGACAATAACCTCAAGTTTGACATCCACATCTCGTTAACCATAAAAAAGTACACAAAAATTAGGAGCTTTATACAGAAATAAGCAATTCCTCACCAAAACAGCCAATATTTCAGTTGTAAATAGCCACCTTATCTCCACCCCACTCTAAGCCTCTCCAGTATTTACCAACCTAAGGCAAAATGAGTTAGTTAAACTCGAAGCTTGCTACAACAAAATGGCAAGGTTTGCCACTGGTGCAAACTACCATAGCCACCACTGTACCTCACTTACTGGACTAGGCTGGCTAGAACTCCCTTACCTCTTTCAATGGTACCAACTCTCACCCACAAACTACTAAATCATTCTCTAAAAGTCCCCTCCCTCCAAAATCTACTCCAACCGTATCATACTACCAGACCACTATGCTCCAGCAACAAAAATCAATTACAGGTAACTAGATCCAGGAACTCTGCTGGAGAAGCTCTCTTCTCCTACTCCATAGCAAAATTATGGAATACCCGTCCTCACACTATAACTTCTGTACCATCACGCACTAACTTCAAAGCTGCTCTGAAATCTCATTTAAAAGAGCACTGGGCATGCCCCTGTAACAAATCTCTCTAACATCTCTACCCCAACCTCTCTAATCCCTTTCTTCCACCCCTCTAACTACCTCGGATTGCAGCCAAATACCTTGCTTGTAAACCCATATCTCAGCTGTAATCTTAGCCACTGTTATTCAAGGGTAATAGCTGCTAGCTCAGCTATTAAAATAATTGCTAGTCTTTATGGCACCAATGATATAAATGTTGTACCATTTAACTAAATACTTAATTTCATTTTGAACTATAACTATTTACTACTATTGTTAAACAAAACCTACCTATACTTCTTGTAACTTGTAATTAATTGTTGTTTTTATTGTGGAGCTTTTCTCCCCAAGCCTCCGCTGAAAAAGGACCTGTGTCCAGTCGGATGTAAATAAATAATAATGATAAAATAATAAAATCAAGTAGACTTCCATTGGTTACAAAGCAAATTAGCTCCCTAACCTCTTGTAGCATAATATCGACGAATGGATGGGTAATCGTAAATACACCCTGGGTCTGGCCTCTCAAGTCTTCACTAAAAGGGTTCAAAAACTAGATATTAAATTTGCACTGTGATGAGTATTTATGAGTTGGGATCTTGTGATGAGGCTACAAATGATTCAGGGGATCAATAGCCTAATATTAAGCTGTACTTGTGAAACTATGCTGTATTTACCTGCCTGCATTTCAGGTTTTATGAATTATTTTGATACTAGAAGATGAACTGATGAGTCATCTAAAGTTTTGTGGCCACTGTGGGTTTTTCATAGTTGGCAGAAAAAATTATGGTAGCTGATTTTCAAATGCGAGATATTTTCTTTCAAGGAAAGCTGATGGTTATTAACAGTGTAAGGTTTTTCTATAATGTATATTCTTGTTACTTTCATAAACTAATTTTGCAGATCACATGCCCCTGTAATACACAAGATGGTAAGTTTCATCAGCTTGTTTTCTGCAACACCTTACCACTAGAAAAGAGGGTGCCAGACCTCTCAAGTATCCCTATTTTGGTGGAACTTTCCTATTTTCAGGTCTGGTTAAGGATGTTCCTATTTTTTGGAGGTGTGCCTCTATATATAGGTTTGGTTTACCACTTCATACAATTTTCTGAATCCTGCTCATCACATGTAATTTTTGAAGCTGTCTAGTGCACATAAAACTGTGCTACATGATGGCTAACATAGCAATGGTAACAACAATTTAAGGAAAGAAGGCACGCATCTTACAACTCCCTTTTTCTGAAGCTAAAATAAATTACCTTGCATGGTAGAATTTTGTGATACAGTTCATTAAAGTTAATTTACACACCATTTCTTTACTAATATGCTTATATTTTTCCATTATTTTATCACCCTCTCTTTTTTTAAAGTTGTTTCTAAGTAGAATCCCACATTCCTTCTGGATGCTGGAAGAGTTATGTGCTATTTGGTATTCAATGTTTATGATAATTAGATGTCCAGATTTTTACCTGGATGGTCCTATTTTTCATGAGCCTTTGTTCCTATGTTCAATATCTGTAGGTTGGGAGGTACTGATGGTGCTGAGACTTATTTGGGAGGGACTCCTCTATTGTAGCTGTTGTGGGATGACAGGTTAAACCAGTGAACAGCTATCATCTTTAAATAATTTATCTATGTTGTGGGCTCTGGTAATATTATGATGCAAGAGGGGATAACATGGGGTATAGATGGAAAAGTGTTGTATCCAATTGTTATAATTATTTTCAGAAAATGCTTTGTAATGTAATATGCAGTACCTATATGTTTCCTTTTTGACCTATCTGGTTGATTTTGGAATTGAAATTTCAGTCTTCTTCTGGCTTTTCCCGGTTAGGGGTCACCACAGCGGATCACCTGTCCGCTCATGATTGACAGTTGTGTTTTACGGTGTCGAGTTGCCAGTCCAGCGAGAAACCTTCCCCAGAGGGCACACATATGCCTAGGGCCAATTTAGTGTCCAATCCACTTACAGCATGTCTTTGGGATGTGGGAGGAAACCGGAGCACCCGGAGGAAACCCACGCGACCACAGGGAGAACATGCAGACTACACACAGAAGGCACCCGCTGGGAATTCAACCTGAGAACCTCTTGCTGTGAGGCAGCAACACTAACCGCTGCACCACCGCGGCCACCCTGGAATTGAAATTTCAGTTAAAATATAAAAAGATTTGCTGGAAAACAAGCTGCCTGCTTTTTATCTGTCTGATTACCATGACTTAGCTTTGTATAAAAATATTTACATAACATCATTTTCAGAGAAAGGTGTAAATAACATGGACATACTATAGAAGATTCCACAAAGGTAATGGGAGAAGAAATAAAAATGTGTTAAAAGTCAAATGGGAAGCGTAAGTTAACACTAGAAGCATACTATTAGATTCTGTTTTCTTTTTTGATGTATTTAAAGTGTGCTTTGATAGATGATAACACTAGAAGCATACTATTAGATTCTGTTTTCTTTTTTGATGTATTTTCAGTGTGCTTTGATAGATGACGTTAACACTAGAAGCATACTATTAGATTCAGTTTTCTTTTTTGATGTATTTTCAGTCTGCTTTGATAGATGATGTCACACTTATATCCATCACATCTTCTTCTGAATTAAGAAAAACAAATAAAAGGAAGTACATCTATCACATTATTAAGACAAAGTGAATTAGGAAATGTTTTAAATCTTTCTCCTTCTGCTGTGTGACTTGTGTAGGTTTGATTTCTTTCTTGCCATGTTGCAATCCTGAACTTTTTCTTTTGCATTTAAGCATTCCTTACTTAAGCTACACCCACGCCTTAGATACAGATGTTATACACTAAGCAATACTTCACTCAGTGTCGTATTATATTTAAGTAAGCTTGTTTCTCTTTGCAGTATTTGTATGGACATAAAAATATATGTAACATAACTCCAGAAGAATGCTGTGCTGCTGGATTCATGTTTGTAGCTTTTGTTCACAGTGGCATTTATCCTTATTTCCATTTGTTTACCGGGAAATTTCAGCAGAGGCCTGGGGAGAAAAGCTCCACAGAGCACAATCTAGTAACAGACAATATTCATATCAAATACATAATATGTGCAGTACAGCATTCATATATGGTCCATGGTAAAAAATCACACATGAGTACATATTACAGAAAAATACTTAGTTTAGTACATAACATAGGAAAGCATTGGAACAAAATTATAGAAAGTTAAAGGCTAAGAAGGAGTTAGGTTAATGACATAGATGTTAGGCTAATGACATAGATGCAAAAGAAAGTCCGAGGGCAGTCAACTAAAGGGAGGAGAAGTAGGAGTATAGGGTAGGGATATATTTAAATATATTTATATATATCCATCTGTATCTATGTATCTATCTAGCTATATATAAACTGCAAGAAAAAAAGCTAGATTTTTTACTGTACGACACCTTAAACCTCATGTAATGGAGGCCCATGGTATATATATACAACTGACCTCCAAGAACATCAAATGCTTCAGCTATAAGTCCATGACTTTTTTTTACTTTTTATGTCTGTATGGATACATTCAGGCCAATAAAGCCAAACACCACTAACTGTAAACATACATATTTAAGTCTTTACTTAACCTCATCAGCACAGCATAATTAGACAATTTGGCAATACTTAACGAAACACAGGATTTTTAAACCCAGCTGATGCTCATAAAGATTAAGGTGCCTGTAATATTTCCCAGTTAGCATCTAAACAAAAGGGTATAAAGAACACACAGGCAAACCATTGAGTAAAAACTGCAAGAAAAACTCAGCCAAGCTAAAGTTTTCACTATGTGATACCTTAAGTAATGGAGGCTCATGGGACAGATGCAAATGACCCCTTAAGGACATCAAACATTTCAGCTGTATACTTTCTGAATGCATATGACTTTTTTCATTTTTTTAAATCTTTTCAAGTAGGTTCAGTTCAATAAAGTCAAACCCCATCAGCCATGCATGTTTTGGCCTTTTAATTGAGCTCTACAGCACAACATATGTAAACAAGCTAGCTATACTTTAGAAACACAGTGTTTTTAAACCCAGCTGACATCCATAATGATTAAGATTCCTGCAAAATTTCCAAACTAACATCCAAACCAAAGGGCAAAAAGGACATACAGGCAAACCATTTAGTAAAAACTGCAAGAAAAACTCAGCCAAGCTAGAGTTTGCACTGTGTGCTACCTTAAACCCCCTGAAATGGAGGCCCATGGGATATTTGCAAATGACCCCTTAAGGACATAAAGTGTTTCAGGTACATGCCTTGTGAATGCCCTTGTCTTTTTTTTTTTTTACTTTTTAAGTCTTTATAGTTACATTGGTATATATATATATATATATATATATATATATATATATATATATATATATATATATACATGTGTGTGTGTGTGTGTGTGTGTGTGTGTGTGCATATATATATATATATAGAGAGAGAGAGAGAGAGAGAGAGTTAAAAACATCAAAGTACGCAAATCTCAAATGGCTAAAGATAGATCATGAAAGACTGAAAGCTAAAACACTGAAAAAACAAAACACTTTTGTTTTTGCATGGGGACTAGCCCCTGACCTCCCACACCCCCTGCTAATTATATATTCCAACTCTAAGTTAGTTTTACAGTGGGGAAAGGGCAAATTCTCTAATCCCCACTATGCACAATCTTGTAGAGCCTTAACACTGGGAGAAGAAGTCAATTGAGTTTTGATCCCTTCTGCTGGTGATAAACATGTTTGAGATTATGAACATTTATTTATTTCATTTGTTTAATGGGTAATGTCCAGCTGGGCACAAGGACCATTTTCAGCGGAGGCCCAGGGAGAAAAGCTCCATACATACAAATAAACACTATTGAACAATCAAGTTGAACACATATTAATTAAATTAACAATGTACAAAGCAAAATCAGTACAGTAATTAACTAAATAACTAATTAAATATAACAAATTGGTACAGTTTGAGATGAAATTAACAGTGTGACTTAACAGTGAGAACAGTGTGCTACAGACTGTCAGGAAAGAGCAATGCAGTCTGCATAACAGTTATAAGACAAAAGCAGTATATGTGTTTACATTTGCTAACTGAAATAGACCCCCGGGATTCATGAAGCTCGGTGTAAGGACGGCGTTAGCCTTGCGCCGACCGTGCGGCGTAGAGATGGCGCAGCAGCACCACATGCATATTAATGAAGGTGCGCTGCTGTAACGGCCACATGCATAAGAAACGTGTACGAGTGCAGGGGGAGTGTCCAAGCGCTGCACGGAGGCATGAACATGGCTGCATACACGCAACCTAAAATGCTGACTAGTACAGCCTGCCTCTAATAGTAATTACTCCTGTCAGTGTCTGTTGATACTGAAATGTATGCAAAGCATACAAGACATCATTGCGAACACCACAATAAGAAGTAAACACAAAGGCACGTAGCTGAATATTGAGTCCCCGTCCCTCGAACAAAGATATTTAAAACCCCGTGCCCGTATTCCATTGTAGTGTCGTTAGTTATACCAGGTGGAAGCGAAACGCATCATGTTAGTGCACCGCCAATTGCCAAGCCTAGCCCAATGGTTTGGGTTACCACCTGTCCTACATTGTGAGGGACAGTCCCCCTCTAGGCAGGTGTGTCCATACCAAAATCATAATAAATGTGAAATGTCCTGCTATAGTAGGACATAATTATGTCCCATATGTTGTGTAATAGTCCCATACAGTACATATGTCCGTATATAAAATACCTATATGTTACAAGAAACAGAATAAGCAAGTAAATGAAACAGAATAAGCAACTACACTGCTACAACAATAAAAGCTTATATGTAGGCGTGAAACTAAAGTACTATCCTTTGTAATGACCGTGGGTATGTGTTGGCCTGTAAACTCAGATGTGTGCCACAAAAATTTCCCATACAGGTCATATAAAAAGGTGGCAACCCTACCAATGGTCAGAGCATTCACCCAATATCTGCCCATTCATGGTCCAGGTCATCCTTGTCAGGACGGCCCATAGATGAACAGGTATTACCCGGGCCTACCTACCATGTCATGAAAGATAAGTATTTGCAAGTACCTATGTGCATGAAGTACAGCATGTGGATGATCTGAAATGTTAGTGTAGATCTCACAACCATATTGGTCCCAGAGACATGTAGTGTACGCAATGTGTTCTGTTGACTGTGCCATGGGCCATCAACTAGAGAAGGGATGAATGTTGTTTGTGGAATATGGGGGTGGGGGTGATGGGTAATATAATAATTCGCCAAGGGGAGACTGAGTTGGATGCACAATAGGTGAACTGGAGGTCTACGAGGGGAGCGGTGGGTGAATCAGGAAGATAACCAAAGAACAAATATACACATCTGCAATACAATCCCACAAATGTGAACATTAAAATGTGCAATACACATGTACAGAAATGTTACCGGCACATACCCACATAATGGTCTGGCCTGAACTGAGCCATCCAACCCCAACACACCTGGATACATATTTGAATACCCATCATCCCCTTCGCAGCACACCACCCCCCTTCCTGAACATCCACCAAAACCAGCCATACTCGGGCTGCTAGATAGACGCGGCCATATCTGCACATAGTGACCCCTACCCATATCTACTAGGCAGTCTCACCCTAGGCAGTCTCAGGATTGCAAACTATGTATCCCTTGCATGTATAACCCTACCTTACAGCCATAAAGCAAAGATGGTCATCGGTCCCCACAATTTTTGGATATCCCTCATGGGATATATATCTGTTCTAAACATTAGACTTGGTGTCACGACACAATGACCAGTCCTGTATACATCTGGACACAAGTTGTATAAGCTGTAGTTGTCTACAAGACTGCTCAGTCTCCAGCTGGTCCTGCAGAACCTACAACCCGAGATTAAACACCTGACTGTGATGCACATCTCCCCATGTGCATTATCGGGAATATATACCTTACATATTTGCATAGTGGCAGTCAGATATAGGGTGCTTAAGGTGCTTTAAAGCAGATGTAAGTAGGGTTACCACCAGCCCCACCTTGTGAGGGATTAAACACCTGACCGTGATGCACATCTCCCCACGTGCATTATCGGGAATATATACCTTACACATTCGCATAGTGGCAGTCGAATATAGGGTGCTTAAGGTGCTGCAAAGCAGACGTAAGTAGGGTTACCACCTACCCTACCTTGTAAGGGACAGTCCCTTTTTGGGCAGTTTTGTCCAGGCCAAATATAATACAATGGCAAATGTACTGTGAATGTATGAAATATTTCCCATATTTAATGTAACAGTTGCATAAAACAGTTATTTATGTAAAATAATCAAAGGTACAAGAAACAGATGAAGCAAACAAACTGCTACAAGAATAAGCATTCATTTAGGCAAATAAGTAAAGTTCTAACCTTTGTACTGACCATGGGTATGTGTCAGCCTGTAAAATCTGATGTGTGTCCCGAAAATGCCCCGCTTTGGTCATATGAAAAGGTGGCAACCCGAGACGTAAGTGGGTATGCAAGCATGTATGTGTGACAGTAGGTAGGTGGCGGTGATTCAACGGTATGGGAAATGTAAATGAGCATGTAGGTGTATATGCATATGTATGTACAGACCGATATATACACACACACACACATATAGATATATATATATATATATATATATATATATATATATATATAAGTAAATATATGTAGATATGAACATGGTCACAATATAGGAAATCACCGTAATAGTTAGTGCTGTTATATATCAGGATGGCAATAGGTGAGCATACCTCTGCATCCCCAACCACAGGTAGGATGCTAAAAGTGGAACTTACGATCTCCCCTTGCTAAGTCTGACTTTCAACTAGGTACAGGACAGTCCCGGTCCCCAGTCAGACAAGCCTAAACCCAGAAGACCATATGAACACCCTGACAATTGAACACAGGTATGTGCCAGAACTATAGGCTGTGGAGGTCTGAATATCCTCGGAGTGAGTCAACATGTAGCACGAGTGCAGAGCAGTAGGGAATAGGGAATGGCGCATGTGTAGTAGTGTGTTTTTTCCAACAGGTAAACGGATGCCTGCTGTGTAAGTGAAGTGATGAGGTGTGTGTTCGGGTAACTATGCACCATGGGTATACATATAAATGAGGCACAACACCAATAGTGTAGTGGTTAGAGCATCCGCCTAACGAAAAGGCATTCATGGTTCAAGGTCGACAATAGCACATATAATTTTCCTTGTGGAATGAATGTTGCTCTGCTGTAAAGCCGACATTTAAACACGTAAAGGTGAACATGTGTATTGCATGGGACTATTAACAATATCCTTTCAATCAAAGTGGTATTGTCATAATGTATAAGGCACAAATAAGCAACAGTAAACCTATGTAACACACAGTAAGCATAGGCGAGTGGGGGAACTATGGGTATGCGATTATGGGGCTAGGCATGCAGGTGTTGGCTGACAGACACGTATTAGGACTGCCCTGTGGGTGTAAGTAATATTCTGATGTGGGTATAGCAGACACCCATACCTCCCAAACTGTAAGAGCACATCTACTGGACAGTCCGTAAACCATTGGGGGAATACATGGGGACCATATAATTGAACTGTCCCCGATTACCAGGGATGTCCATGATTATGAATCAGAATCTTAACACAGTCCCAACTCAACCATCCTAGAACTAGTGATATTAGGAGGAAAGGTGGCAGAATACACGTAATGAATAATGACATCATGTAAGAGTCATAAACTGCATGCACCTCAGACAATGTGTATGAATACATATGTGCTCTGTGTCCGTCAATGTGTTAGGTTAATAGCACCAACCTTCCAAATGTGTCCCTGAGGTCGTTATGCAGTGTCCCTGATTCAGTGTTTATTCTTCCCCATTCGTATAAGAAGTCTGATAGTGAGAGAAAGTGCATGTTCTGCCGACTACCTTAGAAAGTTGATAGAATAATAGGTTTGGGGTTACCACCGGTCCACCTTTGCGAGGGACACTCCCCTGTGGGCAGTTGTGTCCTGCATAATAACTGTAATTAAGGAAAATGTCCTATGATTTAGGGCAAAGACTACTTATATTGTCTGTAGTAGTAGCGTAAAACAATTATATTCCTCTGAAACACCTAAATGTTATAGGTAACCGTATAAACAACTATAATGCTACAAGAGTAACCTTTTATTTAGGCGAAACAGTGAAGTACACCCCTTTCTACTGGCTGTGGGTGTGTTGCCCTGCAAAGTCTGACATCTCTACATACAGTTCCTATAGGGTTGCCACCTTTCCAAATGACCAGAGTGGGACATGTTCTGTAGAAATTTTAGACTTTCCAGGACTAAACATACTTACAGCCGTGCATAGTACAGGATTACACTTATTTGCACAAATAAAAGCTTAATCTAGTTACATTTGAATTGCTTATGCTACTTCACATAACATATAGAAGTGTCATATAAAAATTTCTGTTGTATGCAATTATTAATGAAACGGTAAAGTGCCCCCACTAAAGCGGCACCCAAGGTGGCCGCTTAGTTGGCCTATGCCTAAGGCTGGCTATGACTGTAGTCATGTAGTCTGATGTGATAGGCATCACAATGTATGCCTAAGAGGAACACATGAATATGAATGATTCTCCGGACAGGCCGCTGATTCCGTACAGTCGAATGCCATGCCGTCGCCTAATAGGCAGCCATTTCCGATACTGTATTCATGTATTCCAATGTAATAGGCATCACAAGGTGGGAGCACATTGTATGAGGTACACACAAATATGATTGTGTCACTGGAAAGGCCGCTGATTCCGTACAGTCGAACGCGATGCTGTCGCCTAATGGGTGGCCAATCCCGATACTGGAGTCATGTAGTACGATGTAATAGGCATCACAAGGTAATATTGCGGTCTTCACTCACACCCAGGGGTGTGAGTGACAGATGCAAGCACCAATGCCGGTGCATTAGCAAGTGCGTGATCAAACGGGTGTAATCGTGTTTGGCTACCAGTATGCGAGCATTGCACTGGTTAAGCAATGTAGAGGCTAATCGAGCATAAGAGGCTGTAACCAGAGGATATCATACAGTGCAGTCATTCAACAGTATATGAATGTATCCCATCATGTAGATGTACATGTGAGTGTTTATGTCCAGGATATAGGTACATACATATATAGAGATGTATCAGGGACATACCATGTGGCAACAAAGCATTACAAATGAATGAAACGGGAAACACTGGCAATGCCTGTATTATATAGTGGTGTTGCTCTATGTGATCACAAGACTCCCTCAGACAGACATGTGTCAGTCATACACGCAAATAGTTGTACATTGGCCGTATACATCACTCTGTGTATGTAATGTACATTAATACAACAGTATCTGTCCAATCATTATGTGTGAACAGTACTGCAATGTGCTATGTGCAACATCATCATCATGATAAAGGTAAATGGGGTAACCATAGAGGGACTGGTAGTGTTTTGTGTACAATGGGGTTGTCCTCCTCACGTGTATCTGGACCATGTAGGAGTGATATGCATACCAGGACTGTACTCCTGAGGGACAGTGGTGAGGATAACAGTAGTATGTTATGATGCATATTACAAGGGTTTCATGTGTCCAGTGGGCACGTGTGTGTAATGCACAGTTATGTATAGGGCAGATGGTGTCCTAGGAGCTGAATGGCCTTATGTGTCCATAGGTGAGGGTCAGATGTTGGGGAAGGAGTTTAGGTATGGCCGTGGAGGATAGGTAGGAGCACAGAAATGACAGCATACAGGGTTGGCATATGACACATGAGGGGGGGGGCACACACCCAAGATGGGGATGGGTCTTCAACATTCAAAAGCCCATGGGAACAGTGGAACAGAGGTCTCCAGCCATGGGCAACTGCCACTGCACCTACACAGCTGCAAAGGAGGCAGTGCTGGGAGCTGTCCAGGAGGGGCAGCATCACCCTGTAAATGTGACACTCCACCCTTGAACTGGCGTATCTGGCTTCATAACCCCTTAGGGAGCCACCTACACAACATGTCCGGGGCCGCACATCAGCAGATATGTACCTGTCTGGTCCAGCTCCCAAGGGTGGACATGCTCCATCCTCAGTCGTAGTACCATCAGAAGGTAGTGCAGAGCCAACAGAGGTTGATGTTAATGGCTGGGCCCCAGATGTGCTAGTGCCATGGTCAGCTGAAGTGGGACAGGAGGATCTGCCGGGACCTACCAACCCATTCAGCCTATGGTGTTCCATTTTAAACCCACATATGGCTTAGTAATAGACAACAGCATAAAGGATTACCTACGATAGTATGCATAGATATCACCAGCAACCCAACACAACAGATGGTATACATTTACAGAGGGAGCACAACACATGCTTATATACTGTATGGCAACTGTACAATGTGTAGTAGACATGTGACCGCAGCTATGAACAGTTGCCCATCATTGGCTTGTCACTGGGAATCCCACACAGTATCAGTCATACCACTGTCTCATGTGACACATGTCCAGTCAGGGATGTGATGGCAGTAACACATCCCTATCATCATGTACTTTTTGCAGTCCCCACACCATGCTTCTGCTGTGCACAGAAATGTTTTTAGTGTGTAACAAAGGAAACAAATGGTTGCACACACTGACCTGTTCACAGATGGCCCTACAGATGGGGTTCCCTCATGAACAGAGTACTGTCATGTCTGTATTTTAACATGCAGAATAGCCATTACCACACACATGTTAAACAGACAGTAGTCTCAATGCAGCATAGCTACACTTACATGCTGTAGTTGTGTGGCACATCACCCTCCTGTCATTAGGCTATTTCCCACTGTGGAAAATTATTGAGATACATCCAGATATCATCTGCGATGCCGTGTCAAAACACCACATCCAGGTACCACTCACAGCGACTGTCATGGCCAGAAAATAACGTTTCCCTAGATAATGTACTGTGTTTATGACAGACAAACACGCACTTGCCATGTCCTGTATATAAACCCCTACCGTATCACACTGCAGCAACACATGTTTAGGTACAAGCTACAGTGAATACTACAAAGCACTGCACTTGTCTCACGCATGCAGACACACACACACACACACACACACACACACACACACAGTTGACATGTCTGGGATTAAAACACCAACCTAATTACTTTATTACACTACAGCATTACGCAGTTACAGAATGCGCTACCGAGATTACTGGGACACAGCACTCCCAGAGGTGTATTTGTAGATGGGTGACATCATCGGCCTTGATAATGGTGGGTATAAGAAATGTATGGAGCGTGAGCAGTATAAAAGCATTACTCAGTCCTCAGGCAAACGGGGACACACACACATATACACACACACGGCAAGTGTGGGACTAGAACACTGACCAAGCTACTTTATTACACTACAGCATTACACAGTTACAGAATGCACTACTGAGATTACTGGGACACAGCACGCCCAGAGGTGTATTTGTACATAGGCGACATCATCGGCCTTGCTAACGGTGGGTATAAGAAATGTATGGAGTGTGAGCAGTATAAAGGTGTTACTCAGTCCTCAGGCAAACAGGGTCACACACACAGCAAATGTGGGACTAGAACACCGACCTAACTACTTTAGTACACTACAGCATTACGCAGTTGCAGAACATGCTACCGAGATCACTGGGACACAGTACTCCCAGAGGTGTATTTGTAGATGGGTGACATCATCAGCCTTGCTAACGGTAGGTATAAGAAATGTATGGAGTGTGAGCTGTATAAAGGTATTACTCAGTCCTCAGGAAAATGAACACACACATGGCAAGTGTGGGACTAGAACGTTGACCTAACTACTTTATTACACTACAGCACTACGCAGTTACAGAATACTCTACAGAGATTACTGGGATACAGCACTCCCAGAGATGTATTTGTAGATGGGTGACATCATCCGCCTTGCTAACGGTGGGTATAAGAAATGTATGGAGTGTGAGCATTATAAAGGTATTACTCAGTCCTCAGGAAATGGGGACACACACACACATGACAAGTGTGGTACTAGAACACTGACCTAATTACTTTATTACACTACAACATTACACAGTTACAGAACGCGCTACCAAGATTACTAGGACACAGTACTCCCAGAGGTGTATTTGTAGATGGGTGACATCATCGGCCCTGCTAATGGTGGGTATAAGAAATGTATGGAGTGTGAGCAGTATAAAGGTATTACTCAGTTCTCAGGCAAACGGGCACACACATGGCAAGTATGGTACTAGAACACTGACCTAATTACTTTATTACATTACAACATTACACAGTTACAGAACATGCTACCGAGATTACTAGGACACAGAGCTCCCAGAGGTGTATTTGTAGATGGGTGACATTATCGGCCTTGCTAACGTATGTATGGAGTGTGAGCAGTATAAAGGTATTACTCAGTCCTCAGGACACACACACATACACGGCAAGTGTGGGACTAGAACACTGACCTAACTACTTTATTACACTACAGCATTACGCAGTTGCAGAACGCGCTACTGAGATTACTGGAACACAGCACTCCCAGAGGTGTATTTGTAGATGGGTGACATCATCGGCATTGCTAACGGTGGGTATAAGAAATGTATGGAGTGTATAAAGGTATTACTCTGTCCTCAGGCAAACGGCGACACACACATGGCAAGTGTCGGACTAGAACACCAAGCTAACTATTTTATTGCACTACAGCATTACACAATTACAGAATGTGCTACCGAGATTACTGGGACATCGATCTCCCAGAGGTGTATTTGTAGATGGGTGACATCATCGGCCTTGTTAATGGTGAGTATAAGAAATGTATGTAGTGTGGGCAGTCTAAAAGCAATTTAGCATCCAATGGCAAATGGGGACAGACACACACACACACACACACACACACACACACACACACACACACACACACACACACACACACACACACACACACACACACACGCCAGTGGCAGGTACAGAACACATGCCTATTTACAGATTACTATTACAATACTACATACTTATGAATCATGCCACACAGACTACACATGTCAAGGCTGTCATTATGACCATCTGGGAATGCGGACATCAACAGGGATGCTGGCAGTTAAGATGTACATACCTGTGAACCTGTGTGTTTAAACTAGGAATCCATCCTGACCTGGAGTATGCCCATCTGTGGAATGGACAACTACTACCACTATACAGGGTTACAATGGCCATGCCCATATGCAGAGGCACATAACTGACACAAGGTGTCACTGGGTGAGCTCACACACTTAGTAGCACAGGGCTGTTCGGAATGCACTATGTGTCCATCTACACAAGGATATACTGGGCATGCTCATACACTTAGTAGCACAGGGGGCATGCTCACACACTTAGTAGCTCAGGGCTGGTCAGAATGGACTACTATGTGTCCATCTACACAACGATATTCTGGGCATGCTCATACTCCTAGTAGCACAGGGCTGACTGGGATGCACTCTGATGATAAACACGGAGGGCCACAGTGGTCATGCTATTACAGGTAGACATAAAGAAACCATTGTAATGGGCTCTGGTGTTAGTAGTTGTCATTGTTAGCAGGAAGGCTGCTCTACATATATTTGACACCGGTCTTTTACACAACATCAGTTGTCATTCTGGGATGACATGGCTGACAGTAGGCAGGCCTTTGTCACATATCACATACATCCATGATACAAGGGAGTGTGGATATTACCCAAGTGGCATCTGCCCACACAGTGCCATTCCAAGGCAAATGTCCTAAACTGAGGTTAACTCCCATACACCTACAGGACAACTGCATTGTTTTCTTATGCTAACCAGTGCTAGATGTGTAGAGTCCATATTCACAGATGGTCACTGTAGATCCAACAATGGGGAGTACTGACATTTATGCAGTGAGAAACACCTGGCTGATGTCTCTGTAGTGCACAATAGCACTACCACCATATACCTCAGAACCTAGCACTCCACCATATAACTCAGTACCAGACATGTGGGCCATAACACAGGTACGCACCACTCCAGGTGGTGTACCCACATACATAAAGGCCACTCACATGTACTGACTGATCTCCCCATGAAAGGCATCACAGATGAGCCATGTGCAGGACACAGTGTCACATGCTGCATTGTAGGATGTAAACTGCAGACACCACCATGCCGTCGGACCACCAACACGCAACCATACATGTTGTATGACATAGACGAGTACACCACCATGTGACCCTTGACCTGTGTACTATACTAAGCTCTACATCAACTGTAGACAGTACACATGTACTGACACAGTTGCATCATGTGTTATGCAATGCAATGATACCACTGTCTGTGACCAGGTTAGCTGTACACATACCAGGGGCCCTCAGTACTTTCCACCATTAGCAGATGTCTGTTGCTGTACACCAGTACACACCCTCATGTATGGATATGACAAACATGTACCTGTCCTGGGTATGCACATGCCGCACACACAACATACCTGTAAATAGCATAGCTGTTGTAGTAGTTTGTGCAAATAGGTGGCTACAGCCATTACACACATGCACATGGAATGTAGGTCCATGGCTGCTGAATGCTAACTGTACATAAGGTGTGATATCAGTGTTGACAGAGGTAACATCAACTCTGTACTGGTCACACATCATATCATACAACAGTCCATGTGTCATGCATGTCATTACACATATCCACCAATTGCAATGCCTACAAACATGACCAAATGTCAGGACTGTAGTACCTACAAACCTGTACACATAGTGTTGTGCATTCAGATAACATGCGTGTGCAGTTGCTCATGTATGCAGGTGGCGTGTATCCTAGTATATCATGCAGTTGCAATGCAGCCTCAACATTGCCAACTGTATATGGTGATATGCTGAATATACAGAAAGATGTACCACAGGTATGGACAGATGTGTTGAAATAACTAAGTGGTGGGGCATATTTGCAGATGGATGTTTGCTGTGGACAGCTCACAGGTGTGTCACAAGTGGTCCTACAATAGCCTGTGTAACCGCTAAGCAATGGCTTTGTTAATTGAAGAACATAACACACAACTTAGACAGTGGTCAGGGTGACAGCAAAGGTAAATCACTTGACACCTGTTAATAGATATGATGTCCCTAGTGCATATATCAGCACTGCTGGCACAGGAAGCGTCAGTACAGTTTGTAATGTGTGCAATACTGTTGTACGCCTGACATACATAACATGAGCTAGACAGGTCTGAGGTTCACAGTACTGGATTCTGTGGTTGCGTGTGTGTCCATATATGCCGCGTATTGTGGGGAATACATCTCAGTTGTTACTCACTCTCCTGTACACTAGTGTACACATCTGCACAGACTGCAATGTAGAAAGCAGGACATAGGCAGGGACATGTATCTCACACATGTGAGGTATCTGTATGTGCATGACATAGGTGTATTAATTACTGAATGCCACAGTGTGTGTATGTAAGGCTGACTGGTCCCTGGGGTGAGGATGTATGTTACCATACTGAACTGATAAGACCCCTCCCACCATCCAGGCAATGGATTCTACTATCCGTGTTTATGTCCCTGATCTTAGGCCATACTGACTACCTGTACATGTGTATTCTCTGTGGCACGTCATGTAAGTGCACAGTACTGTAATGATGATTTGCACATAGGCAGGGGTCCTCATCCCACCAGTAGCAACTGTGTGCGAGTGTGTGTTACTGTGTCGGTGAAGCCGTGAGTGTGTGTGTGTGTGTGTGTGTGTGTGTGTGTGTGTGCGTGTGTGCGTGTGTGCGTGTGTGCGTGTGTGTGTGTGTGTGTGTGTGTGTGTGTGTTACAGTGTCACTGAATACATATACGGACGGCAACTCACACACTTAGTAGCACAGGGCTGTTCGGAATGCACTGTGTCCATCTACACAAGGATATACTGGGCATGCTCATACACTTAGTAGCACAGGGGGCATGCTCACACACAATAGCTCAGGGCTGGTCAGAATGGACTACTATGTGTCCATCTATACAACGATATACTGGGCATGCTCATACTCCTAGTAGCATGGGGCTGACTGGGATGCACTCTGATGATAAACACGGAGGGCCACAGTGGCCATGCTATTACAGGTAGACATAAAGAACACATTGTAATGGGCTCTGGTGTTAGTAGTTGTCATTGTTAGCAGGAAGGCTGCTCTACATATATTTGACACCGGTCTTTTACACAACATCAGTTGTCATTCTGGGATGACATGGCTGACAGTAGGCAGGCCTTTGTCACATATCACATACATCCATGATACAAGGGAGTGTGGATATTACCCAAGTCGCATCTGCCCACACAGTGCCATTCCAAGGCAAATGTCCTAAACTGAGGTTAACTCCCATACACCTACAGGACAACTGCATTGTTTTCTTATGCTAACCAGTGCTAAATGTGTAGAGTCCATATTCACAGCTGGTCACTGTAGATCCAACAATGGGAAGTACTGACATTTATGCAGTGAGAAACACCTGGCTGATGTCTCTGTAGTGCACAATAGCACTACCACCATATACCTCAGAACCTAGCACTACCACCATATAACTCAGTACCAGACATGTGGGCCATAACACAGGTACGCACCACTCCAGGTGGTGTACCCACATACATAAAGGCCACTCACATGTACTGACTGATCTCCCCATGAAAGACATCACAGATGAGCCATGTGCAGGGCACAGTGTCACATGCTGCATTGTAGGATGTACACTGCAGACACCACCATGCTGTCGGACCACCAACACGCAACCATACATGTTGTATGACATAGACGAGTACACCACCATGTGACCCTTGACCTGTGTACTATACTAAGCTCTACATCAACTGTAGACAGTACACATGTACTGACACAGTTGCATCATGTGTTATGCAATGCAATGATACCACTGTCTGTGACCAGGTTAGCTGTACACATACCAGGGGCCCTCAGTACTTTCCACCATTAGCAGATGTCTGTTGCTGTACACCAGTACACACCCTCATGTATGGATATGACAAACATGTACCTGCCCTGGGTATGCACATGCCACACACACAACATACCTGTAAATAGCATAGCTGCTGTAGTCCTTTGTGCAAATAGGTGGCTACAGCCATTACACACACGCACATGGAATGTAGGTCCATGGCTGCTGAATGCTAACAGTACATAAGGTGTGATATCAGTGTTGACAGAGGTAACATCCCCTCTGTACTGGTCACACATCATATCATATAACAGCCCATGTGTCATGTATGTCATTACACATATCCACCAATTGCAATGCCTACAAACATGACAAAATGTCAGGACTGTAGTACCTACACACCTGTACACGTAGTGTTGTGCATTCAGATAACATGCGTGTGCAGTTGCTCATGTATGCAGGTGGCGTGTATCCTAGTATATCATGCAGTTGCAATGCAGCCTCAACATTGCCAACTGTATATGGTGATATGCTGAATATACAGAAAGATGTACCACAGGTATGGACAGATGTGTTGAAATAACTAAGTGGTGGGGCATATTTTCAGATGGATGTTTGCTGTGGGCAGCTCACAGGTGTGTCACAAGTGGTCCTACAATAGCCTGTGTTACCGGTAAGCAATGGCTTTGTTAATTGAAGAACATAACACACAACTTAGACAGCGGTCAGGGTGACAGCAAAGGTAAATCACTTGACACCTGTTAATAGATATGATGTCCCTAGTGCATATATCAGCACTGCTGGCACAGGAAGCATCAGTACAGTTTGTAACGTGTGCAATACTGTTGTACGCCTGGCATACATAACATGAGCTAGGCAGGTCTGAGGTTCACAGTACTGGATTCTGTGGTTGTGTGTGTCCATATATGCCGCGTATTGTGGGGAATACATCTCAATTGTTACTCACTCTCCTGTACACTAGTCTACACATCTGTACAGACTGCAATGTAGAAAGCAGGACATAGGCAGGGGCATGTATCTCACACATGTGAGGTATCTGTATGTGCATGACATAGGTGTATTAATTACTGAATGCCACAGTGTGTGTATGTAAGGCTGACTGGTCCCTGGGGTGAGGATGTATGTTACCATACTGAACTGATAAGACCCCTCCCACCATCCAGGCAATGCATTCTACTATCCGTGTTTATGCCCCTGATCTTAGGCCATACTGACTACCTGTACATGTGTATTCTCTGTGGCATGTCATGTAAGTGCACAGTACTGTAATGATGATTTGCACATAGGCAGGGGTCCTCATCCCACCAGTAGCAACTGTGTGCGAGTGTGTGTTACTGTGTCGGTGAAGCCGTGAGTGTGTGTGTGTGTGTGTGTGTGTGTGTGTGTGTGTGTGTGTGTGTGTGTGTGTGTGTGTGTGTGTGTGTGTGTGTGTGTGTTACAGTGTTACTGAATACATGTGTGCCAATACCTGAGTGTGTGGGTGCAGTTGTGTGTTGGCATCCTGTCATGGGAACATGTATTACTGATTCCCATTGAGGCATCACACTTCCCACTGGCCTCTACCCTTGTAATCAGCTAGACCACTCTCTTACCTCACCACTCCATGTAACTGTACCTATGATGTCACCCTGTATGGGTGTCATGTCTGTGGCCACAGTAACTTAATACACAGCTATCATGCTCTTGGAATAGTAGACATGTTTGTAACGTGGGACATTCTCACTGGTATGTGGCAGCAACATGGTGCATGCTGGTATATTCATACATACCTGTGAGTAGTCCACATTGACATGTAGGACACTTGACTGTAAACACTGACATCTACCGGCAAGTGCAATTAGACCTGAAGAAGGACAGCAGAACATCATGACCAACATGCATTTACTGTTGTTACACAAGACACATACTGTTAACAGTATTGTACACCTGTACTACATGGTATATCTGCTGCCTGTCAACAGTCCTCAACATTTGTAAACTACATATATCATCCTAGTCTGTTCACCCTGTGCATCAGACCATATGAGCATGTCCCTGCACTGATGGTGTGGATGTCAGGGATGTGGCACAAGCATCATCATATGCACAGGGTGTTAATGTTTGCTGGAGACCTAGGCTGCACTGTTGTTACACAAGACACATACTGTTAACAGTATTGTACACCTGTACTACATGGTATATCTGCTGCCTGTCAACAGTCCTCAACATTTGTAAACTACACATATCATCCTTATCTGTTCACCCTGTGCATCAGACCATATGAGCATGTCCCTGTACCGATGGAGTGGATGTCAGGGATGTGGCATCATCATATGCACAGGGTGTTAATGTTTACCAGAGTTCTAGGCTGCACCATTGGATGACATCATGTGTGTGGGTTTGGGCCTTTGATCTAATTGGGCATGTGTGGATGTTATGCATGTGTGTGTTGCGGTGCCCTACATATGTTTCCAGTGTGTGCGTGGTATGTATGCACACAGTTCTCCCATGTGTCTGGCCTACACAGGGGTATTATTGACAGCTGCAGACTGTACAGGCAAGGTTTTTCAGTTCACGGTGTCCGGCCATGGACATGTGACCTGTGGCTGCCAGGGGCTGCACGGGCACTACCACACAGAGGTGCAGATTGGGTACTGTCTGATGTCACTTGTCCACTGGAACTGTGTCCCTGTTGGGACCGTCCTGGGCCATGTGCACGTGGCCTGCTGTGTCATGGTGTGGACAGCACAGCACCAGATGCACTGCTGCTGCTACCAACACTATGGGAGCGGGCATGTGAGGGAGCAGGCCTACGTCCAAATGCCCAACACCTCACTCCTACCAGATGTTCCAACACAGACAGCTCACGCTTGCGGATTGTCATGCCACAGTCAAGGACTCTAACCACGTCACCCAACTGTCTATCCAAAGCATCAGCAACCTGTTGTTGAGCATTTACCATTGCCTGGATGCTGTTGTTTAAAGAACAGACAGCAGCCCTCTGTAGCCTCTGATCTTCTCTGTTGCACCATTCAGCACATGCCTGTGCCTCAATTGCAGCCTGAAACATGCGTCTGGTGACACCAGCTGCTGCTCTGTCGTGCAGGAGCATGTTGGCCAGAGGTCCTCCTATGAGCAGCACTGGCCACGTGCCTGTGTGGGACACCACCAGTAGTTTGGCTGACACCATGGTGTGCAGGCATGCCTTCCATAGCCCCCACACTTTCCTGTTCCAAACTACCACATGCCAACTGTCCTTCCTCTATGGCCACTGGTGATGGGGTATGTGTAGGTATGGGATCTGTGTGCAGGGATGACGTGGATATAGATGGAATGGGAACCAATGACACAGTTTCAGCCCCTGACAACTCTGCCTGTGTCCCAATCATACCTTCATCATCACTGCTAGTGTCTGTGCGGACACTAACATCTGATGTACCGCAGGAGGGCAATACACCTACATCAGCTGTGAGGGCAGACAAGAACTGTACATTACAATCTGTACAATAGACACACACACACACACACGCATGTGATATGACAGAAGGCATGCACCATGCATGTGAACTGATATGGCAGATGGCATACAACACAGACAATAATAGTGGTAGTTATCATACATCCCTAGGTTGCACACAACAGCATGCATGTGTCATAGCAGACGGCATGTAAATTACACAATCATAGTAGTGATTAGCATACATCCCTGTGTTACACCATGTGGACCAGCACAGGTTAATAGTACACCTGCCTGATGTGTGGCATATGACCTTGATGATCACATGTAGTATGACATGTGATCTGCTGACATGTGTAATGACATGCATACATGTTTAACACAATGGTGTCCTGTCAAATATACAGTGGGTCAATGGTGTACCAATTCAGTGTTGTATGTCTGCCCTACAGAAATACTGCAAATTTAGCTGATGTGCGTGGCCATTACAGGGAATCATGAAGCATCTCTAGTGTTATACAGTGTGAGTTACAGACAGGGTTCATAGCCATGACTGTGTTCAGATACAATACATATATACTGTGGAATGTGACCCATGTCACTGAGGTGTATACACACTAAACCATGATGTGGAAGTTGTCACTGATGGGTATACAGATGACACCACTGCACATCTGCAACCATATTGCTGCAGTCTGGCAACTATGGCCAGGCATGGTGAACACGTCAGTACACCATGCCCCACATGACATCTGTGTACCACACACACACATGAGGAGCTAGTATGGCATTTATGTCCAACACCAGCAACGGGAATGTACTGTATCTGTGGCCTGATGTGGATACTGTACAGATGACTGCTGTCATGTTGCAACATCCTCAAGATGTTCAACACATCTTATGTGGTGGATTGATGTTACGCCTACACAAGATGTGCACAGGCCTGTAGGATGTCTAGTGTTCCACATCTACATTATGACCATTATACAAAGGCCATGATTGAACCATGTGTAGCCATTGTACGACAGGGTGTACACACAAGCACAACACGTCTACTGTGTGTGTTGCTCCATGTCTCTGGCCATCCTCCATGGCTATGTGTGCACATGTGTTGTCCAAATTATTGTGATGGGCATCTATTTCACATGTCTGTGTTGTCCCATATGACAAATATGCTCCACTGACAACAGGGTTATGCAGATAAAGGGTGGTATGTGGGATATGTTTTCAGGTTAGGTATGCAGTGTAGCAGCCAGACCAATAGATGTCATGGACATGTCAAGATAGCACATCACATTCTGTGACATTCATAGCAGGACTGTGATCCACACCGGTGAAACCTGTGTGCTGGCCATACTCCAGCCCACTGTGTAGTACTGTTTGTATTCACCACATGTGTAGATCAGATCTGTTGTACATCCCTAAAGTGAACAGCACCTCCACCATTGTATGCACAGCTGTCAACACATCTGGCAATAAAGTTTGTGAGGATTCATGTCGGTGAGATGATTCACATAGTTTGCAAGTGTTGCACATGGGTAGTCATTGTGATGCATTGCAGGTCTGACCTGTATATTGTGACAGAACCATACATTATGTGTACATGTTGTGAATGGCCACATGGCAGATAGATTTGTGCATTACGGTTCCTGATAAATAATAACACTCTCACCTGCAACGGGCTGCTGTCACAGCAGAATGCCAGAAGTACCTAAATAGGAGTAAAACAGCAGTATGAGCATAATCCACCCCTGTATAAAGGCTACAGGGAGCAATGTGCATAACACATACACCAGTACATTAGACTATATTATGGTGTATGCACGTGTGTATACAAGCCTTTCATATGATGTTACATTACATATTGTACAGTGACACATGCAACTATATGGAATATAGTTGTTATAGGTGCAGTACTGACTTACCATGCAACTCCAGGCTCAGTGGTTGAGAGACACCCACCTCCACAATATCAGCTAAGGCTTGTGGATGTGGTTCTGCAGGTGTCCCCAGGTTGGCCAGTAGCTCCTTGGTATGTGTGAGTGGGGGCTGGGTTGGTGGTCCACCACCTGTTGCACCTTGTTCCCTGTTGATTGCATTTGCACATTGTTTTGCCCATCTAATGAGGTCTGTACAGTGTCTGCGCATCTGCTGGTATGTGCAGTTGTGACCACCCACATCATTAACCCTCCTATGAAGTTCCATCCACAGGGTATCCCGCTGCTGTGCATCCTGTGGCACATGGCTGAACAGGATATCATGATTCTCGAGTAGGTATGGGATGAGGGCCTCATCCTTCAAGTGTGTAAAAGGGGGAACACTTGCACACCGCATACATGGAAGACATAATGATGGAGACAGATCACAGTAAATCACAGAGACATACAGAGCTACAGCTGAACATTCATGTGTATCGCATGAATTCAGTTTAAATAGTTGTATTTGCAAGCCTACATGACACTGACATGTTTGTGTCACACACATGTGACACTCAATGTTGAGTGGATATTATCACCATATATGTGTGTGTGTCACCTGATTACATTGGTCATACTTCATGTGGTTGCTGTCTTGATGTGGGCATGTCTGTTTGACTGTACTGGTGTTCCTACCTATCAGCACATGGCTGGATGTGTCCACATTAATGCAGTCAACCTTGATGCAGTGTATATGTCACATATAAGGACTTACACTGCCTTAACAGACATGACCTGTGACCCTGCAGACATACTCACATAAGGTTTTACATGTATGTGTTCTGCCATATACAGCTACACGGCACTGTACAGCGATTCAACATCCTGCCATGTATCACCTGTGTTGCACATGTAATACACATGGGACACTGGCTAGTAAGATGGTATTTGCAGGGATGGATATCAACCATAGCATGTACAGTCAAAGTAAACTAGTGGGCTATATACCATGGGCCATGTATGAATCTAAGATGAAAGGTTACCTGGCAGTAGCCGACAGGCGGGTCTGTGGGGCCAGGTGGAGCAGTGCCACATTACTGATCCACAGGGTTAATGATACATATACCATGCGTTACCATGCGGTCATCACACCATGTCTGAGAGGGGAGCGATGTGCAGCTTTGATGTACCAGAATGCATAGTATGGCAGGACTATGTCAAGTGTATGGGAAAAGGATCTGTCCAGCATGTGGTAGGTGGATGTCCATGAAGTATGTGTTTGAGATCAGGATGAGTATGTGTAGCATGTCCAACATCACTGGGTTGGACATGGATATATCCAGGGTATGCATCATGCTACATAGTGGAGATGGGGAATGAGAAGGCTGGTGTAGGCTAACTGCACATGGCCAATACCCCTTAAAGGACATATGTGATCTGATATGGGTCACTTCAGTGTTCTGTATGGCTGGACAATGATCTCTATATTCATGAATGGCACCCTATCATTATTAGGGTTGCCACATATGACTACTTGACAGGTGTGGTGACGTAGCTATCACAGGAAAGACAACTGCCCAGCTGCATCCCTCACACACAAGCGTCCATTATGTTGACTGCTGCCTAGGTGGTAGTTCATTGGTACAGGGTTATTAACATAGGGGTGACAATGCGAGTCAGCTATTGCTCCTAGGTCATAGTCATTCACATACTTCAATAGGCAGATGCCTTCTGTTTGCCTGTGAGGTATGGACTAAAATGAGGGGGAATACAGTTCATTAACCCTGACATACTATAGCTGCCACTGGTGTGATGATCACATATTATTCAGACACCTTCTGTAGTGTTGGTTCTGCCAGCAGTCCTGTTGCAAAACACTCCTGTGACATAGGAATGTACATCTAGTTTACCGAGTGTAGGTGGTACACAGTATGGGTGATGATGTCTTATGATATGCAGTGTGACATCAACCATACTGTCATATACATCTGTACTGCTGACATCACTTAAGTGATCAAGGTTCATGGCCTTCCAGACCAGACTCAGTAGGGTAGTAGTAAAGTACTTCCCATTATCAGTGGTGTCTCCCCCTTTGTGAGTTGTGATACCTGTTGGTATGCACCATTCAGTGTGTACACAACCTGACATGGAGCTATGTTTTACATGATGAGTATGTGGAGAGCATCTTGTTTTGCCATATGTGTATAATACAACCTGTGATGTGGGCAGGTCCCATGCAGACTGAGTGCAGCTTGTACCTGCATAGTTGTGGGTACAGGGGCCCTGTGGTGTACATGGATTTATGCTTGTGTACCTGTTGGAGGGAGGGGGCCATGTGCTTATATTATCCAAGACCCTATCTGGATTGCTTATTCATGCTAAGCACTTGTTCAGGACTTGTAAACACTATGTAAGCTAATAATTACTGTAGCACTCAATCTTCCTCATTACCTACAGGTAAGGGTGAACAGGTTTTGTACATACTTTTCTCACTTGCGTAGAGTAATGTAGCTCTTCTACTCACTTTCTTCACTTATCTAGGTGAATGTAGTTCTATATGCAGGCATGTCCAAGAGTCAACTGCCAGTGTTCTCACCTGTCTATCTGATGAATCTGGACATCTTGAGGCAATGTACACATTGCCTCATGTACAGAAACAAGCCTCTCCGCCTACCACCCAGCACTACAACCTGTGAGAGATGCACTCATCTAGCCAAACTGGAGGTAAATGTCTTTCCAACCAAGCCTGACCCTGACTGCCATGTGGAGAAGGTACACAGTCGCACAACACCACACTCATCACATAAGTCTTACTGAATCTAAACCACCATTAACTGGGAAAACTACACATGTACCAACACATTAGCTCAATGGTTTCTGGAATTCATAAACACCAATGCCCTGACTCAACATATCCACACACCCACCAGGGGCAACAATATCCTAAACCTAGTCATTGCCAACATGAGTGACTGGTGCTCCACACATGAAGCCAGCTCCTCATTGGTCCTATCAGACCATGTGCTGAACACCGTTGATATCCACATCCCACACCTACCCCTCATTAAGGGAACCACAGTATAATATGTCTACAAGGCCAACTCCATGCTTCTTAAGACAGATGTGGTGGACGTCATGACACCCATGCAGGTGGACAGTACTGTTACAACTGCTGAATCCTACACAAATGCACACTATAAGCATTTACAGGAGTGCATGGCTTGTGCTATCTCAAACAGAACCAGGATGCTATACTCTTAATTAACTAAACCAATCTGGTGGTCCCCTGCCATAAACATATTGTACTACAGGAGGAAAACACTGTTGCAAATGAGAGTACAATACCATGCATGGAGGAGATCCCTGGCCAGCCTCAGTAAGAAGGTGAGATCCCTTATAAGATCCTCCAAAGCTAGCTACAAAAACTAAAACGTAACAAATACCAACAATAACCACAAAGCATTCTATAGCTATGTCACATATCTCGATGTCAACAACCAAATATGCGCTGAGTTACAGCACAAAGGCATGAACATTACAGAAACAATTGATATTGGCAACATCCTGGCAGATCCCTCTCAAAGCCACACACGCTAAAGGCAATATCACAGCATCCATGGGACTGGACAACATCCCAGGCTGCATTTTACACAAACTTCAGATCGCACTGTCTCCCCACCTATGCACCATGTTCAATAATAGCCTCACATCAGGCATATTGCCCCCTGAATGGTGCATAGCAACAGTTATCCCACTCCACAAAGTTGGCACCACAATGGACCATGGGACCTATTTCCCTATAGGCCTGACTAGCCTGGTCTGCAAGGCTATGGTGCACATCATGGATCACTGTCACAGAGACATTGGGCACCGCCCAACCTTTGCCCCTCCCTGTTTGGCATTGTTAAGGCCAGACTATGCCTCCAAAACCTGGTGGACTTCTTAGAGACAGTTACCAAGGCATTAGATGAGGGTAAGGAGGTCCACACAGCCTACCTAGATCTCTCATAGGCTTTCAACACCATTCCTCCTTCTGGTATTATCAACATACCCATCCGCCTGAACATTAACCCCTACATCATGTGATGGTTTGCAAAGTGGCTCACTGACAGAACCCACACAGTGAGAGTTGCATACCCTAAGTCTGACTGTATACCAGTTACAACTGGCATCCCCCAGGGCTCAGTCCTAGGACCCCTCATGTTTGGTATATACGTCTCTGACATACAGACAAGCACAGGAGGGCTTTGGCTGAAAAGGTTTGCAGACAACTGCAAACTAGGGGACATAATTGTTTCCCCAGCTGTTACAGACACCCTCTGGAAGGGTCACATTGAGATGGATACCCGGTGTTAATATCATGGCGTCAAGCTCAATGCCTAAATGTGCATAGTCATCCCCTTTGGATATAACTAATTACCTGTGGACTATCACATAGGTGCTAGTCTCCTACATACAGAAAAGGTAATATGGGACCCGGGAACCCCAGTAGAATGCAATCTTTCCTTCGATACCCATAATGACAAGGTGTTAGAATATACTTCTACATGGCCCCCCCTAATCTCTAATGGGTTCGCATCCAGATCAGAGGGGCCATTGTGACTCTACACATGTCATATTAGACCCATTAAAGGATATAACACTCCAGTTGGAATATACCTTACAAGACAACTGCAATAGCTTGGAAGACCACACCAGTACCACACCAAAAGGATTATTTACTCAAACAGATTACCTATGCAGCCCAACCTATGAAACTCCAGCTGTACTCACTTGCATACCACATACTCACAGGTGATCTCTGCTTGACATAAAAGGCCCATGTCCAACCCTGTAATGCTGGATATGCTCCACCTAAACAGAAGCCCCTGAGAGCCACATGCTCTAGGGATATACACCTAATCACAACGATGAGTAGGACATGCTGGACAGATAGATTCCTGACCTGGACACTCCCTATGCTTTGGAACATGATTCCAATGTACATCAGGCAGGGCCCCTCATGAGCACTCTTCAAGGGAAACTTTGACGTGTGGATGGGAGACAGACATGTACCCCGGGGATCACTGCAGTGGCTCTGCTGGACAGAGGCTCAGGTAACTATTGGCTCTGCCATTCAGAGGCACAGGAAACCAACCTATGGGGGTGGCGAAAGCCAACACACGCTAGCTAGGCTTACAGATACCCTTGGTAAGACATCCTAGTACCTACCTTTGCACATATTACATGTCTTATGTGCATGGATAGTTAAACATGTCTTATGTGCATGGATAGTTAAATAGCTCTTCCATTTTACTTTGCTATCATGTTGATAAACTGTCGGCTAACTAAAAGACATATGTATCCTGTTATTGTGTATTGTAAATGCCAGTTGACATAACTAATGTTTGCCTAACATTACAGTAATGCTATGTAGCTTGTAATATATATCTGCCTACAATACTGTACATTACACAGTTATTGGCACAATATCCCACAATGCAAATCATACTTGCACAGTGGCCCAACCTTCCACATGTTTTTGTCTGTAATACACCCATACATATGGCTACAGTTACAATATATCAACATATACTATCCCCTTTTAAACACAAGTGAGGAAAAAACGATAAGAGCCGGTAACCTAAAAACACTTGTTTAATAAGCGCTTTCAGTGGAGCAAATACTTCACCTTCATCAGACACAAAACTATCAATTAACTGTGTTTAAGTACATTCACAAAAAAGTAAAATAGGTTAGTTGATTGCTTAATTGCAAACAATTATTGGGTGTGGGGGTGATGTTGGTGGGTGTGCTTAGCAGATGCAGGTGTGTAGAAACTGCTTTTATACATAATCGCTATGTGCGTGAGGGTGCCTTCCTTATTTGAATACCTATCCTTTAGTGGACTAATACAATGGTAATTGCAGGCTGATTCATTAAGGCACTGTTATGTGGTTTCTGTATAGCATGCAGGTGATGTTAGTCCTTGAATCCTTTCAGTAATACATCTGAATGTAGTAACGTGTTGCTACATGATAGCTGTGTATATCTGTCATAGGTATTTGCAGTCATCGTAGTTGTGTTGGTGACTGACCCTCTTTGGCTAGGGTTGCCACCTTTTCATATGGCCATAGTGGGACCTTTTCGGGACACACATCTAATTTTACAGGCCGACACAAACCCACAGTCAGTACAAGGGATAGAACTTTCCTTTCTTGCCTAAATATAACCTCATTCTTGTAGCAGTTTAGTTGTTTATCCTGTTTCCTGTAACATGTAAGTATTTTAGATACAGAAAAAAACTATTGTATGCAACTATTACAGTACATATGGGACATAATTATGTCCTACAATCCCAGGACATTTGCCACATTTAATATATTTGGTCAGGACACAACCACCCAAAGAGGGAGTGTCCCTCGCAAAGTGGGACAGGTGGTAACACTGTCATTGGCTCATGTCCATAGCACATATTTGTAATAGTGTATAGGCATATACTCTCCATATCCTTTGTTCATAAAGGTTGGTAGTGGCAGAATGTGTGATTGCTATGGTCTATGTTATACACATATATGAACACTTCAACCACTGTATACAGGAAACCTATGGAATCCCGAAACCACAGTGTTCCGACACACACAGTACCGGGACCAGACTCCCATACCCCACATTACTGACATCGGCAATAACTCGCGAACGTAACATGAACATGGAACACACACATGCACACACAGACACACTGCTACCCAACACATCCAAACAAACCATCCTACACTACGTATGAGCAGGTGGCCAAGCTCCCCTACACCCCCCATGTAGGTCTCTGCGCCCCCCACACCACCTCTACTTTAATATTCTACATCCTAGGTCGCACAAACAGATGCACAAAGCTAACCCACAACCACACATTACAGTCCCCCAAGAACACACAACACAAACAGAACACACATTTACACACACTACAGCCCTAAGAAACACACATACACACAGTAACCTACCCAAACCGCAACACCAGAAGCACTGACTAACTGTCCATTAACATCGTGAGATTACACCTCGTGCATCTGGTGTTTCGGTACTGTGTTCTTTTGGACCTTAAGCCTCGGGATTACGCGCGTCGGTATGTAAAGCAGTCGGTATGTGGTAGGTATCCCATTTATATGTACCTCCATGGTTATGTAGATGTTGTTAACCTATCTATATATCTACCTATATATGTATATCCCCATATATCGACATATCTCTCTCTCTCTCTCTCTCTCTCTCTCTATATATATATATATATATATACACACATATTATATATATATATATATATATATATATATATATATATATATATATATATATATATATAAAAAACATACACCTTTCATTGGGTACATGCCGGTTTGTCCTATTTCACCACATTCCTACCTTTTGTGTTTTATCCTGTCAGTATACATGACTACCATTGGTACATCTCAGGTAGCTTAGTGGTATGTTATTGTGATGAATGTGTACATGGTTACGTGTTCTAATACTGGCAGTGATATCTTACCTCTCAGAGCAGGCTGGTAGTGCAAGGGTGATTAACGCACATTTCGGCGGTTGTGTGTTCCACATGTTTATTATTCTGTGGAGAACTACCTATATATGCAAGCTGTGTTTAAGGTATACTCTGTAACATGTACACATCTGTGAAAATTCCTGTCAGGGATACTCCCCATTATTTGTAACTACATCCCTGATTACATTATACAAAACCCCTCACTGACACTCCTGGAAATCCTTGCAGAGTGCGTGGTGAACAGTAGCTACACCCCAGGGATCCTGCAATTGACTCTGCTCCACAGAGGGACAGTTAGTTGATTGATGGGGTGGCGACAGCAGACATGTTTTGCCTATGCTTATGAGTGGCCTCGGCGGTTGGGCATGTACCTACCTATGTATCTATGAACCTGTACATACAGTATGGACACATGCTGATAGTTTAATTTACTGTTCAGGTATTGACTTACCTTGTGCCAATGGCTGTTGTGTGTACAATAGTTGAGGGCTACCTACATAGGATGCACACATTAGACCACCTATACATGACAATTTACAGGTGGTCGTGTGTGTGTGCCATCCATGTTTGCTGTGTGTGCAGGTGGAGAAGGGTGTCAGTCCATGAGTGCCTACACTGTCAGTGTGTGTGCTATACGTTCCCTTTTTGTCAAGGCATGGGCATACTGGGCATGTCTCCATCTGCCTACTGGGGCTAGCACAGGGTGTTCATGGTCTGAGTTCCCCTGTGCCTGTGGGTCCCTTGACAATGGTGGTGGGCTGTAATGGCCTTCACCATTCTGTCCCTGCTGCAGCTGTTTCCGCAGGATCATATTGTGTAGCATGGCACATACTGTGAAGATGTGGGCACATGTTTCTGGAGAGTACTGCAAGGCTCCACCAGATATGTCCAAGCAACGGAACCCTGATTTCAGCATCCCAAACACGTGCTCTATGATGATTCTGGTTTCTGCATGTGCTTCATTATGGCGTTCTTTCATGGCTGTGTGTGCATTTCTGATGGGAGTCTTCATCCACTGTTCCAGTGCATAGCCAGCATCCCCCACCAGGTAGCCATATGGGATGTCCCCCCCTGGCAAATACCTGATACAGCTGTGAGGCATGCCAGATGTGGGAGTCGTGATAGCTTCCAGGGCTGCCAGCACACACATCCATGATAATGCCCTGGGCATTGCACATGGCCTGGCAGTTGATGGAGGGGAATCCCTTGCGGTTTATGTAGCGCCTACCCTGCTCACCGGGTGGTGACTTGATGTGTATGTATGTGCAGTCTATTGCACCCATTACCTCTGGGTAGTCTGCCACACGGTGGAAGAGACGCATATTGCTGGCCAACTCCTCCTGCATTCGGGGAAAGTATATGTGCTCACTGGCATGTGGTAACATGGCATCCAGGAACTGGTGGAGTACCCTGGATGTGATGCCTGTGAGATCCCCATAATATCCCCAGTTGGCCTTTGGAAGGTAGCTATGGCTAGTATTCTCAAGCTTACCCATACCTTCATGTCCACTGGGATGGGTTACCCTCTGTTACTTCTGGCTCTGAGGCATGGCCGGCACAGCTCAACAAGTTGCTGTATGATGTCCCTGTCCACCCTGTAATGCTCTGCTATCTCCATATCATGTAGCCCCTGGTAGGTTACCCTGGGTCTGAACACTCGTCTCCTCCTCCGGTGCCTGAGATGGTTGTCAGCATCATCTTCCACACCACTGTCAGTCTCCAACACATGCTGGTGAATCAAAGCTATGGCAGCCCCTAACATATACATATTAAATGTTCCCCGTCTGTATACACCAATGGTGCAGAGTGTCTGGGAATACACAAGTGTGTGTGGGGGGCTTTCACACCTTATACTACTGTGCAATGGATGATGCTGGTGTAATTGGGTGTGTTTGTGCTATTCCAGCTGCAGGGTATCTTAATTATTGGTTTTACAGCAGGTACTGCTATTGTGGGGCCTTTGGTGTTGACTTACGCTTGTCTGCTGTGATTCATCTATTGCCCTTTACTTCTATTTTCAACCCACTTCACCTCCCATTATCAGGCATGCATCCAGCTGCTGCCTTTCTTGTTTTGTGCTTCCACAACCCAGGATTGTGTTGGAAAATGTGTTATGTAGTTGATCTACTGCAAATTTGCTTTGTTCTGCTGTGACAGTTCTCTTTTCTTTGCTGTACGGCACCTCCCCTTTCCTGTTCTGCAGGTAGCTGCTAGCAGCCTTGTTAGCTGTTGTCTATGGCCCACTGTGAGTTTCTAGGTGTTAATTACTCATTTGTACTCCAATTACCATGCTGCAGCATTTCCTTATTGTCTTCCCATATCCTTCCTGTTTCAGCTGTGGTGCATGCCGCGCACAGCCATTTACCGGGTTCCGTGCGTGTTTTCATCCACGTTCACATGAACTTTCGGTTAACTTTTGTATTCTCAGCTAAGCAAAGCTATGCCTACTTCCACACCCCTATCCTGCGGCTTTACTTAGCAACATGCAACACGGATTAGCAATGATCCAATGTACTTACAGCTACGGTGACGCACCCCTCTCTTGATGTCATGTTTACCTCCAGGCCACTCCTCGGTGTTATAATGCTACACTGTGTGGTACATCCTTACGCCAGCTGGGCATTTGCAATTCAGTATTACTTGACTCATTTGCATGGCATTGACTGTTAATTCCTAGTTACCGCACGTAAAACTGTCACAGACCCTTAGCAACCCTTGTGCCATAGTTGTGGTGTAGCATGAGTGCCATTGACTATTATGGGGATATCATGAATTGCATTACACAACAGTTTTATGACATCTAAATATATTTTCCTTGTGATCCTGTTTGCGGACCGATGCACTGCGGTTTTACTTTGATTTGGTGTGGCCATGACATTAAATGTTGTTTTTTATATGTTGTGTATGTTGTTTTATGCCTTTGGCTATATATTAAGCCATTGGCACATATTAACATTATAATATGTAAGTTTGGTCCACTTTCATGGCTCCATTTTATGTTTGACAAAATGTAAACCGATTTTTTTTTTGTTTACATTTCTACATGCTTACGCTACGCCTGCACAACTTCATGAATCACTATATACCTTCATTTGCATGCTACACTGCTGCACATGGGGTAATTAGCATACATGCACCGGGAGCTGCGCAGCTCTGGCGTACACTGGTAGTGCATGTGGAAACAGCTCTTACCTGAATCACTCAACAGCTATATTTGGCGCTAGATTGCCGACGCTACTCCGGCGCATAGCGCAAGCTTCATGAATCCTGGGGAGAGTGTTAAACCAAGTGAGCCAACATTCAATTACATTGTGTTCCCATATGCATATATATATATATATATATATATATATATATATATATATATATATACACACACACACACACACACACACACACACACACACACACACACACACACACACACACACACACACACACAGTAGGCATTTTTTCAAAACGTGATGTATACAGTATTAACATAACAAGTATTTATTTCATAATATAGTGAATTTTGAATGGTCTATGATCATGACAAACTTGCTACATATTTAAGACACAGATATCAAGACATTTACCTTGAAAGAGGAGTGCCATTCTACTCTTAAAGTGAATCTTAACATCTATGTCAAGAACATATAACAAGTGGGTTATAACTAGATCATTAAATCAAAAAATATTTCATGGAGTTTTATCTGCTCAAATGTACTATTGCAGTGGAAAAAAAGCAGGAGTATGATATTATTAAAAGGGTTCATACTTTCATAGGTGGGTGCACAGCTATTGTCCAAAGAGCTACTTTAAGCCCAGCCAAGATTACCCCAAAATTTTCAATATATTGTTGACATATTCTAATACCCTAAGGAATTTTACAGGTTACAATATGGGCTTGTAAATACTCAGCATTCACTGGATGAACCTGTCCATTAGGGACATAGGTACAAAGCTAGGGGTAAATTTGTGATTTCCCATCCATTGGTCCAAGTTACATTTGAATACGGTTAGTAATGAGCTTTGCTTCTTGTGAAATGGAAGCCTGTTCCAGAGATGATATAATCTTTGAGACACATACTTATACCACGAGTGTCCTGTTGATATTACAAATGAGATTAAGGTCCTTGCATCAGACATTTCTGTAGGTTAGACATAGATTGCCATTATAGCTCTCAACTGTCCAGATTTTTACAGAATGTCCAGATTTTTGCCACATATTTTGGTCCTTTCCTCATAAAACTTAAGGTTTTCTGGCAAATCAGTAATGACTAAATTCCTTTAATTACAAATATTTAAGTTTCAGTCTTTTTATCCTTCAGAAAATGCATGGCAACAGAAAACATTTTTATTCTAGCAACTAAGTTTATACAAGCAGTATTTTGTCTGTGTTTTTGGGCCTTTGTCCAAAATAATTGAGGGGGAGGCAATTATTTTTGGCTTTGTCCAAATTTCTTGGGCTAAGAGGTTAAGATATATGATCCCCATGCAGCAGTCTGTAGGAGACAGGGATAGGGCTTTGAGGCAGTCTGCATAGAACTTGTCTATTCCCTGCATTCTTTTTTTGAGGAGACTTTGTGGTGTCTGGTCTTTCAAGCTGTTTCAAGTGCAAGGTCATGTACGTACTGAAGGGTGCATTGTACTCAATTATTGGTCTGATGAGAGATGAGTACAGTGGACACTTGGGGTATGCGGCCCCTTATTCATAAGTTGAGCTGTACAATGTAGAAGGATTTTCTCCCCTTAGTAGACATGTGGTAGTCAAAGGTCAAATTACTGTCAGCATGCTTTCCCAGGTCCTTGACCACTAAATCTATTTTTACGGGTGTATTATCAATGTGGTAATTTATGGGAGTAGCCCTCTTTCCAAAGGGAATGAATATGCATTTTTCACAGAGTTTTAGTCCATGGCTCTGGCATCAGTTGTTTGTCTGCATCATGTCTTGTTGAAGGGCATGTGTGTCTTTAGGTGATTCGATGACCACATCTAGTTTGCAGTCATCTACAGACTTGGTCAGCCAGATGCCCTTGACATTAATATGTAGGAATCCAAGGTATGCAAGATATATCATAAACTGCACAGAATTCCCCCTTGTAAGCCTTTTGTATGTTAATTTCAAAAATAATTCCTCAACTTGGAAGGAGGCGCACAGAGGAACATGTAAAAGTGGCAAGGAGGAAAAATGGTTAATAATAGAGCAATAATGCTGGTCTGTTGTTAACTATTAGCAGGTGATGACTGCCTTTGGAATAACTGCATTCTAGATGAAGGCATGCAATTGAGATAGTATTGGAAGGCCATGTTGATTGTGAAAGTTTGAATAAGGTAGCAGAATCTTTGAAACAACTGGCTAAAAAGCTACAGCTACTCTTTCATGATACCAGTCTCTTAAAAGAAGCCTCAGCTAAATAAGAGAAGGTTCTGCAACAGCTTATCAGCAGGGCTGGGGATTAATGCATGGAAGGCCATTCTGGCTTTACATGATTCACAGATACTGGAACTTCAACATAAAACATTCAGTTTAGATCTCAAGCTAGATGACGTAGAGAACCACACCACAGGATCAATCTGCATTTCTTAGGCATTCCAGAAAGGAAAGAAGTACATTTTATGAAGCAGCAATTTCTGGAGACACTGCAGCTTTCTAACCCTCCAGCTATTGAATGGGCACATAGAGTGATGGTCAGGAATCCCCTTAATAAGAGTGTGCAAGACATATGATTGTACAGTTCTTAGACTTTAGTGACTGTGAATTCATTCTGAACAAAAACAGAGATTTGGGGCAAGTACATCAGATTGCAGGGGCAAATATGGGAGTGCCTTCAGACTATAGCGATCCTCTATTTTAAAATGAAGATCAGAGATACGTTTCACTTGTGATTCCCAGCACAAATGACTTGGATAGTCTCCAGGTCACATTATTTATTTACTTACTTACTTACTGACATATGATTACTGGGAAAGTCTGACTGGGTAGAAGCCCATTTTCAGCATGTCTGCATATAAAATCTCCATCTTTTCTTTGATAAACTAGAGGAAGCCCATGCCTTTTTGGATGAGTAGAGTAAAGATCCCATAATCAATAGGAAAGGGTTGGATTGTATGAAAGGAGAATGGACAGAGATTGCACCCCCTCCTGTAATAAATAATCTACTAGTAAACGTCTTAAAGGGGAAACAGGAGTGAAGGATTTCACAGCTGGGGCTGTGTTTATACCAAAAGTTAAGGCTTTTTTATTGAATGATTTAAATACTGTGGTCCCTGTGGACAATCATTAGGCCCTCCTCCAAGACGATGAAGAGGCTGAGGATAACAGCTCTTGTTTCTGCATACCAAACCCAGATATTTCTGGGGTGGGAGAAGAAGAAAAGACAGTTGGTTACTCTTCTATGGACTACAGTAAAGAAAAAGTCAATATGTTGAGCACATGCACATATACTGTGCAGCATAGAAAATGCTTCTGTTTCCTATATGCCTCAACCCCATTTTGGTTTGCAGGGTAAACTCAACATTCAGGAGGTTTGCCCTTGTTATTTGTGGCACCTATGGTTTCAGTGGCACAAACAGGTTTAAGTTGTTGGCGAATAGAAGTGTAAATAGTTGGCTTAAATAGTTATCTGACCTGGCTTGGCTGCTATTACAACATAGTGATGAGCAAAATCTAATACTTCAGCACTCTTGTGGTACTTGATTCAAAGAATGATGTTAAGTGCTGCTGTGAATGTCGGTTTTTGAGGATAATGCTCTAAAGTTAATAGTACCCCCAGAGCACACTCAATGTCAATAAGTGAATCAAGGCTTTAATTTTTTTTTTTGCTTTCTGTGTCATTATTACTCCCTGCAGTGTTGAAGGAAGGCTTGCAGCTGTGAATTTAGTGGGTAGTTATTCACTATGTTCATGCCCTCTGACCTTTGGAGTCAGTGTTTATACTAGGTTAAAGTACTACACAGATGTCGGATATATTCTGTGCATTATTTTTGTTAATTATTCATTCTGTTGATAACACTTTGTAGGGTCATTCTCCTGTCACAACAGAGGAACAGGTAAATAGGCATGATTCCAACAGGATGCTTTCATGGAATATTAAAAGCCTTATAACACCTCAAAAACATATAGCATGCTTTAAGGAGATTTTGAAAATTAAATGCACCTTGTTTTTCTGTAGAAAACCACACCCAATATGAAATGCTATAATCTGATTCAAAGACACTGGAAAGGCTGGTTTGTTAAAAGTTTTGGCAAATTGGCTAAGAGAGGGTTACTGCTCCTCATCCATCAAATTGTAAATTGGGAACATGATTCTATTAAAAGTAATAAACAAGGGAGATTGGTGGTCATTAGGCTCAAGAAGCAGAATCCTCCATTCATCTTGGGATGTAATTAGGGCCCAAATCATGATGATCCTGCTGTCCTCATGCAATTCTCCAAACTTATTCTGGACATGAGACAATGCCACTCTGTGGTATTGATAGGGGTTGATTTTAATATCACATTAGATGTGGAACTAGATAGGCCTAAAAGGCATAAAGATAGGCTAACTAAAGTGGTGGATGTCACCCATAACTTTATGAAAGACTGTGGGCTTGCAGTCAGTTGGACAGCGTGTCATCCAAAAAGACAAGACTATAATGTTACAGGATAAGAATTCACTAATTGTATAACAGCTAAAGACACTGAAGCAAGAGTATAGTGTGAGACAATACAATTCTATACAGAGTAGATAGGATAATGGAAATGATTTACTTGGCCAAAGGAATTTTGAAACCAAAACTTTACATACAGGCTTAAAATAACAACAAAATAGAAAAGAGAGAATATATCCTGCCCCTATCTGGTTAATGCCAGAGATGTAAGAGATTCATACACAAAGGATTCATCACAGTTTTGATGATGGGGGGAGATTTGGTATTCACTGGAGAATTAGAGAATTGCATTAGTAAGAGGAGCTGTAGCAGGGAGAAAGGGGCGTACTGGAGGATTTGGGACATAATATGGTTTCAAACTTGATTTTGTATTGAAGGTCAGTCCATATTTTTGTAAGAGTGGATAAACTGAAGCTGCACCTTTTGGAATGATTTACTGCCTTACACTAGTATAAATTTTCCTTCTTATCTGAAATGGAAGGATAGGGTCACAGACAAGAGTAATACATTTTGGAAATTTGCAGATGAGATCAATATATGCAGAGGTTAAAATTATTAAACATCACAATCCCTGAATTTGGTACATGGGCAATTCTATTACTGCCATGTGAAATGTAAATAAGCTTCAGGTTAAGAGCTGAGAACTGATTCTCGGATATCCTGGGAATTGCAATTGGTGAAGGGGCTAGAAAAAGGAATTTGGAAAAGGGTAGTGGGACAATGGAGGACATTATTTGTGGCATCACAGACTACCTTTACTGGGTATAAGACTCAAAATCGATGACAGACAGTAAGGCTAAACAGAAAGGGAATTATATCTACTGATGACTAATGGAGATGCCGGTGCCCACAAGTAGACTATGTACATATGGTCAGGCTGTGCCCCAAGATAAAGGGGATATAGGACAAAATAAGAGAGAAAACAGCCTAGGCCAATCATACAGCACTGCCTAGCCAGGAACACCCACAGTTTTGGTTGTTAGGATTTGTAATGAAAAATATTAGACTGAATGAGCTGCTAAGAAATTAGATCAGAATTGTATGTTTAATTGTTGTTGCTATTAGTTTTTTAACATCTTTCTGTTTGGAGTATCTGCTGATGTTATTCGTCCAACTTGTAATGTAAAATGCTTGACTGGAACTACCTATTTCAGAATTATAATTTTAACCTGGTAAGACTGAATGTTCTACTTATCGATTTACATTGTCTGCTACTATATAAAGGGTACCTGCTTGGAGAAATTTCTGGAAAGATCTCAGTGCAAGGGGAACAGCTAACCTCTCTTTTATATTTAAGTAATTCTTTAGGATGTGAACCAAACTTTTTGGACTTGAAGCTCTTGAAAATGGGGCTAATAAGAAAAACCCAAGGCATTTGTGGTTATTTCCAGTTTTGTTTTGTTTGTTTTTTTTGGAGGGGGGCAGAGATTGAAAGGATGGGAAGACACAGGTTCAAGCATATGTTTGTCGGTTCATAACTTTGTACCAGAAAATTAGTGCAGTAGACAACTTGAATCCTCACCACTACAGTTCCCAAAACTTGGTTTCTATAACAACACAATCCCCATAAGTCAGTCCAGGGTAGAATTTATGGATCCCTGTCTACTCACCAAGACTGAATTTAAAGAGGGATGGGGGCTACTTTGTTTGATGTGGAGTGGGAGCTTATTCCATAGGTAGGGTATGCTTTGGGGGAGAGAGAGAGAGAGACAGACAGACATCTAGCTCACCTGCACATTCTGTTACTGTTACAGCATTGACTAAGGTTCTTGATGGTGTTATCAGTTTAACAAATATGTATGGAGTCAGATCAGACTGGTACAGTTACAGCAGAGGTAACAATTGTTGATGCTCTGTACAATTTAAAGATGCCAAATTTTTCAGGCTGGGTAATATGTTTGGATAGATACAGGTCAAAGGGCGCACAATATTCTATTATGAGCCGGATTAGGTTTATCTAGAGGGAAATGATAACTTCCTTGAATGTGGAAGCTCTATCTTTAGTAATTAGTTGGGATAGGTAGAAAAATTCCCTAACAATAGTCGATATATGGTGGTCAAGATTGCTCATTGTCAATGAATGTGCCTAAGCATCTAACGTCAGTATCGACTTTGGACGAGGAAGTACTGTTTACCTGGTAGATGCGGTGGTGTTCTCATTTTCCAAACAGTGTTATACTGCAGTTTTCCATCTCTCTCTAACTTCATAAAGGATAACAGAAAAGGAAGGCAGAACTGTTTAGTCTGGTCTTTCTATTTTCACAAATCCTTTAGGTTCAGATGGATTTTTCTCATGTGAATTCATGCCATGGAAACTATTAGGATACTGGAGGGCAAGAATTCTAATATCTTCAGGAATGTTTGCATTATCAAATGGAATTATTTCATGCTTGTACTGTTTTTGAGCGAAAAGAACCCTTGAATAAAAAAAAAAAATCTGTGTATGGAAACTGTTCTTTTGTCTAAATATCCAGAAGTTTTTGAAACACTGACAGGTTAGGCAAGTCGATCTTTTGGAGTAAAAAGGATGGGGGATGCAAAACCTCTCAACCGACCAGATTTTTGCAAAATGTCTAGATTTTTTTGGTCTGTTCCTCATAAAATTTGTGGTTTTCTGGCAAATCACTGAGGATAAATGTTACTAAATAATGACATGCATTTGAATTTAGGACATCATAGCCTTTAGAAAATGCACACTAACACATGGTGAAATCTAAGCTACACTTGAAAATAGAAATGGATTAACTTTGTTTTATGGAGACTCTGCTCCACAGTAGCGGTATCCTCTGCAAAATATACCTGTCCCTCCAAATCATTCTGTTGAAATTTTTTCTGTTATAATGACATCTGCTGTGTCCTCATTTAAAATGTTCATCTGCTTTAAAACTTTATGCAGGTGCTAAATCATACAACTAGGGAAGTTTTAACTGTTACACCTAATATAGATGAAGGGAAGATGTTTTTGCAAAAATGATCAAGACATTTACTTCTTTACTAGAAATGTCTTTAGTACTTTGCTAATGCTTGACTCCTTATGACACTTTCATTAATTTCTTGTGAAATCAGTCATCTCATTTTTATGGAGATAATTGATTTTGTTCCTTCTTCAAGACAAAGAAATTCTCAGAAGGAATCCATAAAGCATGGAAAAGCTGGATACTTAGACACATCCAGTTTGAAATGCTTCATATTCTTTTGGAAAGAACATCTTTAGCAGACCAGTTAAATTGGTACTTTGTGAAATTGTGTCAACATAAGCTATGTCCTCAGTAGGAGATCATACAGGTAAAATGTTTTGTTACTGTTTATCTCATAATCCATAGGAGATGATATCTGATGAAAAAGAAAGCTATAATCTTGCATATTTTATTTTTTTCTGAAAGTTTCACATAAACAAAAGTATTTGTTATCTCATCTGAAACTAGATGCAGCCTTTTGTATTAAATCAAAGTACTCTTGTATTTGGCCTTGTTTTAATTAAACAGTCACCTGTATTGGCTGGTGGCCTGACATTTGTCCCTCAAAAGTCTGTTTCTTTAATATCCAGAGAGTCAGATATCCACTCCTGAAGAGTAAAGATTAGCACTTGTATGGCCGCCCAACAGACTTGCTCCTTGGGTACCTCAATGAAGATTGTTGGAAAGAAAGTTTGTGTGTGAAAAATCATCTTCAGAGGGATATTCACTGAAATGTCTAGTGCTGACCTGGAAGGCTACAAACCAATATCCATAAAAGGATATACCTTTTATCAATTTTAGTCTGAATCTGTATTGATTTCTTTTTACTAGTAATTTGGCAGTCAAATTTCTCTCTTCTCATGTAGATTCCTTTTAAATAATGTGACTAGTAGAAAGAGTCAGAGAACTTAACTTCACCCCAGGAGTAATTGGATGAACCCAATTTCAATAACCTGGCAGGGGAGTGGTAACAATTAGACAAAAGGCCTATGCATACCTGTTGTCTACAGATTCAGGTGGCTCCAGAGTTCTACCCTCATTTTTTTATTTTGTTCTGAACACTTTCCTATATATTTACTTTGTTCTGCAGACCTCCATATATCACCTTTGACCTAATGTTTTTTTTTTTCAGTGCTTGAGAAAGTACTACATGATGGAAAGTAAAAGCAGCAGTAATATCCTCCAGATCTGATACCCAGTATGCCCTAAGAAATCCTTACCTCTCTTTTTCAAAATATTTCAATTAAAGAAAACACTAGTTTCTCAATTTGCTGTTTATTTACCAGATTTGCACTTTAGTTTTAGTGTCAGGACCTATATTATTATTATTATTATGTCTTGCATTTGTAATAATGAAGCTTTCTCAATTTGTAGACATCAACTTTGGCATAGTTCACTGGAATAAGTTTGGTGTTTAATCCCTCACATAAAAAGTCACTGAAAATAAATGTTGACTTTCTTATATTTTTAATCAAATTAGATAAAACTTACTTAAACTGTAAAGCAGGGATTCTAAAGAAAACTTATTTACTGAGGATGTTGAAAAAAAATGAGGCCTAAGTGGCACAGTGACATTAACATTAATCACTTTTTTCCAGTTTTGTACATTGGGTTGGGGTGTCATTAACAATGGCTATCACCTAGAGCCAGTGTTCACATCACTGGGTGCCTACAACACTATAAATAAGTAACCATTTTCTTCAGGAAGACAGAAACTGAGCACATGAATTGCTGTCTTATATAGCCAGGCTCCTTTGGTTGAAGAATGTAATCCATGTGATAGACAATATATGAGTGCTGGAAAACCTAGGTGAGAACTTACATCCTCCTCTGCCCAACATTGCATTCATTTACTTAAGGCTGCAGCAGCCATCCTCATATTCAGTAGCATAGCAAAGGTGGGGAGAGAGGGGCAACTGCACCAGGAGCAAAGTGCTGGCGGGGGCGATCAGCTGATTTTGATCTCCCTTTACCATTTGTGGTCAAACCTGAGTGCTGCAGCACTCTGTATGGGTCTAAAAATCTTGCAACTATTTGCTATATTCAGTTTGCTATAGTTTAAAAGTAAAAAAATATATATATTTTTTCAACTAAAATCTCAGCTGTGTAGCACTCCATGCAGGCAGGGTCTAAACTGTAGCAACTGTTTGCGATATTTGTAGCAAGCAATTTGCTATAGTTTAAAAAGAAGATTTTTTTTTAATAAAACATGAGCACTACAGCACTCTGTGCAGGCAGGGTACAAACTGTACCAACTGCTTGTTGCATTTGTAGCAAATAGTTTGTGACAGTTTAAAAGAAGAACATTTTGTTAATGAACTATGTTGAAAGGGGGGTTGGGGCAGGGGACAGAAAAGGATCTGAATGACTGAGAAAGGAGGGTGCATGTCATATATTTGGCCACCTGGTTAGTGTGCCAGTAGAAGGAATTTCCATTACTTTTTTTTTATGTTCTTCAGTGGAAGACCAAGAAGAATCTAACTGTAATAAGTTGATTACCTCCAATGCAGCAATTGGTTTATATAGGGAAGTGTTTTTTTTTTCTTTACTTGAAGAGTTGAGCAGGTGGGGCGCCGTCTCATAGTAAACGCCCAGGGCACTGGTTGAACTAGTTATGTTAATGCTCATAATATAGAAAATTCCTTCTATTGTACTATAAATAAAGAAATGTACAACTTAAAAGTCATTGCAGATGGTTATCATCCTTAAATTTCATTGTGCAATCATGCCCCTTTCTTTCGAAGGCACTTCACAAGGAAATGCAGCCACTGAGCCCTTTTCACCCCACCACGTTCTCAATGATATTTTTTATGATAGGTTTCTATTGATTGTGTCAAGAACAGGTACAGGTGGTCATGACCCTGCATGTTTTAAGAACATTAACCCACTTAGGTTCTTAACCTTGAATTTTTCTTCTGCTGCTCCTTCCTCTCTCCTTGCACTTTACTAAAAAAAAAATTGCACTTTATTTTGTTTTTGGCTTTTCTTAAAAGTACTCAGTTGTATTTATTCTGCTGCATTTAATACTGCTTGGTAGTAGCCTGATTAAATTTTATCAGTTATTCTAAGCCTTTTGGATTAAGCACTTGGGCTTCAAGCCAGCTGTTTTACAATAAGAAGGTTTGTTGTCTGCACTGTTGTGGCAGGGCAGATAACTTAAACCCTTCTAAGTTGGGAATTGCTGATTGAAGGCTCAGTGTCTGTTATTCTAAAAGTATATTAGTTCTGGTTTAAGCACTTGGGCTTCAGGCCAGTTATTTTTCATTTAGAAGGTTTGTGGCCTGCATGTTTGTGGGAGGAGAGGCTAGATTCTGCCTTTCTGAGCTGGGAATTTCTGGTTAAAGGCTTATTCTACCTGTTTATTTGAAACCCAGCCACTGGGGATGCACAAGCCAGTGCATTTCTTTGTGCCGGTCCCAAGCCCGGATAAATGGGGAGGATTGCATCAGGAAGGGCATCTGGCATAAAATTGTGCCACATCATATATGCAGAAAACTGTACAGAAATTCATACCGGATCGGTCGAGGTCTGGGTTAACAATGACTGCGACAGTACTGTTGGCCAACAGGGTCCTGGCGGAAATTGCGCTACTGTTGGCCGAAGGAGGAGAAGAGGCAGAAGGCATGCCTGAAGGCAGGTAAAGGCTAGGTCTGTGATAGTGAGGGTCAGAACTTTGAATGTTGGCAGTATGACTGGTATAAGGAGGGAGCTAGCTGATATGATGAACCGAAGGATGGTTGGTATATTGTGTGTGCAAGAGACCATATGGAAGGGGAGCAAGGCTAGGTGTTTCGGAGGCAGTTTCAAATTGTTTTATCATGGTGTGGATGGGAGGAGAAATGGTGTAGGCATTATCCTGAAGGAACAGTATGCTAAGAGTGTTTTGGAGGTGAAAAGAGTGTCGGATAGAGTGATGTTTATGAAGCTGGAAATTGATGGTGTAATGATGAATGTTGTTAGTGCATTTGCTCCACAAGTTGGGTGTGCGATGGATGAGAAAGAAAAATTTTGGAGTGAGTTGGATGAAGTGGTGATGACTGTACCCAAGGGTGAGAGACTGGTGATTGGAGCAGATTTCAATGGGCATGTTGGTGAAGGGAACAGAGGGGATGAGGAAGTGATGGGTAGGTATGGTGTTAAGCAAAGGAATGCAAAAGATCAGATGGTAGTGGATTTTGCGAAAAGGATGGACATGGCTGTGATGAATACGTATTTTAACAAGAGGGAGGAGCATAGGGTGACATACAAGAGTGGAGGAAGATGCACACAGGTGTATTATATCTTATATAGAAGGGCCAATCTGAAGGAGATTGGAGACCCTCACTAGCGAACCCCCCCCCCCAGGAGTACCCACTTCCTTACTAAGTCCTCTCTCATTCAGTTACACCCCAAACTTCTTAATTTCTCTAGCATGTCGAAGGGCCAGATGCTGGCATCCTCTCCTGTCCAGTTGGTGAATCTGGGAATATTGAGGCAATGTTACAATTGCCTCATGTACACAGACAACCCTCTCCTCCTCCCACATAACACAAATACTTGCGAGAGATGCAGCTATTTAGCCAAACTGGAGGCTGAGCTCTCTCAACTCAGGACTGGCAAGACCAGACAGGAGGAGAAGGCAACTACACACACCACAAAACCAGTCTCACATATAGCTATCACAACAATGAATCAAACACATAAACACACAAAGACATACTCGGAGGCTCTGAGCAAACATTTACCTAAACAGCAGAGGCCTCCAAAGCAGACACCCAAGCAACCGCCACCTCATGACACACCACAGGCAACACATAAAACACAAAATCAGTGTGCAAAGCAGTCACAGCCCTTAAGGCCGAATACAACACCAAACATACTTGTCATAGGTGACTCCATAGTCAGACACACTGACGTCCCACTCACCAGGCTGAACAAGGAGAGGGTCACAGTAAGGTGCCTATCGGGCGCTAGAATCTGCCACATAACACAAGCACTCGGGTCACTCCACAGCAAGTACAAATATGACACAGTCATTGTCCATGCTGGTGTGAACAACCTGAGACGTTCCTCCCTGGACTACATGAAAAGAGACATAGAGGAGCTCTCTGATTATGTAGCCTAGGCAGGTATGACCCTGACCCTGAGCAGCATCCTTCCTTCACCAAGAATGATGCCACAACATCGAGACAAGATGATCAGCTTTAACAATTGGCTTAATTTCTGGTGTCATTCAAAGGGGATCCAGTGTCTGTCTGCCTGGGATGACATGCTTGACAAGCCACGCTGCTTCGCAAGGAATGGCTTGCACCTGTCACCCCTGGGATTCCGGATATTGGCTAAGGCTCTAGCCATGCCCATAGTGCCTTTTTTAGGCAAGGCTCAAATTCTAAACCTACCACCCTAGAAAACAAAAATGGGAAGAAACTAAGGGTAATGCTGCTCAATGCCAGAAGTCTAAATCTCAAAATGCACGCACTCGAGGCCCTTCTCAGTATGGAGAACATCGATGTCTGTGCTGTGACTGAAACCTGGTTCAAGGCTCCTGAGAGCACCCCAGCACTATCAGGTTTTACCTCATATCATGCGTTCAGGCCCCAAAACCCGGACCACACCACAAAAGGAGGGGGTGTATCCATATTCATCAAGGATACCCACACCTCCAGGTTGGTGGCAATGCACGAAGCATCGGGAACCATCCAGGTGCAATTAACCATAGGCAAAACTGCTCTACAATTTGTAGCATGCTACAGGCCACCCTCTCAAACTCAGGAACCCCACACAGCCTTCCTGAAGACACTGGAGGGTATAAAAGTATCTCCAAACACCATTATATTGGGTGACTTCAACTACCAGAATATAGACTGGGAACATTACTCAAGCCCAAACTTTCTAGCCCAAAGGTTCCTGGAGTTCATAAATTCAAATGCCATGGAACAACTAGTCACCATTCCCACAAGAGGTGAAAATATACTAGATCTCATCATCACAAACATGGGCACAAAATGTTCCACACCGGAAGTATATCCCTCATTGGTGAGATCAGATCATAAACTAATCTCACTGGATATCCACATCCCGCCCCCACCCCAAACAAAAAAGACCACAGTGAAGAACTTCTCTAAAGCAAACTTCACACTACTCAAGACTGGTGTGGTATCCTTCAAGGCCCCTGAGCCAGTGGAAACCACAACCCAAGCTGCGGAAACCCTTACAAATGCCTTCTACGAACACCTCCAGGACTGCACGAATCAGGCAATCCCTAATAAAACCAAGACTCTTTCCACCAAGGGCAAACGTCCAGTCTGGTGGACCCCAGCCATAAACAAACTTTACAATAAGAGGAGAAAGCTGTTACATGATAGAGCAAAATCAATAAAAGAGAAGACACCTTTGATCATTATTAGTAAAAAAATACGAGCACTCATAAAATCATCCAAGGCCAACTTTGAGAGAAAAATTGCCATAGATTCAAAAGACAATCATAAGGCCTTCTTCAGCTATGTTAGAAACCTGGGTGGAAACTCCCAGATATGCTCAGAATTAGTCCAAAATGATACAAAAATCACTGAACCCACAGACATTGCCAACATACTGGCAGACAGGTTCAGTGCAAACTTCACCCCTCTCCCCCCCAAAAGGAGAGATAACTATCCCAGCGGAGTGCAGCCTCCCAGACATCTCCAATGCGCAGGTGAAAGCTGCTCTCTCTAAAGCTAAAAACACAGCATCAATGGGACCGGATGGTGTCCCCGGCTGTGTGCTACACGAACTCAATGAGGAACTAAACCCGAACATAAGGCAGCTGTTTAATCTTAGCCTTACCACAGGATACATGCCCAAGGAGTGGCGTACGGCAACTGTGGTCCCACTCCACAAAGGCGGTGCCTCTACGGACCCTGGTAATTACCGCCCCATAAGCTTAACAAGCCTGGTCTGCAAAGCTATGGAGAGGATCATAATGGAACTCATAAACAAAGACATAGGGGACTTGCAGACATTGGACCCGACCCAGTTTGGCTTTGTCTAGGGCAGATCATGCCTTTTGAACTTGGTCCACTTCTTTGAAACAGTCACCAAGGCCATTGATGAGGGAAAGGCAGTCCATATAGACTACCTTGACCTTGCAAAAGCTTTCGACACAATACCCCACTCGGGTATTATAGAGAAACTTACCAGCTTAAATATAAACCCATATGTCACAAGATGGGTTGCAAACTGGCTAAAGGACAGAACCCACAGGGTTAGAGTAGCTGGTGCCATGTCAGACTCCAAGCCGGTCACAAGTGGTGTCCCACAGGGCTCAGTCCTTGGCCCCCTGTTGTTCAGCATCTACTTCTCAGAAGTACAGGCTAACATAGGAGGACTATGGCTGACAAAGTTTGCAGATGACTGCAAACTGGGAGCCATAGTGGAAAGTACATCGGACACAGATATCCTTCAGAGGGTCTCACAGAAACTGATAGCTGGTACCAGAGCCATGGCCTGAAGTTAAATGCCAAAAATGTATAGTCATACCCTTCGGGAAAAACAAGGTAACCCCAAGCTACCATATAGGTGGCAATCCACTAAGCACAGAAGAGGTTATCAGGGACATGGGGACCCAGGTTGACAGTGGCCTTTCTTTTGACACTCACATTGCTAAAGTGGTTAGAAAAACCTTCTACATTGCCCACCTGATCATGAAGGGATTCACATCCAGATCAAGTGAGGTCATTGTTCCCCTGTGCTCTTCACTTATCAGACCAATGATCGAGTACAATGCCCCATTCGGGATGTATCTCACCCGACACCTGCAGCAATTGGAGAGATCCCAAAAGTTCCTCACCAAAAGGATAAAGGGACTCCAAAATCTGTCATATGCTGCCAGTATGAAGAAACTCCAGGTCTATTCAGTTGCATACCGTCTGCTCGGAGGTGACCTGTGCCTGACATACAAGGCTGTGTCCAACCCGGAATTAATGGACATGCTCCACCTCAAAAAATCCAAATCTACCAGATCCACTAGAGCAAGCGACTTAAACCACAGCACGGATATAAATAGGACATGCTGGAGGGATAGATTTGTCACCCAGAGACTCCCTATGTTGTGGAATAAAATCCCGGTCTATGTGAGGCAGTGCACCTCGCTGGCTCTGTTCAAGAGAAATCTTGACCGGTGGATGGGAGATCGTAGGTTTACCCCGGGAATCATCTCTGTGTCACTGCTGGACAGAGGCACAACAAACTAATGGGCACAGTATTTTTTAACATAAGGGGTGGCGTAAGCCACAAAAACTCTGGGCTAGGGTTATAAATGACTTAGGGCAGATAGCCTAGTATAAACCTATGGACCTATGAACCTATGACCGTAAAGTGGTGGCAGGGGAAAGTGTAGTTAGGCAGCATAGGATGGTGGTTTGTAGGATGACATTGGTGATCAAGAAGAGGAGGATGAGTGTGAGGGCAGCACCAAGGATCAAATGGTGGAAATTGAAAAAGGGTAATTGTGAGTTGATGTTCAGGGAAGAGTTAAGACAGGCACTGGGTGGCAGTGAAGAGTTACCAAATAGCTGGGTAACTACAGCAGAGCTAGTAAGAGAGATGGGTAGAAGGGTGCTTGGTGTGACATCTGGAAAGAGGAGGAGTACAAGGAGACCTGGTGGTGGAATGAAGAAGTACAGGAAAGTATACAGAGAAAGAGGGTGGTGAAGAAGAAGTGGGATTGTCAAAGAGATGAAGAAAGTAGACAAGAGTATAAGGAGATGAGGTGCATGGCAAAAAGAGAGGTGGCGAAGGCTAAGGATAAGGCGTATGAAGAGTTGTATAAAAGGTTGGACACTAAGGAGGGAGAAAAGGACCTGTACCGATTGGCTAGACAGAGGAACCAAGCTAGTAAAGATGTGCAGCAGGTAAGGGTGATAAAGGATAATGAGGGAAATGTATTCACAAGCGAGCAGAGTGTGTTGAGCAGATGGAAGGAGTACTTTGAGGGGTTGATGAATGAAGAGAATGAGAGGGAGAGAAGGTTGGATGATGTGCAGATAGTGAATCATGAAGTGCAGTAGATTAGCAAGGAGGAAGTAAGGATAGCTATGAAGAGGATGAAGAACGGAAAGGCTGTTGGGCCAGATGACATACCTGTGGAAGCATGGAGGTGTTTAGGTGAAATGACAGTGGAGTTTTTAACTAGATTGTTTAATGAAATCTTGGAAAGTGAGAGGATGCCTGAGGAATGGAGAAAAAGTGTTTTGGTACCGATTTTTAAGAATAAGGGTGATGTGCAGAGCTGTAGTAACTACAGAGGGATTAAAATGATCAGTCACAGCATGAAGTTATGGGAAAGAGTAATGGAAGCTAGGTTAAGCAGGGATGTGATGATTAGTGATCAGCAGTATGGTTTCATGCCATGAAAGAGCACTACAGATGCGATGTTTGCTCTGAGATTGTTGATGGAGAAGTACAGAGAAGGTCAGAAGGAGTTGCATTGTGTCTTTTTGGATTTAGAGAAAGCATATGACAGGGTGCCTAGAGAGGAGTTGTGCTATTGTATGAAGAAGTCGGGAGTGTCAGATAAGTATGTAAGAGTGGTACAGGATATGTACGAGGGTAGTGTGATAGCGGTGAGGTCTGCGGTGGGAGTGACGGATGCGTTTAAGGTGGAGGTGGGATTACATCAAGGATCAGCTCTGAGCCCTTTCTTATTTGCAATGGTGAAGAACAGGTTGACAGACAAGATCAGACAGGAGACCCCGTGGACTATGATGTTTGCAGATGACATTGTGATTTGTAGTGAGAGTAGGGAACAGGTGGAAGAGACCCTGGAGAGGTGAAGATATGCTCTAGAGAGAAGAGGAATGAAGGACAGCAGGACTAAGACAGAATATATATGTGTGTGAATGAAAGGGAGGATAGAGGAATGGTGAAGATGCAGGGAGTAGAGGTGATGAAGGTGAATGAGTTTAAGCACATGGGATCAACAGTTCAGAGTAATGGTGAGTGTGGAAGAGAGGTGAAGAAGAGAGTACAGGCAGGATAGAGTGGGTGGAGAAGAGTGTCAGGAGTGATTTGTGACAGACGAGTACCAGTAAGAGTGAAAGGGAAGGTCTACAAGAGGGTAGTGAGACCAGCTATGTTATACGGGTTGGAGACAGTGGCATTGACAAAAAGGCAGGAGTCAGAGCTTGATGTGACAGAGTTAAAGATATTAAGATTTGCACTGGGTGTGACGAGGATGGACAGGATTAGGAATAAGTATATTAGAGGGTCAGCCCAGGTTGGAAGGTTTGGAGACAAAACCAGAGAGGCAAGATTACGTTGGTTTGGACATGTGCTGAGAAGGGATGCAGAGTATATTGGGAAAAAGATGCTAAGGATGAAGCTGCCAGGTAACAGGAAAAGAAGAAGGCCTAAGATAAGGTTTATGGATGTGGTGAGAGAGGACATGCAGGTGGTTGGTGTGACAGAGCAAGATGCTGAGGACAGGAAGAAATGGAAACAGTTGATCTGCTGTGGTGACCCCTAACGGGAGCAGCCGAAAGAAGAAGAAGTACCTGCTTATTTGAACTGTTTCTTTCTGAAATTGGTACGCCTTGTTTGCTGTAGCATAGACTAAATTCAGACCTGCTGAATCTAGTTTTGTTTGTATATCTTGAGCACTAATCCAGACCATCTTTTTTTGGAGAAGGTACCGTTGCACCCTAGTGGCAGGAGTGTGCAGTTAGAACTTGTCTGATCGAAGACTGCTGGAACGGGGCTCAGTTTTTAGCTTTTTATTGGTTAACTGGTTAATTTGTTTAAATTAGTTTGTTCATTTGCTACTGTTATATTAAAAAAAAATACACTTTATGCATCGATGCATAGCTAGGGTTAAACTATTCATGGCGCCATAAAGTCTGCTCTTCAAATATTCCCTTAGAACTAGACAGTTTTTTTAGTTTTATCACTCAAATCTGTTTCTTTGTGCTCAGCATGTGTTCAGAACTCCTTGTAAGCACTAAATAATCTACAAATTGCTACAGTACTCAACTTTCCTTACTTGTCAGGAGGAAAACAGTTTTTAGTACTTAATAAATAAGCACCTACCCAGGCATGTCTAAGGGTCAGCTACCGGTGTTTTCTCCTGTCTACTTGATGAATGTGGGCATCTTGGAGCAATGCAGCAATTGCCTCATGTACACAGACAACCCTTTCCTCCTACCACCCAACACTAAAACCTGTAAGAGATGCACTTATAGAGCCAAACTGGAAGCAAAGCTCTCTTCACCCAAGACTGGACTAGACAGTCAAGAGAAGAAGGTAAACACTTGCCCCACACCACACTCATCACATAGTCCCTCAAAACCTTCACCACCAAAACACACATAGAAACACAAAGCATACACCTACATTCGCAGAGGCTCCCAATAAAAATCTGCTCAAGCAGCAGAGACCTCCAAAGCAGAAATGCAAGCAACCTCCACCACCCGAACACAACCCAAATGACACATAGCCCACAAACTCAGTGTGCCACTCAACCACAGCCCATAAGGCATAACAACGTACCTAAAACTCTAGTCATAGGTGACACCATAGTCAGGCACACTGATGTTCCACTCACCAGGCTAAACTAGGAGAAAGTTACTGTCAGCTGCCTGTCGGGTGCCAGGATCCGCCACATAATGCATGGTCACTCCACAACAAGTACAAATATGACTCTGTCATACTCCATGTTGGTGTGAATGACCTGAGACGTACCTCCCTGGACTACAAGAAAAGAGAAATGGAGGAGCTCTCCGATCTCGTAACTCAGGCAGGTATGACCCTAGCCCTGAGTAGCATCCTTCCATCACCCAGAATGATGCCACAGTACAAGGACAAAATGACTGACTTCAACAATTGTATAAGCTTCTGGTGTCATTCTAAGGGCATCCAGTATCTGTCTGCCTGGGATGACATGATCGACAGACCACAATGCTTTGCCAGAGATTGCCTGCACCTGTCAACCTTGGGATTCCAGATACTGGCTAATGCCCTTGCCACCTGAATAGTGCCTTTTTTAGGCAAGTTTCAACTGACAAATTCACCACCATAACAGGTACAAGCAAGCAAAATCTGAGGGTAATGCTACTCAATGCTAGAAGTCTAAACCTCAAAATGCATTCACTCGAGCCACTCCTTAAACTGGAGAACATCGACATCTGTGCAGTGACATAGACCTGGTTCAAGACTCCAGAGAGCACCCCTGCATTACCAGGCTATAATTCATGCCACACCTTTCAGCCACCTAACCTGGACCAAAATACTAAAGGCAGAGGCGTGTCCATATGTATTAAGGATATCCACACCTCCAGGCTAGTTGCTCAGCATAATTCATCCAAGAACATCCAAGTGCAACTAACTCTGGGCAAGACTGCAATCCAAATTGTAACTTACTACACATCCCCCACCATGCCCCAGGATTTTCACTCCTCATTTCTTGATACACTGGAAAATATTAGGGTACAACCCAGCACCCTAATAATAGGCAATTTCAACTACCCCACCATTAACTGGGAAAACTACTCATGTACCAACTCTTTTGCTCAATGTTTTCTGGAATTCATAAATTCCAATGCCTTGGATCAAATTATCCACACACCCACAACCCCACCAGGGGCAGCAGTATCCTAGACCTGGTCATTACCAACATGAGTGACTGGTGTTCCACACCAGAGGTCAAATCCTGTTGGCCAGATCCGACTACACGCTAATTACCCTAGACATCCACATCCTGTCCCCACCCCCCATTAGGGAAACTGCCATAAAAAATTTCACCAAAGCCAACTTCACGCTGCTTAAAACAGAAGTGGCAAACTTCACGACACCCATGTAGATGGACAATAGAGGTATGACTGCTGAATCATACACAAGTGCACTTTATAAGCACTTACATGAGTGCATGGATCGTGCTACCCCTAACAGAACAAAGATGCTATCTTCCAGAAAACGGAAGCTTATCTGGTGGTCCCTTGCCATAAACAAACTCTACAACAGAAGAAAGAAACTGTTGCAAAAATAGAGTAAAATCGCATGATTGGAGGAACTCCCTGGTCAGCCTCAATAAGAAGCTGAGATCCCTCTAAAAATCCTCGAAAGCTAGTTACGAAAACAAAATCTCCACTGATTCTAAACACAACCACAAAGCATTCTATAGCTATGTCAAGAATCTCAATGGCAACACTCAGATCTGCTCTGAGTTACAGCACAATGGCAGTAAATATACAGAGCCAACTGATATTGCCAACATCCTGGCAGATTGGTTCACTGCTAACTTTACCCACCTCTCACCCCCTAAAGGGCCCATCTCTATACCGGAAGAATGCAAAGTTCCTGTAATCACGGCTGCACAGGTAAAAACCACACTCTCCAAAGCCAAGAAAACAGCATCCATGGGACCTGACAACATTCCAGGCTGCATTCTACATGAACTACAGAATGAACTGGCACCCCACCTAAGCACCATGTTCAATCATAGCCTTACCTCAGGCTTTGTGCCCACTGAATGGCACACAGTGACGGTTATTCCACTCCACAAAGGGGGAGCCACCATGGACCCCGGGAACTACTACTCCATTAGCCTAACGAGCCTGGTCTGCAAGGCCATAGAATGTATCATCATGGAACTTATAAACAAAGACATTGGTAATCTCCAAACTTTGGACCCCACCCAGTTTGGGTTTGTAAAAGGCAGATCATGTCTCCTAAACCTGATATACTTCTTTCAAGCAGTCACCAAAGCCGTAGACAAGGGTAAGGTGGTTCATACACCCTATCTAGATTTCACCAAGGCTTTCAACACCTTCCCCTACTCTGGAATTATAGATAAAATCACTAAACTAGGTATAAATCCCTATGTCACAAGATGGGTTGCCAACTGGCTCACTGACAGAAACCACACTGTGAGTAGTAGCAGACTCCAACTTCAGACCAGTGGCAAGTGGAGTACCACAGTGTTCAGTCATGGGTCCTCTCCTGTTTGGTATCTACTGTTCTGAAGTACAGGCTAACACAGAAGGTCTTTGGCTAACTAAGTTCGCAGATGACTGCAAACTTGGAGCCATAATTGAAACTCCTAATGATGTGGACATCCTACAAAAGGGCCTCACTGAGACAGATGCCTGATGTCAAAGCCATGGTCTCAAGCTCAATGCCAAAAAGTGCATTGTCATCCCCTTTGGTAAAAACTCTGTATCCATGAGCTACCACATAGGTGATAGTCTACTTAACACTGAAAGTGTGATAAGAAACCTTGGGACACAGCTGGGCAGTAGTCTCTCCTTTGATAATCCCATTGCCCCAGGAGTCAGGAAATCCTTCTACATGGCACACCTCATCACAAAAGTTTTCTCATCCAGGAAAAAAAGAGGTCATTGTTCCCCTCTACTCATCACTCATTAGACCCATTATAGAGTACAACGCTCCTTTTGGTATGTACCTCACAAGACATCTACAACTGGAAAGGCCACAGAAATACCTCACAAAGTGGATTATCAGCCTCAAACAAATGCCCTACTTAGACCGTCTCAAAAAACTCCAGCTTTACTCCGTCGCATATCGCCTACTCAGAGGCGATCTCTGCCTAACATACAAAGCTATGTCAAACCCAGAGCTGTTGGACATGTTCCACTTAAAGAAATCCAAATCCCTCCAAGCTACATGCTTTAGGGACCTAAACCCTGTCAACACAATAAACAGAACATGTTGGAAGGATAGATTCCTGTCCCAGAGACTTCCCATACTCTGGAACAAACTACCTATCTATATCAAACAAGCTCCTCATTAGCACTCTTCAAGAAAAATCCTGATGATTGGATGGGAAATAGGAAATTCACCCGGGGATCATCTCTATGGTTCTGCTCGACAGGGGCACAGGAAAATAATTTTCTTGGGTGGCAAAAGCCAGGGTACCTTTTTGGCTAGGCTTATATAGGCCCTAGGGCCAATAGCCTAGTACCTACCTGTGAACCTATGAACATCCATCACTAAATTATTTTTTATTCAAAATATAAGACTTGCTGCAGGTATTGTGGTGTTACAGTAATATCCTGAATAAGTAAGAGATCTTAATTAATACCTTAGCCTACACCATTACAATAATGAAATGATGCTCTTTACTTTGTACTGTTTTAATACCATCTGCATAAAAAAATCACTAGAAAACTGAAGTTTAACCAGGTACCATCTATTTGCTTCATGAAATCTATATAATAAAATTTATAAATCTAGACAAGACCTTTAAAAAGTTTTTTTTTTTTAAACTGGATTTAATGATGGGTTAGAAAACTTCTCTGTGAAGGCTTCAGTTCAATCTCTCGTTTCATTATAGGATGTTAAATTTGAGTTCTGCAATAATTTTACTGTAGAAATGTTTGCTGAATTACTTTTCCTTGTCTTCTGCCTCTCTTTTTCTCCTTTGCAAGCAATGCAAATTGAACAATTGAATTAACTTAATCAGAAGCTGAGGTTAATATTGCTTTAGGGATTTTTTTTGTTCTATAATACATTCATTTTTGTTTTACTGAATTTATTATATGGCATTATAGTTTGTGTGGCTATCATGCCTTAGTCTTGTCTTGTGTTAGTTTCTTTTAAAAAATAGTGTATAAAAAGTTGACTCCTTCCTCTTGAATTTATCACCCTTCTTTTTTTTCAGATTGCCTCATTGGTCTCACTCTGATTCATAGGTTCATAGATTAGTACTAGGCTAATTGCCCTTGTGAGCCATTTTAAGCCTAGCCAATTATTCCTTGTGAGACCCAAACCCTGTACCTTGTGTTTGTAAGGCAAACACCTTAACCATTACGCCACCCTCCCTCCCATGTTGATGCAAATGTACTCCGTGCCTTACAGGTATCTTTATGATTGCAATGTAACTCACTGACTATCCTGGTAACAAACATTATAGCACTATCTATAACAGGGTTACCATGTATTTATTTCTGGACTAATGGGAAACCAAACTGATTTCAAATTGATTGTTCATATATTCTGGAAAACACTATTAGTAGCTTAAAAATTAAAGAGAGAAAACTAACGAAAATTGAGGAAAATATACTGTGACCTATCAAATGTCCACATTCTGAGCAGGGGAATGCCCCTCCCCCATGCAAATGAGGATGGGTCTAACAACCTATCAGATGGCTTCATTATGAGCAGTTGAAAGGTCAATAAGGTTGAATTGGGCTGTTCCACAGTGTACAATGCTCCCTCCATAACATTATTTATAGTAGCATAATGATTATAGAAATATTAGATGTAAGAACCGGATCTGAAGAAGTCTACAAAGATAAAAGCACTTATCCTAATAAAACCTATAAAAGGAATGATCTGGAGTCAGTGTATTTTTTGAACAGTAGGATGTAGAAGTCGATGTAATTTGTTTTAGAAATAAAATTATTTAGATGAAGGGATTTATCTAAATACTAAGACTCTTGACAATCCTGCGTTGAGATATTTTGTAGCTCCAAAGATTTGTCCCTTGGTGTAGGAGGAAAACATAGTGATTCCACTATCTTAGAATTAGTATATACTGCAGTTTCTCTCAAGCTTTTGCTTTCAAAGTATCACAGTTATCACCCCAGACTTTCAGCAAACACTCTTTATTTGAAAAATAATCCTGCCATCATGGCTTCATTCTCCATTCTGAAGACAAAAAAAGTTATTCATACAGCAGAATGCGCTCTTCAGGAGAAACTTTTCCACAGTATCATCAATTCACCATGCCTCTAGTACAGTTAGCTGTTTAGCAATAAATGTTAGGCCTACAGGGAAAATAGTTTCATAGAAACAGATATAGCTGATTCTGAATTTTAAATTATATTGTGTGCAGTTTTTTATACAGAGATGAAAAGCATTTCATTGAAACTTGGCTGATAAGAATAATCATTGTCCATAAATTACCTGGTTCTTTTTTCAAAGTATTATCTGTGGTGGTGCAGTAGTCACATTGTTGCCTCACAGCAAGAGGTTCTCCAGTTCGATTCTCGGCTGTAGTGCAGTGTGTGCCTTCTGTGTGGAGTCTGTATGTCCTCCCCGTGGTTGGGTGGGTGTTCGAAAGACATGCGTAAATGGGTGTGCCTTCGTTGAAGGTTGAATGTCGAGCTGGCACCTTGGTGTTCGTGAAAATCTACTGCCAATCATTAGCGGACCGGAGTTCCGCTGTGATGACCCCTAACTGGGAAAAGCCAAACAACATCTTACAGATATGTAAAAATACTATCTGTTTGTGTGTTCATACAAAATCTCTTCAAGATCTACTACTCAGAGAAGGCAGAAAGTCAATGCTTTACAGATTCTAATTATTCAAAGGCACTCTAGCAGGTTTCTTATATATCTGAAGTATAACACATTGTATTCACTGTAATAGTTTTAAATTCAGAGAAATTTTTCCTGACTATCATTCTAAATTGGTTGCTTTTATAAATTCAGAACTGTGTTGTTTTATTTTAAATACTTCCTGGTTACTAGATTAGAAGTCTATTTACTTATTTTTGCAAGTAGCTTATAGGCAGTAAGCTGAGTGTTAAGAAAGCTTCCTGCTTGTAGCAATGGTGAATGCCCCTTTTGAAGCATCAGCTTTAAATTAGAAAAATCAGAACTGAAATCCTAAACTTGGACTTGTCTCTGCATTTTTGAAGACTAATAATTCAAAATCAAGAATGTTTGATGGTATTAAGGAGGCCATCTGTAATTTATCTATTTTTTACTGCTTGTTTATAAATCACTCAAACTGTAGCAGTTTAACTGAGATACAGCAATAAGTCTGGATGCTTGATATGTGTGCAAAATCTAGAGATTTTATAGAGGATGGATGTATGTCTTCATTTTACTGTTATATTTGTAAATTTCATCAGTACTCATTCAAAGAAGACCTTTTTTTCTTAAAAAATCCTTTATATAACAGATTTTCATTTCAGCAGAGTAAATAGTTATCCTTTTTCTTTCCTTCTGTCCTCTTTTAATGCTTTCACCAGTGGCTGTTGCACTTTCACCAATGGCTGTTGCCCTTTCACCAATGGCTGTTGTCCTTTCACCAATGGCTGTTGTCATTTCACCAATGGCTGTTGCCCTTTCACCAATGGCTGTTGTCCTTTCACCAATGGCTGTTGTCATTTGCTGTTCATTGACTAACTTTCTCCTTCCTCTGCTATCTCTGCTTTATTAACCTGCGGTATTTTCCCTGTCATGAATACCATTATTTTTGAAAACCCTACCTGCTGAACCAGAAGTATTGTACAAGACAAGTGTTTACCCATCAACTGTAAAACAAAGGGGTGTGCCCTTTGTTCTTAACTTCTATGTAATATTCCTATGCCCCTGTCATAAGCTTTCATTTTTCTCATCTGTCTGTCACTCAGGAACCTATCCTGCCAATTACTTGAAACCATATTGTCCTATCTGTTAATCCACCCACCATTTTTTCTGTTTTTCATTTCACAGTGCATATTACTGCATGTGTCAGCAAACCACTTTATTCATAATGTCTCAGTCAGACTATTAATATTGTTACTAGCTCTTATTTTCAGGAGAAGATTTTACATCAGGAACCCATGCTGCTCAGAAAAAAAGGTAGACGAGATAGACAAGAATGATAATTGATGATCTATATGTCTGTAAAATTAAATAAAACAAAAGACCTAAAGCACTCTCCAAACTACATAACATATTCTCCAAAATATTAAACACTAATTCATAGTTTCAGTTATGTTTTAATAATTAAAGGTGCCTTGTAAATTTAACTGCAAGTACAATCTTGTTTGAATTTTGTTTTTCTTTTTATTTATTTATTTATGTTATTTATTGAAGCATTTATTTTTCTTAACTCATGGTAGTTAATCCATTTCAACCATAGTAAAAGTGTATGCAATTTATACAAGAGCATAGCAGATTAACCTGGCAATACATAGGCAAAATATACCATAACAGCAAACAATTGCATTCAGGAAATATATGTCAGCAATAAAATAGAAAAAATATTGCATTGAGAATGATGAATATTTGATTTTTTTTAATCACAAAAAAATCACATATTAATCCTGTATCTTACAAGGGAACCCAGGCTTCCTGTGGTTGCAGTGCTTTGAAAGATACTAGAGTTGATGCCTACAAATGGAGAAGAGTTTGATATTGCAATTGCAAGACATAATGATCCAGGTCTGGACAAAAAAAGTAAAAGTGCAATTCTAACTCTTAAATCATTAAATAATGTTTGTAGGGCTTTCACCCTCTGCACTACTAATGTGGGGAGGTTACATCTACTACACAGCTGTTACTTATATTTAGTACCTTGAAAAGAAAATTAAAGAGAAAACTGAGGAAAACCGATGAAAATATACTGTCACCTGATGGATTACAAGAACAGTAACACAAGTAGCTATGATGATAGACGCTCAGATGACCACCAAGATGAAGGCAAGGAGGACCATGATCACCTGAATACCACACCATGCGGACCTAGGAAATGCTCATATAGAACAACCACCTAGAAAACCAAGGGGCTTCCAGAATCTCAAGTAACATGCTTATCTGGCTGAGATCTTATATTCTTCACCAAACTTAACAGAAAACATAGAAAAGTATTTTCAGAAGGACTGGAGGCAGACAGGCCCAGACAAAAATGGCTTCTCCATACCTATGATCCACACAACTCCAGACCTTTGAGGACTCTTCATATTCTAGAAGAATTTTACCCCACACCACCAGGAAGGGCAGTCACCTATCAACAATCCACCAACTTGGAATAGGCTCTCAGCTTTACACCACCCCCAGCCAAAAAGGGATCAGAGCTGGTAGGAGAAAAGAGACATATAAATCTGCAAATTCAAACCCAAAAAGAGTGGCAACCCAGCTCCAGACAAAGTTATGGAACCATTCCACTAAACCCCTCAAAGAGCTGGAATTAAAGATACTCGAGAAAGGAATGACTTTTATTCTCCACAACAGGAAAAACCTGGTCAACACTATAATGGACTTATACTCAAACCGAGGCTCGACATCTTTAATTATTTTGTAGTGATAAAGAGAAAAGAGCAACACCTTTGAAGTCAGTCCTAACTATGCTCCAGGCAGAAAATGGAAAAAAAAAGTGACTTCTGCTCCCTTATTCACCCTACCCTGACTGCTTTGAAACCAAGTGTGAAGCCGACATATAAAACATTCTACCTAGGAAAGGTAAGATGAAACAATTCAATAATTTAAATAGAGAAGAGTTATTGCAAGCACTAGTCAGTATTAGTAGGGACAAGGACAAGAGAGTAATGAAGGCTGATCGGGGTGGGAGTATTCTAGTTACAGACACTGCTGTGTACAATAGGAAAATTGAGCCATGCTTGATTACCTCGTGTTTTACAAGAAAGTGGATTGTATGACAGTCAATAATGCATATGATGCCATCCAGGATGTCTTGAATTCACTGTACAATGATAGATTAATAAAAAGCAAACTACAAGAATTTCTGGACGTTACCCGCCGCAATATCCATACATTCATCAGTATCCCAAAACCCTACAAGTGGTTAGTGGATCTACCATTCAAACCTGTGGTAGCAGGGGAGGATCAGTAACTGAGCCCATGGCCATTTGCATCAAGGTTTCATTAAAACTCCTTGCAGCTGAAGCCAGATCATATATTCTGGACACTATCAACGTTTTTTAGAAAATGTCAGGATACACTCTGAAATGTGGCTTGTCACAATCGATGCACAAGCCCTCTACAACACTTTATCACACAACTGTTTCATCAAAGCAGTAGAGTAGGCACTAGCTAAGTACACTGGAGCCCACCCTGGTGAAATAGAGCTGACTACAAAGATCACCAGCTACTACCGGAACCCAATTTCTTCAAATTTAATGACAAATTGTACCAACAGATCACAGGAATCACTATGGGGAAGCCATGGCCCTGAGCCTGGGTAATGCTGCTTTCCAAAATGGGAGGAAGATGTGGCTTACTGCTCAAATGTTCACCAACATATGTCCTGTTACCTACGTTTCATTAATGACATTTTCATTGTTTGGACTGGAAAGAAAAAAACAGCTGGAAGACTTCTACTTCCATATAGGTGGGGTTGACATTCTTCCTCAAATTTACCTCAAGCCACAGCCAGAATACTGTATGCTTTCTTGATCTCAATGTCAAGAAGAAGGCTGAAACAGGGTCTCTCTATGACAATCTATACCAGAAACCTCTAAGTGTGAACCTACTGCTGCATGCTTTCAGTATGCATCCTCAGGTAACCAAATGCAATGTCATAAAGTCACAGAACTGGATCATAATAGAGAATAACAGACCTATAGCTACGATCATTGACCCATTCCAAAGTTTTATCTTAAAGAAAGGAAGAAACATAGCAGCCTTCCTTGAATCAAAAGACAAGGGAGAAAAGACAGATGCTTATGGCACATATGGGTGTGGAGCTTAGAAATGCAGGCTATGCAGTCTTTTGAGTGGAGCAGACCACTTCATCTGCCCTAGTACAGAACTGAAATTACCATAGCAAAATCAGTGGTAATTTCAACACTGAAAGAGTGGTTTACAGGGCACAACGTCTGAAATTTAAAATGTTTTATATGGGCAAAACAATTGATAAGCTAAAAATAATATTTACACCATTTCCCAGATAGTAGACTGAAAATCCTCTTCGATACTCTTGTAAAACACAGCATGGACAAGGAAGGACACTGTCTTCATTTTCTATATCCTGGACTGTGTTGAATTTGACTCCTGCAGGATGGCAACAAAAATGTGTTCCTGGAACAAAGACAATTAGAATGGCATGTTCAGCTCAGCACATGCAACACCCATCAGCTGAGCAACAGCTGTTCCATTTAGGAGTGTCCTATAATTAAGGAGACTAAACAACAAATGGTTCTACTAAAATAACTCGATGGCTTCTGCTAGAAAGCACACGTTAAGTCAAATTTCCACCAGAGCATAACATTCAGAGTCAAGTTTACTACATGGTGATTTATATCATCACGTTTTAGCCTTATATCAATGGATCATCTTCTTTACAACAACTTGGGTTACTTCTCCAAAATTCTCCTAGTCCTATTTCTTTTTTTCTTTTTTCCAATTGTTTTATCCTGTATATAACTACTTGGGATACTTCTCTCAAATGGAATTTTACTAGAGATTCACACTCAAAGTCAAATATCTACTAGAAAATCAGATTAGGAGTCAGGTTTATTATAACCTCACAGTGTATTCAGTATTGCTTTATTTCCCTGTTACAAGCCTGAAATAACATTATTATTAATATCTCTCCTCAGTGCAGTATTGTGAACTCACTTCAGTAGAGTTAATACTTTTGCACAATTCAAGTACTGCATGATTCATAGGTTAACTTGGGATCTTTGGAAGCTTGCAAGAAGGAAGTGAAAGTGCTGCTTGGTTAACACAACTCACCAACAGTCTCTGGTAAATGTTAAAAGAGGTTGTTCTTTTGTTGTTCTGGCAGTTTAAAAGTATTAAAAAAGGAATATTTATTAAAACAATGTAGTGATGTTTGTTGACTGCAAAAAACGTCTGTAAACCATTTTGTAAAATTCAATTTAGGTAACAGAGTATTAATGACACATAAGGGGCTGGACACATCTTCTTGAATCTTCTGCTCATATGGAGGCCCGGGGCTATGCCTCTCTCTCTCCTTCATCTCGGTGGTTTGTTTTAGGCTGCTAGTATTTATTCATAGTAGGTAAAAGTTTATCTCTGTGTAGCAGACCAATATCTCTGTGTAAAACACTCAGACCTTTAACACCAGCTTTAGATACCACAACAAATGACACCCCACATAAATCTCAACTGACAGTTGTTATCTTATGGCTGGACACATGGATTTACCAAGCACTACTTGTGAACATTCCCATGCAAATGAGGATGGGTCAAACATCCTATCAGATGTCTGCATTCTGAGCAGGTGAAAGGCCAATCAGGTAGAACTGGGTTGTTCTACACCCCCCTCCATAACAGTATCTATAGTAGCATCATAATTATGGAAATATTAGATGTAAGAATCTGAAGAAGTTTACAAGGATGAAAGCACTTATTCCAATAAAACCTATAAAAGGAATGATCTGGAGTCAGTATCTTTTTTGAAGAAGGGGATTTAGAACAGGATTTATTTTGTTTTTAGAAATAAAATTATAAGGAAATTACAGGTCAGTCACAAAATTTCACAGTCATTGAACGTACTGATGCTACACATTCCAAAGAACAAGATTACTACAAATCAAACACCAGCTAGCATAATGGTTAAGGTCTTTGCCTCTGAGGTACAAGGTTTAATCCTGACCTCCTGCCAAAGCCTGTTTGGAGTTTGCATGTTCTGCCTGTGTCTCTATGGTGTCCTCCCACTTCCCCAAAAAATTGAGTGTTTTCATTTCAAACTCAGCAACATAGACTCTACATGGTGCCTTATGGGGGAAAGAGTTGTATAGACCAAACGCTTTAGGCATCTACTGTGGTGAGCAGTATCCTCCAGATAGGAAAACACAAATCACAGGCTGCATGCAGTTGCAGTTGTACCACACAAAGGTGCAAAACATGGCTGTAGTTGATTTGGTCAAAATGGGCATGGGTATTTGCAGGTGATAAGTGAATTGAGGATCCAGCCTGTGGCAGCCTATGCCAGGGACTCATGCTAATGGTTGGAGGGGTGTATGTGACCCTAGTGGCCAGTGTATGCCTGCCATAAACCTGACTGGGACAGGGCCAATTTTCATTGAAGGCCCAGGAAGAAACATTCCAGATGCATGTCTTTTCCACTCAAAGCATTAACAGTTTTAATAAGTGCACTGACTGCTTGATATTCCTGATGAGGACTCTTTGAGAAAGTAATGCTGTTGATGCCACAGGGCACAGTTGTGGTGCAGTGGACATGACTGGCATTCAGTGTCAGTTCACAGGACACCATTCTGGTGTAGTGGACGTGACTGACATTCAGTGTCAGTTCACAGGATACAGTTGTGGTTTAGTGGACATGACTGACATTCAATGTCAGTTCACAGGGCACCATTGTGGTGTACTGGACATAACTGACATTGTGTCAGTTCACAGGGTGCCGTTGTGGTGCAGTGAACATGACTGACATTCAGTGTCAGTTCACAGGGCACTATTGTGATGAAGTGGACATGACTGACATTCAGTGTCAGTTCCCAGGACACCATTGTAGTGTAGTGGACATGACTGACATTCAGTGTCAGTTCACAGGGCACCGTTGTGGTACAGTGGGCATGACTGACATTCAGTGTCAGCTCACAGGGAACCATTGTGGTGCATTGGACATGACTGACATTCTGTGTCAGTTCACAGGGTACCATTGCGGTGAAGTGGACATGGCTGACATTCAGTGTCAGTTCACAGGGCACCATTGTGGTGTAGTGGACATGACTGACATTCAGTGTCAGTTCACAGGGCACTGTTGTGGTGCCGTAGACATGAATGACATTCAGTGTCAGTTCACAGGAAACCGTTGTGGTGTAGTTGACATGACTGACATTCAGTGTCAGTTCACAAGGCACTGTTGTGGTGTAGTGGACATGACTGACATTCAGTGTCAGTTCACAGGACACCATTGTGGTGTAGTGCACATGACTGACATTCAGTGTCAGTTCACAGGACACCATTGTGGTGTAGTGGACATGACTGACATTCAGTGTCAGTTCACAAGGCACAGTTGTGGTGTAGTGGACATGACTGACATTCAGTGTCAGTTCACAGGACACCATTGTGGTGCACTGGACATGACTGAGATTCAGTGTCAGTTCACAGGGCACCATTGTGGTGCAGTGGACATGACTGACATTCAGTGTCAGTTCACAGGCACCATTTTGGTGCAGTGGACATGACTGACATTCAGTGTCAGTTCACAGGGCACTGTTGTGGTGCAGTGTACATGACTGACATTCAGTGTCAGTTCAAAGGGCACCATTGTGGTGTAGTGGACATGGCTGACATTCAGCGTCAGTTGTGTATCAGTATCTGAACTCTACTCTCAAGCTGCTAGTTATGGCTGAGGCTTTGCAAAAGACTGAACTCCAGGTTTCCCCTTACCTCAAAAAAGGCTCCTGATAGCCCACTGAAGGACTCCCTGGTGATACCACTGGAGTAGCTGTCTTTATAGTTGCAGCTCCTGCATGGTGACCATAAACATGGACAAGTCTTCCTAATCCTATTTCAGAAAACTACATTCATCATTTCTGATGTGCAAACAAATACATGAGTTTAAGAAGACAGATCTGTTTTTTTGATTCAATGCACAGAGTAGAGCTAGCAGTTGCTAAGCAAACCTTTTTTAATTTTATTATCAATGGTGTTTAATTTTGTCATCAGGCAGTGAGATACTAATTGGAGCATGCTGATGTCAAAGGCCCCCTCCCCATCAGGAGAATGGCTGGTCCCAGACAAAAATGTCACTTTTCCAGCTATTTGTACTGTGGTAACTTCGTCACTAGCTCATACCTTCAGCAATCATTAATACTTGAACCCTGACTCTAGGATTCAAGCCTCTTTTACTAATATTCTATTTTAGGACTACTTCTGAGTCCTTTTATAGAGTCATCTGACTTCATCTACAGTGGGACTTTCCCTGACAGAAATTTAACCCAGAGGTAGACTCACTCTGAAGGGTCCCTGACATAAAATAAATAGATATATTCTAACTGCATTTATTGGTCTATTAGCAGATACTTCTCACTTGGTCATATGAAAACCTCCTGTTATCACTCTGTGCACATATCTGACAGCTATCCATTGGATATTATAGCATTACCAGGAAGCCAGTTAAGCTATATGTTTACATACATACATACATACATACATACAAATATTTCAAGCAAGGGCATTGATGCCCTTCTAGCTTGCCAATATACCAAAACACTTGTTTCCATAATAAGTATCCAGGCTGCTCTTAAAAATATCTAAACTAGTACTTGCTTTAATGTAATTTGGGAGTCTGTTCCATGCATCAGCTACTCTGTCAGTGGACCAATTAGTACACTTCTCATTCCTATAAAATCTTCTACACAGGTTGTCTGATGATTCTCTAGTACTTTTTGATAACCCCAAACATTCCCAGAGGTAGTTGTCTCTAAATGCCCTATATACCCGAATAAGATCTCCTCTTAGATATTTCTAAGAAAGACTGTACAAGTTCAGATATTTTAGTCTTTCATAATAACATAAATTTTCACATCCATGGATGCCCTTGGCATATTTCCGCTATACTCTTTCCAGTTTACTCATGCTTGTTTTCTTATAGGGTTTCCATATTGTTATTCCATACTCAAGTTTGGGTCTAATGTAACTAACAAACAATGACTTCATTATTTTTGATTTCCTAGACTTTATAAATCTTTTTATAAACCTATAGTTCAATAACTATCATTAACCAATTGGTTGATATGATTAGAAAAACTCATTGCTGAATCTACCCATATACCCAGGTCCTTAAATGAGTCTACAGTTTCAATCACTATGTGCTGTATTAAATATTCACCTTTCAGTTTATGTCTCCCAAATCTCATATGCTTAGTTTTTAATGTATTTATCAGCATATTATTCTCCTGTGCCCAAATGGTCAATTTAGTCAAGTTATTTTACAGACATGCCTTATCTGTAACACTTGTAATCAGTTTACCCAATTTCAGGTTGTCTGCATATAGACTGTAGAATACCTCAGATGAAAAAGTTAGGTCTGAAAGATACAATCTAAACAAGTGAGGGCTTAGGACAGCCCTATGGGCCACCCTGACTGTAACCAAGAATTTCAAATGTCTATTTGCTGTATGATACTTGCAGTGTCCTATTTGTAATCCATGCAGCTATCCATCTTATCAAGAGTACATCAATACCTAGTTGTACTAATTTATTGATCGGTGTTTTATGTATGACCCTATCAAATGCTGAAGTTAAATCTATATAAATTACATCACAGCATAATTCTTCATTCATAGCTGTTATTATATTGTTATAGAACATCATGTTTCAGGTGGTAATAGATCTGTTTTCATCAGATCCCTATTACATGAACGAAAGTTCACTACTTCAAACTTGTAATAGGAAGCCTCACTTCTGCGAAAGTTCACTTTAACGAAAGTGAACTTTTGCGTAAGTGCACTTCACTGAAAACACCGCAGCACAGTGGAGGACATAAAAAACAAGCTATGTCCTCCACTATGGTGCAATAGTCACGGACCTAAGGGTTAGGGCACGGGTTAGGTAAGGGGATAGTTAGTAAAGTTATCCCCTTACCCTAACCCATGCCCTAACCCTAAGGTTTGTGACTATCGCACCATAGTGGAGAACATTGCTATGTCCTTCACTGCGCTGCAGTCGTCACAGACCTTATTGTTAGGGCACGGGTCATTTTCAGCATATGCATGCTAATATATGGTTTCAAGTCCCAACCTATCCAGTTCTGATAATAACTTGTCAAATATTATTTTTCCACAACATGAAAGTAGACTTAGGGGTCTATATGACTCTGGGTTTGCCCTATTCCCCTCTCCCTTAAAGACAGGTTTAATAAGCATATGTCTACAATCTTGAGGAATCTCCCCAATCCCCATATTTATATGACCTAGTGAATAATAGATATAATGGTACTGTAAGTTCTTGCTGAAGTATTCTCAGGTCATTATTATTAATTCCATCTCCTCCTTGTACTTTGGATCCAGTTTGTGCAGTTCCTTTTCATTATAACCTAATTTGATTCCAGTATCTGGTGATACTTGGATGTCACTAGGGCAAGTTATCACCCCTTTTGTGTGGAGCCAAACTTTTTTACGTAAGATTTTGTAAATATATCTATAATCTGCTGTGTCTGAGAATACAATTTAGATTCTTTACACACTTTATCAATTTGTGTATGTTTACTCCTTCCACATCTTATATATCTATAAAATGGTTTCCTATTATGCCCAATATCTTTATATACATTTTCTTCAAAATTTTCTTGATCTTGTCTCACACAATGCTTAATCTGTTTGTGCAGCTTGTTTATTTCAGTTTTCAAAGTTGTAGTTCGACCTATCTTTCACTTCTTATATTTTTCGTCTCTTACCTTAATCAGATCTCTTGTTATTATGGAAATATATCCAACTGATGTAGTATGCCTAGATCCTGATGTTAAACATTTTTTTTTTATTTTTTTGCACTCGATTTCTCTTTCAGACTTTTCACATTCCATCTGCAGTTTTTCCTCTGAACACCTCACTCCAGTTAGTTTTACATAGTGACTGTTTTGCTTCCATAACATTTGTAATTAACCGTCTGTGCATTGGCTGCAGCATTAACTAGCAACAAAGTAACCTTTATAACTCCATGATCACTGCACATCAATGGTGGTAAAATTTGACTTGAAGTTACAGTAATTTCTTTGGGAACACAAACAATGTCTAGTATGTTCCATTCACTGGTAGTTTTTTTTTTACAATCTGAAGCAATTGTTGTTCCTGAATACACACTTTGAATAATTTCCTTATGAACGTTGTTGAATAAATATTATTCCAGTCTGTTTGTGGTAAACTTAAGTTCCCAGCTAATTTTATTCTTCCCTCCTGTGTTTCTTGCAAGAAATGTATGAATTCCTACATATCATTGTAGACAGAATAATTGAGACGTTTAATATATTTTGCTCATTTTGCATGAAATGTGTTCACTCAGTAGTTAGGATAAACTGGCAGGCTCGGGGTTTAGGTGTGCTGTCCTAACAACACATAAAGCTACTGCATATAGCCATATAATATGTAATTGTCCCTGAAGGAGGAAACTTCTGAGCAATAAAAAAGATTTAAGCTAGATATTAACAGAGAAAACCTGAGACCCACTGAGGAATCTCTCCTTATAGGTCAGTGGTTATGATAAAAATGTTTCTGTATATGTTGTCTTTGGATGGGTTACTTTTTTGTTGTAGTGTCTCTACTGTCCCAAAACAGAGTTTATTTTGTTTTGTATCTGATGAAGTCTATCTGAGCAGAGTCAATTTTCAATGGAAATAAGGACAGAAGATTTCAGAATTGACCTGTATTGTTTCTTGTATGTAGGCATAATCTCTGTTGTCCTGTATTAGCTGCTGCACATTTTTAAAACTAAATTTTATTGAATATTGAGAAAAGACAGTCTACTGACAACATCAGAAATATGATGAGACAATATAAGGATGTACACAATTTATATAGCCCAACATATAAAAGTGACACACATATAACTAAGATCCCAAATTTAATATATTCAAGACTCCAAGCCATCAAAGTTGTCCAGAAATTTATGCCAATGGTGAGATAGTCTGTGGGAAGAACCCCTGCTTATAAAACAGTACATAATGTACCCAATGTTCTGGGGAAGATGATTGATCAAGTGATCTTCAGAAGAGATCACCTTCTGCTTCCATGCTCTAGCCCTAAAAAGCTTAAACACATCAGCCTGAGCCCACACTTTCTCCATAAAGGAGTTACTAGCATGCCTAACTTATGGCTTAACCCTAAAAATCCGGAATTCCCAATCTAATGTGATGGGTAATTCCAGGACTCCAGATAGTTTCTGAAGTAGAGGATTCAACTGCATTCTAATTATAGGGTAGTTCCAAAACATGTGCATATTATCTGAACCTTCTTGGCTGACTCTCCAGCACTTACTATCCCCTTTCTGTCCTATTTCCATTTGCCTATACAGCATGTAGTACCATCTGAATAAGGTGTATAATTGTTGATCTTGCTATATGTTCCACTTATTGAACTTCTCTATGGCTCCCTAGGCTTGTTCCATTGCTGAGTGGACATGCCAACCTGCTGTTGCCTTCAACAGCTGTGGAAGAGGTGCTTCAAGGCTATAGCCTTGTTGCTGTCTAAGTGTGTGTGTCAATTAAACCAAATTTTCCTGAGTGGGTACATCCCCATTTTTCCATGGGAAGACGTTTTTGATCTTCTAGACAAGGCAATTTTATTTCCCCAAATCTGACCGATGTGCCAATAAGTAAACCATTCATTCAGATGTAACAGGGATAATAGATTAAGTGGGGGCATACATTTTAAGGTAGGAGGGGGTACAATCTTCTAAGATCTGCTTCCACTCAAAAACCTTTCTAGTTGCTAAGTGTAATCTAACTGTCCTGCTTAATGTGTTCCTTATTTCAGGGTGAAGACATATAAAATCTGCAGGTCCCCTACTCTATCTTACACCACTGTTCTCTCTGAATTCATAATAAAGTTGGCACATCCCATGCCTAGGACATGTTAAATAAGTAGTTACTGCTAATGTCATCTCAGTTAGATGCTCCTGACAAGTGTCTTTCTTCCTTTCACAAGAGGACCCTACGTTTAGAAGCCAAAACATAGATACTGAAGTGCAGGATACTTATTCCCCCAATAAACTTTGGAAAGTAAGCTACTGAACTGTCTGCTCTCTGTCCCTTGACTCCTAGTATGGCAGAATCAATCATGCCTCGAATACAAATCCTGATGGGTGACAGGGAGGGATTGGTTGGTAGCCACTGCACATTTGATCTGGTTTCCTGATTGATTTATTGATTGATTGATTGATTGATTGATTGATTGATTGATTGATTGATTTCCCTCACTTCTTCCTTGGGATGTCTCTATATTTTGAGTTTCTACTACATACATATGGTCTTTGTATATTTTTGTTTGCATTGAAGTATTAATAAATAAAGAATTAGAGTAATGTTCTTATCCTTTTTGAATATTTTTGTCTTTTTCAGCCTTGATTCTTACCAATTTTTACTTCTATTATTTGATTGTAAATAATTTGTAATCACTGACTCTTGTTATTGTATTGTATATTTCATTCTACTTTGTATATCATAATAGCATTTTATTTCATTCTGTATCTTTATATGCTGGAGCTTTTCTCCTTAGACCTCTGCTGAAAACTGGCTTCTTGCCCAGTTGGACCAATTCAGTTAACAAATGTCAAATAAATAAGTGTCAGATTTATTTATTTTACCTTTGTTTACTGGGAAAGTCCAATTAGAAAGAATTCCATTTTCAGAGGAGGCCCGGGGAGAAAAGCTCCACATGTACAACAGAGTTGTACATAGATACAAAATATTACAGCAGTGATTCGTACATAGATGCAGCATAATATATTCAAGGTGTGTTGTATAAACAAATTTTCACATATTGACATGAAGTTCGTATACAAATCAATAGTAACAGAAAGTGATATCTCTACATTCAGTTTATACACATCTAAATACTTTGTTCAAGAGATAACATTTAGTATATGTTGTTTCCTACCAAAAGGAATATTATAGTGAGTAAGAGATCATAGACATGTTATTCGTTGAAAATAAGAATTGATGAGTGTTGGGGGCAGAATTTAAGTAGGACAAATATGTGGGAAGGTACTATGAAAGTTACTAAAAAAGACTTAAACTCTTAAAAACAAACAAAGGTGCTCAGACAAGCCGAGAGTTCAAAAGTAAATGTAACGCACTTTTATTCACCAAACAAATAAAACAGCATTTTCGCTCCTGCTAAAACAGAAGCTTCATCAGCGTTAAAAGAGCGCAAGCTCACAATATTTAAAGCCTTCTCTAGTAACCTACTGTTGATGTCACTTCCTGATTAATCAATTCAAAATACAGTTTAAGCAATATGCCATGGTAAAACATGTATGTTTAAAAATATGTGTGAAATATATACTAATAATACAAGCAAATAGATTCAACCTGACAACCCTGCTACCTGGATATATATGAATGGACAAACATAAAAGTAATCTCCCAGGACATGTGTAAAGGTTAAATAACCTTTACCAAGGCACAATGACAGAAAAATTCGTGTCCAATACATCAATCTTAAAAAAATAAATGAATCTATTATAAAAATGCTAAAAACTGTAACAGTTCTAACATTCTTCTTAAAAAAGTCAAATAGAGACATGACTATAAAGCATCAATTACCTAAGATAGCTTCTATACTTTAAAATAGATGCAATATTACAGTTGTCATTGAGTCCCGGATAGGAAAAGGCATCTAACTGTAATTGCCACTCTAACTCACGGGTCTCTAAAATTAGAGATTGCGGGCCACCCCTGATGTCAAACTTAACGTTGTCAATGCCCATAAATTTGAAGCTATGGCCACAATTACTCAAAATGTGTTTAGAGAGGGCATTATCGCTTCTCTTGTTCTTAATAGCGTAAGTATGTTGGTAAATACGGTCCCTGAATCGCCGGTCCGTTTTGCCAACATAGAATGCAGAGCAACATTCACAAAAGGCCACATACACAATAGATCTAGTATTGCAGTTAATCCTATGGTTAATGACATATTTCCTCTTACCAATAGAAAAAGAGTTTCCTACACGTAGATGACTACACCATTTACAGCAACCACAAATGTGGGTGCCTTTTTGTCTAACCATAAGGTCAACTGCTTTATTTCTCTGTAGCAAATCCTTAAGATTATTACCTCTTTTGAATGTAAATGAGGGGGTTATTCCCAGTCTCTCATGTAACCCAGAATTGGTAATAAAATACCAATTCTTGCGGATAATTGAACACAAGAACCCAGAATTTATATTGAACGAGGAAATGAAACCAATGGAAAAATAAGACCTATTACAAGCATTAAAAGCTTCAACATTATTATCAATGGCCGGGGTTAAACTCAGCAAAGGACTAGGTGAATGGACAAAGCTTTCAAAAAAAGGTTGTTGCTCTTTGGGTAAAAGCAGAGGTAAGTAGGTGCCATTCAAACGTTTAGATGACACTTCACCTATTAAGTCAACAATAAGGTCTTCAGGGTATCCTCGGTTCAAAAACATATCAGTAAGGAAAGAGCACTCTTTGTCAAAGGCGTCCTCTGTGCTGCACATACGGGCAGCCCTAACCAATTGCCCTTTGACAATAGAACGCTTCTGCTTCCAAGGATGGCAGCTTGTATAATGCAAAAAAGAGTTGCAGTAAGTTGCCTTCCTAAAAATGGATGAGCAGAATCTGTTGTTAATAGTGTCTTTAACCAACTGGACGTCAAGGTAGTCGATCTCAGAGGTCGAAAAGTGATGCGTAAATTTTAAAAATTCTGTTGAGGTGTTCATGTGTGCAATAAGATTCAAGGCAACTTCCTCGCCCCCTTTAATCAGCACAAACACATCATCAAGAAAACGAGTGTAGATTTTAGAACACTCCACAAAGGTTGGATAGTTGAAGAGATACTTCCTCTCCCAATAGGCAACAAAAAGGTTGGCAACACTGCTGCCACATGGGGAACCCATTGCTATACCTTTCTTTTGAAGATAGTAATGTTCTTCAAAAATAAAAAAGTTAGAAGACAGAATAATGTCAAGTAAAACTGTAACTAGAATGATGTCATTGTTAGATGCCCCACATTCCCGGAGCATGAGCTCGATCCATTCGACAGCCTCCTCATGTGGTATTGATGTGTAAAGATCGACCACATCGATGGTCAAGAAGTTGAGGTCACTGTCGAATTGAACTTCATTAATCATGCTCAAGAAGGACCATGAATCCTTGCAGATTTGGGGTATAGTTTTCAAATATTTGCCAATGATGCTGTCAATAAAGTGGGCACAGGGATGTGTAATAGAACATCTACCATCCACCAGAGCACGCATAGGTGGATCAGTTAGGCTCTTGTGAATCTTAGGGATCACAAACATAACTGGGACCCTAGGGTAGGAGATGTCGATAAAGTTGTAAGTGTCAATGTTAATCCTACCCTCAAGGTATAAATCCCTAAAATAGCCTTTAATTTTGTTGTAAGTACTCGTTAATTCATTTAACGAGGAACTTTCATAAGCCAGTGAATCTAACACCTGTAACATTCTAGTGGTATATTCCGCCTTATCGAAAATAACCAGACCCCCTCCCTTATCTGGTTTAATTACTCTAACAGCCATACTACAAATTTTGTTCAAAGCCATAAGCTGGTCGTGGGAGATGTTCCTTATTGCCCCAACGTCACTACCAGTTGCAAATAAGTGTCTAAAATCCAGTTCACACACTTTCTCAAAGGTGTATAGACTGGGATGTAGAGGGGGATTGAAAGAACTGGTTAACTTCAAATTAAATGTATCAACAGGCAAGTCATTATTGAAAAAAACATTCAAGTTAAGTTTACGCACAAAGAATTTTAAGTCCATTAGTGTTTTAGCCAACCTGAATTTGTGATCTGGGACAAAGTTCCAGCCTTTAGCCAGGAGCTCGATTAGTTCTTCATCAACAATGACATCAGAGAAATTGTAGATATAAAAGTCTCCTTTTAAATTCGACAACACTACAGGGATTTGCTTCACCTCAAGTGCATCACCTAGTGGGTTAATAATAGGTTCAATCAGTTCCAGTTCTTGTTCCTCTGATACCGATTGCCCTTCTTCCCTAAAAAAGGCTTCTGATGGTTGTTGCTATTGTTTTTCTTGTTGAAGGATTTAATCCTGTTGCTTCTCCTAGGACCTTGGTCAATAACTTCTTCTCCTCCATCACTACCCAGACCTACATCCATGAGAGGTTGCTCAGCACCCTCCCTATCATTGTTTTCCGATACAAGAAACCCACTCTCCGTTTGGTTACCAGGTCTATTAACCTGTTTAAACAAGTTCAAATAGGCAGAATTTGTCTGATAAGCGTGTCTATCTCTTGATAACTTTTTGAACTTATTAGCTTTCAATTTAACTAGCAATGAATCAATGCTAGAAAAAATCCAGTTATAATCAAATTTGTATCTAAAAAAAATTGATATCGCCTTTAATGTTGTCATCAAGTTTAGAAGCTTCATCTAATAAAACAGTAATATGTTTAGAATAGTTCTTGATCATTAAATCAAGAAGTTCTGCCCCTTGTTTATTAAAAAGTGCCTCCAGTTCAGAGAGAAAGGTACTGTCAGAGAATAACCCTGTAGGTGAGAAGGAACTACGTAGTCCCTTAGGTGTAACACCTTCAGACAGACACTGTTGGAAGTAAGAAACTTCCAATTGAAGTTTCTTAATTTTCAGTAGTTTAGTGTCCAACACTTTTAAATTTACAGTGATATTGTCAGAGGTATTACCTGGGCTGGAGGGATCCATCACCGGTGAGCCCGAAGATGTTGTGCCACCAAAAGAAAAGGAAGCCAGGTTCTTCGCCCATTCGGACATAGAGGGCACGCCAATAAGTGAATCTACATCTCCAGCCGCTTGTTGAGTAACAAAATGAGAGGCGGCACTAGTTTGAGGAGCAACATTAACCCCTCCGTTCCTGTTGTTATGAGTGTTAACAGTATTAGAAAAATTGGGCAAAAGCCCGTTGTTGTGCGGACCACCAAGAAGCAAGCTGCCTGCCCCAGATGAAACAGATGAAGCAGGCAAAATAGAACATTGCGCTTGACCAACTGGAATATCCACATTGCTGGCACCAGAAGGTTGAATATTACTATCCAAAGTAATTGGAGTGTTATTCCGCCCGTGACTGACACTGGTTCTTTCAATATTGTCCAAACGGGAATTGATGATGTCAATGATCATGAAGGTTTTCTGCACTGTTAGTGCCAAAGATGTTAGGCGAACTCGGGCTAGACGTTGCACCAGAAGACATACTGAACTACTAAAAAAGACTTAAACTCTTAAAAACAAACAAAGGTGCTCAGACAAGCCGAGAGTTCTTTATTCACCAAACAAATAAAACAGCAAACCTTCTCTAGTGACCTACTGTTGATGTCACTTCCTGATTAATCAATTCAAAATACAGTTTAAGCAATATGCATATGGTTAGACAAAAAGGTACCCACATTTGTGGTTGCTGTAAATGGTGTAGTCATCTACGTGTAGGAAACTCTTTTTCTATTGGTAAGAGGAAATATGCCATTAACCATAGGATTAACTGCAAAACTAGATCTATTGTGTATGTGGCCTTTTGTGAATGTTGCTCTGCATTCTATGTTAGAACAAGAGAAGCGATAATGCCCTCTCTAAACACATTTTGAGTAATTTTGGCCATAGCTTCAAATTTATGGGCATTGACAACGTTAAGTTTGACATCAGGGGTGGCCCGCAATCTCTAATTTTAGAGACCCGTGAGTTAGAGTGGCAATTACAGTTAGATGCCTTTTCCTATCCGGGACTCAATGACAACTGTAATATTGCATCTATTTTAAAGTATAGAAGCTATCTTAGGTAATTGATGCTTTATAGTCATGTCTCTATTTGACTTTTTTAAGAAGAATGTTAGAACTGTTACAGTTTTTAGCATTTTTATAATAGATTCATTTATTTTTTTAAGATTGATGTATTGGACACGAATTTTTCTGTCATTGTGCCTTGGTAAAGGTTATTTAACCTTTACACATGTCCTGGGAGATTACTTTTATGTTTGTCCATTCATATATATCCAGGTAGCAGGGTTGTCAGGTTGAATCTATTTGCTTGTATTATTAGTATATATTTCACACATATTTTTAAACATACATGTTTTACCATGGCATATTGCTTAAACTGTATTTTGAATTGATTAATCAGGAAGTGACATCAACAGTAGGTCACTAGAGAAGGTTTTAAATATTGTGAGCTTGCGCTCTTTTAACGCTGATGAAGCTTCTGTTTTAGCAGGAGCGAAAACGCTGTTTTATTTGTTTGGTGAATAAAAGTGCGTTACATTTACTTTTGAACTCTCGGCTTGTCTGAGCACCTTTGTTTGTTACTATGAAAGTTAAGTATGTAGTAAGGAGTAAGAAGTTTAAGTTAGGAAGAGAGAGGGGATGGGAGGAAGGTACTATGGAAGTTAAGTATGTAGTAAGGAGTAAGACAGTTACGTTAGGAAGAGAGAGGGGATGGGAGGAAGGTACTATGGAAGTTAAGTATGTAGTAAGGAGTAAGAAGTTTAAGTTAGGAAGAGAGAGGGGATGGGAGGAAGGTACTATGGAAGTTAAGTATGTAGTAAGGAGTAAGAAGGTTAAGTTAGGAAGAGATAGGGGATGGGAGGAAGGTACTAAAGAAGTTAAGTATGTAGTAAGGAGTAAGAAGGTTAAGTTAGGAAGAGAGAGGGGATGGGAGGAAGGTACTATGGAAGTTAAATATGTAGTAAGGAGTAAGACGGTTAAGTTAGGAAGAGAGAGTGGGGATGGGAGGAAGGTACTATGGAAGTTAAATATGTAGTAAGGAGTAAGAAGGTTAAGTTAGGAAGAGAGATAGGATGTGTGATCTATCAGTAAGTACAGGAGCTAAGGCTCTTGAAGAGGAGAGGCATCTTTTTCAAGAGTATACAGTTAAATAGAGCTGTACACTGATTTTGGGTTCAGTATAAATAGTTTCCTGCTGTTATCTGTTGTGATCAGCAGAAAAGGAATAGGCAGTTAGATAGTTTAGATTAAACAACTTTGTGTCAGAATCTGAGGAAGACATGGGAAAACTTATAGCAGGATAGAGAAAGTATGCTTGAGGTGGAAAATGGATGCAGGAGAGAATAAGGTGTGTTCTGTTGATGTACAAGGTATGTCTTAAGATTACCTCATGAGTTACTTTTGAAAAGTAATAGTTATAGCATACAATTTTAATAAATGGGAGTGAATAAACTGCAGGACGCATTAGCTTTGTGTGCTCTTTGAATTAGCTTGGAGATTGTCTGAAGGATGTGTGTGTGGTGATTTGCAGGTTATTGAGCTGGCCAGTCGCAAAGTTTAAGTACCTATGATAAAAAGAAAAAGGAGGGGAGAAGAGACAGGTTAGCGTGAAATATAGGTGAAGGATATTATCAGAATGGAAGTCTGTGGGGGAATAGAAAGTGAGATTAAGTTTTAAATGAAGTCAGCTTGGATAGTGTTGTAGTAGTTAGCAGTAGGAATATTGGAAAGTAGAACTCAGATAATAAAGGCATACCCAAAGAGGTTAGTTCTATGTCATGAAAAGACAACGAGTTGGATTCACGAAGGCTTGCACGGAGTCTAAGAGTAGAGTAAGACTCCAGACAGCCAATATGTCTGCCGAGCGATCCAGGAACAGCTGGCAGGGGCATGCATGAGATCTCCTTAAACGACTCTTGCATGGACAGTGTTGGGTTATGCAAATTACCTCATTTGCTGCTGAAAGCTATGCAAATGAGGTAAACTTGCGATCCAGGAAACACTAACCTGTCCGAGTAAGAGTAGTGTTATTTGCAGAAATGTACTCCATTGGTAAATGAGTACCGTTCTGCAAATAGAAAAACAGAGCTATGACAGCTCCAAATAAAGGATGCATCCAGTTGAGGAAGCATGCCAATGGCCAGATATAAGGCCATTGGCATGATTATGTGTTGCAAAATAATAAAAAACAATTTTTTTCCCCTGATCTCCGATGTTTAAGTGTAGCGCAGCACCATGCAAACGTGCGGCATTCTAAAAGCCAGAAAAAAAAAATTTCCAAAAATAGGCATTTTATTAAATATACTCATCTGCCATGCAAGTGAATGGCAGGTGGAAGACAACATGGCTACTGATTAGTGTTTACTAAGGGGGGAAGCTCAGTCTGAGACATGTAAACAAGCATTATTAGGCAATCCTATGCAAATGAGTATAAGGATAGTGAATCCCAATTTTCCCTGCCATGTGAACCATGTCCCTAGAGTGTAAGAGTAGGATTAGGGGAGTAACAGAGTAGAAGATAGGTGACATCATGAAGGGGGTATGTATCAAAGACTGTAAGCTTATTGGAGCAGAGTGGCAGGGGGAGGGTGGCCTAATGGTTAAGGTGTTTGCCTTACAAACACAAGGTGGAAGGTTTAAATCTCACAAGGGATAATTGGCTAGGTTTAAAATGTCTCGCAAGGGCAGTTAGCTTAGTACTAATCTATGAACCTATGAACCTATGTGTTTGCTGTGAGTTACTCAGGACTGGAAGAGGCGTGTCTACAGTTGTCTGAACTGAAACAAAGAAACTGAAGGTGTACGCCGTGGCTCTCACTAAAGTTTCTTGCAAAGATGCTTACACTGTGTACGCGCGTGTGCGTGCCTGTAAACCCGTCTAAGCCTGTGTGCACATGTGTGCGCCCGTGTAAGTCTGTGTAAGGCTATCTAAGCCTGTGTGCACACATGTGCACCCGTGTAAGCCCGTGTAAGCCTGTGTAAGCCTGTGTGCACGCGTGTGCACGTGTTTGCGCTTGTTTGCACGTCACTGCCCCCTGTGGAAACAGAAAGGGAAAAGGAAGGAAAAGAAGTAGTAGGAAGTTAATCAAGGAGAACTAGCAGAGCTGCCAGGTGAAATCAATCAGAATCAGCCAAATACACAAGCAGTACACTAGCCCAGCCCAGCCCAGCACTTAAAACTCTGCAAACAACATTCCCCCATGTTTTTCTCAGAAACACTGCAGTCTACAAAGAGAAGTGAAAACTTAAAAAGCTTAACTGAGTCAAAAAATGTTAGGGGCTGCCATTGCTATTATAAGGCAACATGTGCAAGATGCTGAGGGTGGTGCCATTGCAAATGCTGCTGAGCGACCCACAGTGAGGAGATGCAGAAGAGTGTACAGACCCAGGGTAACCTACCAGAGGCTGCATGAGCTGGAGATAGTGGAGTGCTATAGAGTGGACAGAGACCTCCTGCAGCAAATTGTTGAGCTGTGCAGGCCACACCTCACACACAGAACCAACAGAGGGGAACCCATCCCAGTGGATACCAAGGTATGTGTTGGCCTAAGAATACTAGCAACAGGTACCTTCCAGAGACCAACTGGTGATATGATGGGGATTTCACAGGCATCAGCATCCAGGGTACTGCACCAGTTCCTGAATGCCATGTCAGCACATGTCGGTGATCATGTATATTTCCCTAATTCCCATGAGGTATTGGCCAGCAATATGCATCTCTTCCAGCAAATAGCAGAATACTCTGAGGTAGTGGGTGCAATTGACTGCATGCACATATGCATCAAAGCACCAGCCAGTGAGCGGGGTAGGGCCTACATCAACCGCAAGGGCTTCCACTCCATCAACTGCCAGGTCATGTGCGATGCTCAGGGCATAATACTGAATGTGTGTGCTGGCTGCCCTGGAAGCCACCACGATTCCCATATCTGACATCTGATGCAGCTGTACCAGACATTTGCCAATGGGGACATCCCTGACGGTCACCTAGTGGGGGATGCTGGATACGCACTGGAGCCGTAGCTGATGACACCCATCAGAAATTCACACACACCTGAACAAGAACTCCATAATGAGGCATACGCACAAACACGAAATGTAATCGAGCGTGTGTTTGGGATGCTTAAGTCACGGTTCCGGTGCCTGGACACATCTGGTGGAGCCTTGTAGTACTCACCAACTACATGTACCCAAATTGTCATGGTATGTGCCATGCTACACAATATGATCCTGAGAAAACAGCTGCAGCAGGAACAGCATGGGGCAGGGCCACACAGCCTCCCACCATTGCCAAGGCCTGCACAGGCAGAGTGTGACTCAGAGGAGGAACAACCTGAGCCTGCTCCAGTAGGCAGAAGGAGGCGTGCCCAGTATGCCTTTGCTTTGGCAAAGAGGCAACGCATAGCACATACACTGGCTAAGTAGGAACCCTGGAAATTATACCTCTCTCTGACTCACACATAAAATAAAAGGGATGCCTAACTTGACACTACCTGTTTCCAAACATGTATAGGGAGTGTAGTATGTGCATCCGACATAGGTAGCCCTGCAGCACCATCTGAGGCATGATTGCCATGTTTTAAGCAATATAAAGCAGTGCTAAGCAGCATTTTCCAATATTTAGTATATTTAAACAAAATTGCCCGTGTTAACTAGCGCAATGTTGGGCAAAACTGAGCAATGTTGGGCAAGATCGGGCAAAGTTGAGCAAAGTCAGGTAAACATGCTCATATTTGCTTTACTGTTCCTAAAGCAGTCTGGTCTGCACAGCATGAAAATAAAAAGCAGTGACAGGGCTCGAACCCAGGATACTGTACACTATAGTTACAGTACTGAACCACTAAGCCATGATAGCATTTCAATGGCACAGCCACAGCAGGACATTTGCACACTAATGCAAACACAAAGAAATGCTGTATCCTGCCCCTTAAGAGGCATATGGGTAACCTCCCCCACAGGCCTATGCAGAAAGAGAACATCAGGCCAGGCGGTGTGATGTGGGTTGTGTAAGCTATGAAGTCGCAATCTAATATACGTGACATTGGACGCTAGGATCTGTAGCACAGTAGTATGCCTCAAGCCAGTATGATAGGCAATAGTACAGACTGAAATGGTGTACTGTACATAGCAGTGCAGGCATAGCAAATGTGTATAAGTGTAAGGTGAAACCCTCATCCTATATACACCCACAGTAACAATCAGGTGTGCCCCCGGGTAGAAATGTACAAAGAATAGCTGTCCCCCCTGTATGTAGAAATGTTGATAAGTCTATGCAAAGTGTCTCATGGAAACCCTGCAGGCATAGCATGATCCCTGTTGAGCTATGACACAAAGGTGAGCCCTGCTGTAAAAATACAACTTGATTTGCCATACACATATAGTATAAATGCCTATACTGGGCGTGCTCACACAATCCAACAAATGTAGTGGATTTCATTCAACATCACACTGAAAGGTCATACTGGGCATGCCCACACACTTAAAGAAACGAAGCAAATGTCAGGCGACAACATACTGAAAGGTCATACTGGGCATGTTCACACACTTAGGCTAAATACGGATGTGATAATAAAGGATCTATGGACAAATGTGGATAGTCATCTCTACTTCCATAAACACATATACAAAGTGGTCAGAAAATCATGCTATGTGTTCACACAAACTGCCAAGGTCTGTGCATGTAGGTCAAAGGAGGTCTCCACTACTCAACGGTCATCAGACCCGTCAGAGAGTGCCACAACACACTTGCGATTAATCTGACTAGGCATGTTCAGCAGCCAGAAAGACCACTGAAGTACCTTAACAAGAGGATTACTGGCCTCAAATAGTTGCCCCATGCAACAAGTCTGAATGTAACCCAATCTGTACTCTGTTGCATACTGTCTACTCAGGAGATCTCTGACCAACAGACAGGCTCATGTCATGGCTACACTCAGATCTGTTCTGCGTTACAGCTCAATGGCACTAAATATACAGACCCAACTGATATTGCCAACATCCTGGCAGATAGGATCAGTGTTAACTTTACGCCCATCTCACACATGAAAGAGTACATCTCTATAATGGAAGACTGCAAAGTTGCAGTCATCACGGCTGCACAGGTAAATAACACTCTCCAAAGCCAGTATCACAGCAGCCATGGGACCAGATAACATCCCAGGCTATGTAGCATCTACTTCCCTGAAGTAAATTTAACATGGAAGGTCTGTGGCTACTGAAGTTTCCAGAGGACTGCAAACTAGGAGCCATAATTGTAAACACTAAAGATGTGGACATCCTACAAAAGGGCCTCACTGAGACAGATGGCTGTTGCCAAAGCCATGGGCTCTAGCTCAATGCCAAAAGGTGCATTGTCATCCCCTTTGTTAAAAACTCTGTAGCCAAGAACTACAACATAGGTGGTAGTATACTTCACACTGAAAGTGTGACAAGAGACCTTGGGTCACAGGTGGACAGTGGACACAACTGTGATAATCACATTCCCACAGTAGTCAGGAAACCTTCCTATGTGGCACACCAAATCACAAAATGTGTCTCATGCAGAATAGGAGAGGACATTGTTTCCCTCTACTCATCACTCACTAGAACTATAATAGAGTACAACGCCACTTTTGCTATGTACCTCACAAGACAACCACAACAACTGGAAAGCCTGCAGCAATACCTCACAAAGAGCATTAGCCACCTGAAATACATGTCATACACAGACCATCTCAAAATGCTCCATCCGTACTCCCTTGCATATCACCTACTCAAAGGTGTTCACTGCCTAACATACAAAGCTATGTCAAACACAGAGCTGTTGGACATGCTCCACGTAAAACACTCACAATCCCTCTGACCTTCGGACCCAAAACCACGAGGGAAATACAAAAGGAAGGGGTGTACCCATTTACCTTATGGATACCCACACCTTCAGGTTAGTAGCACTGCATGAGGCCTTGGAGACCATGCAAGTGCAAATAACATTGGGCAAAGCTGCTCATCAGATTGTAGCCTGCTACAGATCACGTACCTTGTCTCAGGAACCTCACTCAGTATTCCTGAGAACAGTGGAAAATACAAAAGTCCTGTCAAACACCATTATATGAGGGGATTACAACTACCCAAACATTGAGTGGGAGAATTACTCATGTACAACATCCTTTGCCCAATGTTTCCTAGAGTTTAAAAACTCTGACACCCTGGAATAGCTGGTCACCATGCCCACTAGAGGTGACAACATACTGGACATGATCATCACCAACATGGGGTACCAATGTTCCACAACAGAGATAAACCCCTCACTGGTAATATCAGATCATAAAGTAATCACACTGGACATCCACATCCCGCCCCCCACCCAGTCAATGAAACCACTGTGAAGACATATTCCAAAGCAAATTGCACACTTCCCATGACCAAAGTGGAATGTTCCAAAGACCTCTTGCTATAGGATAATGGTATACAATATGCCAAATCATTTACAAGTGCATACTATGAGCATCTACAGGGATGCATGGAATGAGACAACACAAATAAATCCAAGATGCACTCCTCCAAAAATAAGACAACAACGGGGTGGTTGTTGCCCATAAATAAGCTAGACAACATAAGGAGGAAACAAACACATGATAAAGCCAACTTCACTAAAGGAAAGGCATCACTGATCATTATTAGGAAGAAACAATGATCACTCATAAAATAATCCAAGGACTGTTTCTAAAGACAAATAGCCAAGAAATGTAAGAATAGCAACCACAAAGCCTTCAGTAGCTATACCAGACATGTAGGTGTCAACTTCCAAATATGCTGTCAACTACTGAAAAATGGAAAGAAATACACTGAACCAACTTTCATTGCCCACATCCAGGGGGACAAGTTCAGTGTAAACTCCCCCCATCACCCACAAATGGCCCTGTGTCCATTACAAAAGGATGCTGAGCCCCAGACATCATGGACATGCAGGTAAAGACAGCCCTCTCCAAAGCTAAGAACACAGCATTAATTTGACTGGATGGTGTCCCAGGCTGCATCTTACACTAGGCCCAAAAGGAACTACACCCTCACCTACATCCACTGTCCAGACTCAAGCGTATCACAGGCTATGTACCCAAAGAATGGCATACACTAACAATCATCCAGCTCCACAAAGGGGGTGCCACAACAGAACCGGGAAACCATTGCCCTATATGTCTACTCAGCCTGGTCTACAAAGCTATTGAGCAAATTGTTATGGAACCCATAAGCAGAGACATTGGAGGCCTCCAGACACTGGACTCTATGCATCTTAGCCTTGTTAAAGGCGGATCCTGTCTCCTATACCTAGTTGACTTATTTCAAACAGTTACCAAGGCTATAGATGGAGGTGAAAGTAGTCCACACAGCCCACCTGGACCTCACTAAGGACTTTCTACACCATTCCCCACTCTGTCATCATGGACAAGCATACCAGCTTGAACATTAACAGCTATGTCTCAGGATGGGTGGCCCAGTGGCTCACACATCAAACACACATGTTCAGAGTTGCTGGTGCTATGTCCGACTCTAAGCCAGTCACAAATGACATCCCACAGGTCTTGGTCCTGGGACCCCACCTGTTCAGTAGATACTGCTCAGAGGTACAGGCAAGCATGGGAGTTGTATGGCTGAACAGGTTTGCAGATGACTGATAACAGTGGTCCATAATCGACTCTACAGCTGACACAGACATCCCCCAGAAGTATCTTACAGACACTGATACCTGGTGTGAAAACAATGCCCCCAAGCTGGATGCCAATTAATGCATAGTCATCGCCTTTGGGTAAAACAATGTGCACACAAATTACCACATAGGTGGTAATCCTGTATGTACGGAGAAAGTCATTATGGCCCTGGGGACACAGGTAGATAGCAAACTCCCCTTTGATGGTCACATGGTCAAAGTGTTTAGACATTCCTTCTATGTAGCCCACCTAATATCACCTAATGTAACCCATTTTGTATAGTCTGATGATGTCACCATCCTACAAATATACCTGTGGAAAGGCGCACTCACAGTAATGTGCATAGCGTGTCGTGTAAATGTGTATTCCTGTAGTGTCATAAAGTTGCTAGGTAGGGGTTTGAATCCTGTACTTGACAAGTGTGTGTGTGTGGTCTCCTTGGGAAGGAGCGACCTTTTTGGAGAGTAGTAAAACACCTTAAAAGTGGTATACTAATCATTGTCAAGTCTGATGATGTCACCATCCTACAAATATACCTGTGGAAAATAGACTTCCCAGTAATGTGTATAGCATGACATGTTAATGCATACTTCTCTAATATCATGAAGGAGTTAGGTAAGGGTTTGAATCCTGCACTTAACAACTGTATGTTTGCGTGTAATTACCTTGGAGAGGAACAGCCTTTTTGTAGAGGAGTAGAACACCTTAAAAGTGGCATACATATCTATGTAAAGTGTGATGATGTCACCATCCTACAAATATACCTGTGGAAAAAAGAGCTCCCAGTAATGTGTGTAGCGCATCGTGTTAATGCGTATTGCTCTAATATCATGAAGTAGTTAGGTAGGGGGTTGAATCCTGCACTTGACAGGTGCGTGTGTGTGCACTTACCTTCAAGAGAAGCAACCTTTTTGTAGTGTAGTAGAACACCTTACAAGTGGTATACTTATCTTTGTCAAGTCTGATGATGTCACCATCCTACAAATATACCTGTGGAAAAGAGACATCTCAGTAATATATATAGCATGCCGTGTTAATGGGTACTCAGCTAGTATCATGAAGTAGTTAAGTAGGAGTTTGAATCCTGCACTTGGTGAGTGTGTGTAACACTGTTGGTAAATGCGTTGTGCATTTTGCTTTTACTACTGTATGACATATCAGTATGCATTGCACATGTGAGGTAGCTGTGTGGCAAATACATATACGTACATGTTACCGCAATTATTGCATGTGTGGGAACCCTGCTTTCTCCAAGAACACAGCTGTCATCTTTGCCAGACTGTGCTGCTGCTTCCCAGATCTTAGGTCACATCTGTATGCTTGTGACAAGGCCAGCCAATGCAGTGACCCATGGCCTAGGTCACCTGTGTCACACACACTCATTACGGTTTCTATTGAATTCTGTGAGTGAGGGTTTATGTCCGAGGTATATGTCAGACCTGTTCAAACGAAGCAAAGTCTGTCAATGATGACTATTCATTATAGGTGTACAACAAACTTTGTGGATATGCATGCAGACCCCTTATTGCTTATGTGATCCACCTAGGGATTTCAAAATACCTTAGGAAATGTGATTATCAAAGGAGAGATGATGTAACACTAGGTTGCTTGTACACATAGGTACCTGTTCATCATGTTGGTGGCTACTACCTATGTGTTACTGTAGGGATACTATGTTCCGTAAAGGTGGATGACTATGCTTAGTTTGGCTTATAGCTTTACAGCATGAGTTTGACAACAGGTATCTGTCTGTATGATACCCTTGTGGAGGATATGTGTGTCACCTGGAGAATGCATTATAGGCCACAGTATGCATCACCAGACATGGACAGACATATCCCTACTGTGATTGCTTGTACCTAAGAGAGCTATATGCCAAACAGGAGTGGTCTCAGTAATGGGTGCAGGTGAATACCACTGGTTACTGGCATAGTATAGTACCTGAAGGATCCAAATGTTGCTGTGTGTCCTACATCTGTGTGTCAGTTGTCAAGACATCATCTAATGATTGGTTATGGTCAGGCTGTTGAAGTTATGTCTACTACCAGAATGCAAAACAATGACAGATAGTAACAGTATCACCCACAGCACAGTGTCAAACCATGTCATACACACATGTGTAGTCAGGTTCCGAAATGTGTGTAGTACAATGCATACTGGCCACCAATAGAAACTATAGAGTGTTACTGTATAATACAGAGCATGTCACCCTGCCCATGTGTCCACTATGCACGTACATGCAGGCAGTGCACCTCCATCATGTTCACAACTGTACATCTGCAAATCTGTGCTACACACATCCCACACATACTGTCCACTCTCTAACACATGCTGCCAATACTGCACACATCAGCCAAGTGGCACATGGGCTGACAATACACTATTGGAACTAACACTGGTGTAAACAACACTACAATAACAATCATAGCTTTAATGCATCATGCCAGCTCAGCTACACCTTCAAGCATATCATTACACTCTACTGCTGAAAACATGCTAACATTGCTATACTGCTATAAAGACACCCTGTGCATCAGCACCATGGTAGCCTGTTCCTGCAACGATGTTACAGATGACAGGAGGTGGCACAGGTTTCATCATATGCACAGGGTGTGTTGTTGGTTTGTCAGAGATCTACAGTGAGCCATCCAATCGACATGTATGTGTGTGTGTGTGTGTGTGTGTGTGTGTGTGTGTGGGGGGGGGGGGGCAAGAATACTGCTATGGGCCCATGTTGATGTAATGTGTGTGGGTATGTGTTAGCCCTAGGTGTCTGGATTATGTGTGTGTGTGTCTGCATGCACACAGTTCCACCATGTGGCTGCCATATATGGGTATTTGTGGGACAGCCACCGACTGTACCTCTGAGGCTTTACAGATCACCGTCTCTGGTCACGGATATGGTACCTGTGCCTGGCAGGGGTGCTACTGACACTATCAGGTACTAAGCCAGACTGGGTACTATCCCCAGAGGTAGATGGATGTACACTGGACCCAGGTCCCTGTTGGGACTGTCCAGAGCCACGTGCACGTAGTCTTCTAGGACGTTCTATGGGTAGCCCACCCCAACATTGTTGGGGCTGGTACTGGCACTACGGGAGCGGCTGTGACTTGAGGGACATCCGCGGCAACTGCCAGCTGCTGATGTTGCTGGCATACATCCACGCCAACGACTCAACCATCCCGCACTGTCCTGACACATGGACATGACATTGCAGAGGACATCTAATGTCTCTCCCCAATGTCTATCAGTGACCTCAGTATAATTATGGATGGCACCAGCTAGGTCATGGATACTGTCAATTATGGCAGTGTTATGTGCCCCCTGTGCCCTTAGTCCCTGTCTGGTGTACCGTTCCATACATGCCTGTGCCTCCATGACAGCCTGGAACATGCGTGAGGTTGTAAGACCTGTGGCATGTCTGCCAGTGGCATGATGAGCACCAGTGCTCTGATGAGAACCCCTGGACATTTGCCTATGTGGTACCCTTCCAGACATCTGGGTATGGCTGTTGTGTTGGGATGCATGTGACATGGATACCACACTGTCCTGGCCAATGCCGACTGTATGCTGTCCCTTAGCTAAGGGCATTGGTGATGGATGTATTGGCAGTATGACTGTGTGCATGGATGGGGTGGACACTTGAGTAATGTCGATTGGTGGCCCAACGACAGACCCTGGTAAACATGCCTGTGCCTCAACACACCTATCATCATTATCACTATTTTGCTCAGTGACATCAGTTTCCCTGCTGCAGTGAACCAGCCCAAAGTCAGCACCTGTGAGAGGAAGACAGGAAACACACTTTACGACCTGTACATGATGTCGGCACACATGAACACATGCACACATGCACACGTGAACACATGCACATGTGAACACATGCACACATGAACACATGAACACATGCACACATGAGCACATGCACACATGAACACATGCACACATAAACACATGAACACATGCACATGAATGCACTCCTCACTAAAACAGACACACACACACACGCCACCAGCAATCCAGAATGTACTCAATAGCAGGTGTTGGTGGGGTACAGTATCACAAGGCAAACAGTTATATCACACGTGTCAGCATGCATGACGTGTGTTGCTCAACAGCATGCAGTGCAGGTGTAGACAGCCCTTGCTAATAACAGTATACATGGCTTTGATGCATGTGTGTTGTTGTTCAGTGATTGGCCTCACCCTGGAATGCAATGTGTACATGGACACAACATTGCTGTGTAAGTATTAAAAGCTCTGCAATGTCCTGTGCACCATCACTCACAGGTATACATACCATGGCTGGATGTGTATCTGTGTGTCACATAGATATTCATTTCTGATTAGACCATCTGTGGCTTTAGCAGATAAATGTGGACACAGGTTTAGCACATGCATGCTATGTATACACACAGGATGAGTGGTGCATGTATACCTGATGGAATACCATTGCTCATCATACCTATTGTACAGTGGTTATGTTGAGTGTAGGACATATTGTGGCCATGCCAGTGCCAGACATGTCATGGCATGCTACAACACAACTGCAACATTAAACATCACACATACACAGTGTGTGTCATGTGACCTATACACTCAATAGCATTACAAGACATTTATGTGTCACTTTGTACAAAAGGTGATTGCTATGCATAGTGTGTATCGGTCCATATGTTTGCACACACACAACATTGAGGTGCATAGCAGTTAATGCTATGTGTAGTACTGTGGTCACTGTAACTGGATGGGGTGTAGTACCATGAGCCATCATCATGCACCATCATGTGGTCACTCAAGGCTACTAATGTGTGCCAGACCGGCACATACCATGCTGTACCAGAACTGCTGTACCATGGCTACATTCACCATTTCCATGGCTACACTCACCATTTCACAGCCAGTTGTTACATGGGTTTGTATGGTACCCAGTAGGGGGCATTGCCTAACATGAATGTGTTATGTGTTGAAGAGTGTTGCACAGCTACATGAGAGGCATCTGCCCCTCAGGTATATTATGTGTGCTGTGCGGATGACATTTGTGATACTGGAGTGTGACCTTACAGCGGGTGTCTGAATACGCCATGTGAAGCATGTGAAAGTGTACTGCGTATGACAAAGTTGTATATGTTGTGTGCATGTGTATTGCCTCCACCTATCCAATGTCCAGTACAGTGTTGCCACAATTGTGTGGGATGCTCTGTGTATTGTGTGTGTTTTAGGCAGCTACCTATGTTACTGGGATGTGCATAGTCTCACAGCAAACATGCACAGCATGCATTATGCGTAGGTGTGTTACGTGTACATGGCCTACAGCTCACCTATGCCATGCACATTTAATTACCTATATTAAATGTAGAACACACTCACCAGCATGGGTCTGCTGCCTTGCTGTCATACCAGAGGGACCTACAAGGATATGAGACAGTTTGTCAGTGGCAACAACTGTGGCATTGCTACTGTGTGTCTGCAATCTTACAGTGGTACAACGGTTGACAGTCACAGGCTTACAGATTACATTCCTAATTATTAGTATTGCACAACACTAGGCACCACATCATCTAACTACACAGTACACATCTCACAAGAGCATGCTCAACAAATAGAGGTAACAGTAGTCTACAGCTATTGCATGTTACCTGCACGCTCCATGTCAACATGCTGGGTGGCTCTGGACTCCATGATGATACATGTTGCTTGTTGTTGTTGTTGGCCAGGAGCCACCTGGCTCAGGAGCAGCTCCTCCACTCTGGTGAGGGGGGGATGGATGGCTACCCCACCTCCTGTGGCAAGCTGTTGTCTATGGATATCTGATGCACACTGCCAGACATGTCTAATTAAATCACTGCAATGATGGCGTACCTGCTCATATGTCCAGTTATGCATGCCTATGTCAATTACCCTACGGACAAGATCTTGCCACAGTGCAGTCCTCTCATGCTGGTCCTGGCTGGTTCTGGAGAACAGCAGTGCATAGTGCTGCACCAGGCTTGTTGTTATCTGTTCCTCCTCTGCCGTGCTGTAGGTGGGGTTACGATGGTGGGCCATTACTCTGGAAGACAATGAAACAATATGTGTGAGCAAGTCATGTGGCACACAACATTCTAAAGTACAGATATCAATTAACTGCCATATATAGCAACCTATTGGCTGTCAGAGGATACACACTTTCAATACTACATATTAGTGCTCAGCCCACAACTGCCTGACAGTGCCTGGCACACTCTATATATCAAACCATGTTTTGCACAGCAACAAAGACAAACCAGTATGTAAGACTATACAACAGTACATGGCACACTGTATGCAACACAATGCACCACCTAGCCACAGGAGGTATATATCAAGCTAATCCATCAGGAAATATGTATTCCATTGCAATGATTGTAAACTCCAGTTACAGTATTACCAATATACCACACTAGTCGTTGATGGCAAACCCCTGCCTAACATATGTGCACATTCATTAATATAGGTGGCATACTGCTGTACTAGACTATACATGTTGCTAGATATGCACTTATATCCTGTAACACACATATGATCAAGACCATGGTACAGGCATACCCACACACACATCAGACATACATACCAGACACAAAGGTATGGCAACCCAGATGACCTTTACCTGTGTACCATACAGTACTGTGTGTCAGTAGTTACAAAGCCTTATGCCTGAGGTATGTAATCTGTGAGGACTACAGGGAACACACAAAACAGTGGTTCCAAGAAATGTGAACATACACCATACTGTGCTGTGTAGGCATACAGCTTCAGGTAGTACTACAGTTCATACATGAGTTGGATTCACCAACAGTAACACTCAATAAGCATACATGTACTGCTTTAGCCTACAATGGGACACCCCAGTCGACACAAAGGGACTATGTCAGACCGTATGGCATACTGCTTTTTCTGCCTAGCAATTGCATACACATCTTTTGCTGGGATCACAGCTAGGACACATAATACCATGACAGAAACAGTTTCCCACTAAGCTATCACACATATACAGAACTCTGACACATTCACCAACACATTCACCATCACACTCAGCCAACCTCACATAGCAATTATTGCAACAAGCACATGTGGGTGTGTATTGCTTCATAGGTAGGTAATAAGCTTTGGCCCTAGGGCCTACAGAAGTCTAGCCATACGCTACCCTGGCCTTTGACACACAGGTAAGTACGTTTCACGTGGCCTTGTCAAGCAGAACCACAGAGGTGATTCCTGGGGTGTATTTCTTATCTCCCATACAATCATCAGGATTACTTATGAGGACTGCTAATTAGGAGCTTTGTTTGCTATTGATAGGTGGTTTGCTCCAGAGTATGGGATGTCTCTGAGATAGGAATCTATCCCTCCAGCATGTGCTGTTTATTGAGGTCACAAGGTTTAGGTCCCTAGAGCATGTAGCTCATAGGGATTGTGATCTGTCTACGTGGAGCATGTCCAACAGCTCTGGGTTTGACATAGCTTAGTATGTTAGGCAGAGGTGACCTCTGTGTAGGCAGTATGTGACATAGTCTAGCTGTGGGTTTGTGAGATGGTCTGCATAGGGCATCTGTTTGAGGCCGGTATTACTCTTTGTGAGGTATGTCTGTGTTGTTTCCAGTTGCTGTAGATGTCTTGTGAGGTACATACCGGATGGGGCATTGTACTCTATAATGGGCTTTATGTGTGATGAGTAGAGGGGAACACTGACCTATATTTCCCTGGATGGCACACCTTTTGTGATGACGTGTGACACTTAGACAGATGACATGACTAGTGTGGCACTGTGATTATCAAAGGGGTGACTATTATCCACCTGTGTCCCATGGTCTCTTATCACACCTTTGGTGTTAAGTAGACTACCACCTACGTGGTAGTTCATGGGTACAGAGTTTTTGCAAGAAGGTATGCCAATGCAGTGTCAACATTAAGCTTGAGTCTATGGCTTTGTCACCAGGCATTTGTTGCAGTAAATATGACCCTGTTTCTCTCTTTCTCTCTCTCCCTCTAAAGATATATATATATATATATATATATATATATATATATATATATATATATATATATATATATATATATATAGATACACACACATATATATATATATATATATATATATATATATATATATATATATATATATAGATACACACACACACATATATATATATATATATATATATATATATATATATATATATATATATATATGCACACACACACACACACACACACACACACATATATATATATATATATATATATATATATATATATATATATATATATATATACACACACACACACATACATATAAACATCCATTGGTATACATGTAGATATACATATAGGCACACATACAGTCCACCTTTCATGGTGGGGATATAAATTATGCAAAGGTTGTGAGGTATACCGTTATGTCATAATATTGCACAGTGTTGTGCGGAATGCATTGCAGGTGTTCTCAGCCCATGTAGCTTTAGCAGGCCTCACTGGCTGCAACGCTGCAAACCTGACAAATCATACCCACAGTGTTTAACCACCACATGTCATATAACAGCACTGTATGCTGTCTTGTTTGCTACACACTACAACCTACATAGAAATATGCACATAACAACCTTCAACAACATATATATTTCCACCCTTCACAAACAGTTGCAGTATGTCCCTTGCTCTATGCACATGTACAAATGCTAATATATGTGACACAGACAGATCTCTCCATATGTGTGTGCCACACACACACAAGGTCCACACTGTTGTAAGTTTGTGTACCTCATAGCTGACCTGTTGGGCCTTGCTGCAACATGAACAGGTGTCACATGTGAGCACGCATTAATATTAGAGGGTGTATATATAGCTGCAAATGCTAGATTAGCATACTAGCCTGGTACAGCTGTTGCCAATGCTAAGCTACACATTAATATGACTATCATGCATTTGTTACTCTGTCACATCCATGTTTATATAACTGCATGCTCTACTCCCACAAACAGACATTGTACACACTACTGTACAGAACACAGATAACATGGATCAGATGTTTGACATTTAATGCTGAACTACTTATGTCACAGTCATATCCCACTGCACACAGCTACACACTGATTTCTCCATGCCAGTAGTTATGCAGGGCATCTGTGCATAGATACATACTGCTGCCACATATGGATGATTCAAACTATGTAGAGTACTCTTCATAAACATCTACTACATGCCAGTAAATACATAGCTGTTACATACCTTTCCTTTGTACGTGTTCATATTTGTCAGTTTTGTGTGTTTTGTAATAGCTTTTATTTTTATAACTTATGATTTTTTTCAAGATATATATTTTTTCAATGTGATTGTTTTTTCTTTTCAATATATTTATTTTTCAATATTTTTTTTTCAATATATTTTTTTTTTCAATATTTTTTTCAGTATATTTATTTTTCAATATGATATATATATTTTTTTCAGTATATTTTTCTTTTCAATATATTTTTTCAATATATTTTTTTCAATATATTTTTTTCAATATATTCTTTTAGTTTTTCTTTTTTTTCAATATATTACTTTTTCTTTCAATATATTATTTGTTGATCTTTTTTCTTTTTTCCTGCTGCTGTTGTCTGCGTCCGTCTGTCTCTCTCTCTCTCGCTCCGTACCTGCAATGGAATGATTGCATGTGTGGACAGCAAGTACAGCCTGCTTTTATAGGTATCTTCACATGTGCATGTGATGGCCTCTGTACCAGTTGGTGGCCACCATTTGGCAATTGCATGCAGCCTGCTGTGTGGTACTTGCAATACTCACTGTCATAGCAACCCAATACTATAAATTGCTATGTCAGGTAGGAATAGCCCTTTTAGCTTTCCAAAGTGCGGACCATGCTTGTTTGCTGTGGACACTGTTGTGTAAGTCAGAAGGATGGTATACTTCTCATAACTGATGCTAGGGGTGTAGCCAGTGACTTGAATATTGTACACAGACCTGAATGTTGCCACGTCCAGTACACAGTTGACAGTGTAGAATTGTACTCACCCCTACAAATGCTAACACAAGATACATGGGAGTATGTAGTTTCTTTTCTACTTATACAATTAGGTGCCATACATACATAGTTATTGAGATGTTTTCATTTGGCACATGAACTGTTTGGGAACTGCTGTACTATGGATATTAATGTACTCACTTCTGCACAGTTTGTGCTTTTTCTTTTGTTGACATTATCACAGGATGCTCATAAAAACTGGACAATTCCAGTACTGAGTATGCCTACCTACTTCCTTGCTGTACCTTGAACACACAGGTATTTTGTACATTTGGGTGGGGATTGTCCTGCTATGATACTGTATGGGGGTTGTAAAGTGCTGCTGTAACATTATTTACTGCTAGAATGTCTGGTTCTGTTATCACAGTCATGTAATGCAATTCCACAACAACTGCTGATAACATTCCACAGAACAGGTTTTGTGTTATGGCATTCCTATTATGGCATTCCTATCTTTCCTTTACATTCACTCATTCTGACGCATGATATATATATATATATATATATATATATATATATATATATATATATATATATATATATATATATAAACAAGGCCCATTATATGCAGGGTGACTAAGGCACTTTTAAGCAGTTGTAAGCAGGTTTGCATGGGCTTGCGTGATGCTTAGCAATACTTAGCTAAGCGTACACAAGCACACACTCGTGCAAACCCACTAACTACTGCTTAAAAGTGCTTACTCACGCTAACCCCCGCGCTCATTTCTTTGAAAGAAAAGAAAATGGGGAGACAGGAAAGTGGTGAAAAAGGGGCACAAAGAGGGAAAGACAGTAGGGAAAACAGCTCAAGATGTGCAGGACGGGTGTAGGGAAGGTCCATAGCTGCCCATTTCTTTAACAGCAACAGTGGTGCATATACTAGTAATTTGGAGGGAAATTTGAAACCTTCCACCCCTGAGAGAGGGGTGAGGACAATGAAGTATGTTGTACTGCCAATTACTTTTCAGTTTATGTGTCCAACGGACATTTGTGCAAAATGGGCAGCTATGTATGGGGCATAATTTTTTTGTGGGAGCAGATTGCCCATTTTTTTTTTCAGGTGAGAGTGGAATCTGGGGTAAGGGAAGTAGGTATATTTTGGGAGGTAAGTTGGGGAGGTAAACCAGCAAGACAAACAAGATGCATACAGTGGCGGAATATGAAACATGGGGTGGGTGAACATCATTGACAGGGAAGGATGTTTGGAAATCGCAAGCCCATGAGCCCACAGATGGCAACAGTGGAACTGAGATCCCCACCCATGGGCAGTCACCACTGCACCTTCACAGCCCAGAGGGTGGCTGTGCTGGGGGATGAGTAGAAGGTGCAGGCTCACCTGTGAGTCACGCCACACTTATCTCGAGCTGGCATAGAGGATCAGCGACTGAACGCTCAATCTCCCTACGCACCACAGCCCGGACCATTCGGCTGGTGATAGGTGGCCCTCCTCTGGCCACGCTTGCACGGGGGGGATGAGCCCCATCCCCTGCAGCACTTCCACCCGAAGGTGGCACAGGACCAATGGAGAAGTAGGTACCGGGCTGGCACCAGACCTGCTGGTGCCAGGTGCCATCACCAGCTGAGTTGGAACAGTTGGGTCCGCTGGGTCCGGCCTTCCCATACGTTCTATGTTTAGGAGGATTTAATGACAATATGGGTTAGTAATAGCCAACAGCATTCCAATTTAGTTGTAACAGCATACAGTAGTATTCCCATTAACCCAACACATCAGAGTTCCAACAGTTGAACAGCAAGCATAACACATGCATATATAGAACAACAGTGGACTTTCCAACAGCATGCAGGACTGATTGGTGGCAACAGGCCACCAAGATTGTGGTATGTGAACAGGGCACATACATCATAGTAAATGCAGATATTTATGAACCAATAGGACATGTGTCCCAACAAATGTTATGAGATTAGACATACCCATTGAGGTGTGGAATTGCATTGTTTATGCACATACAGTAGGGTGTAAAAAGATACCTCCATTAACAACTTATATATACTTATAAGTTTACACTACATTCCTATTGACTGCAGTTATATATCCCCTACATGTATTTTTACACTAGGCAATGCCCGCTAAATTGTGAAATGGGTTTTGCTAGTTCTTGATATACCTGACCTGTATCTGACATACAAACTGTCCTGGATGCAGATGTTACTGCTACATATTTATATATTTCATTTATATTTATATATCTACATATCTGGATGTGTTCAGGTGACATTATCAGGTATATGTTGACAGCCCCCTACATTTCTAGCAGCACACTGACATTTCTGTGGAACACAATAACAAGCCAGATTAACCTGTACATGCCGGCCATGAACCGACAGTTGAGGCTGTATATATGCTTAACAGCTACTGGTACTCCCTTCATCCACTTTATATGGGCCTACCCATGTTCATAGGTTCATAGGTTCATACTAGGCTATCTGCCCTAGGGCATTTATAAGCCTAGCCAGAGTGTGTTTGGCTTTCGCCCCCCATTTTAAATTAATTTTGCTATGCCCTTTTTTAAGGTTAGTATACTGTGCCTCTGTCTAACAGTGACACAGAAGTGATACCCGGGGTAAACCTACGATCCCCCATCCACTCATCAAGATTCCTCTTGAAGAGAGTCAATGAGGGACTCTGCCTAACCTGGACTGGGATTTTATTCCAGAGTGAAGGGAGCCTCTGGGTTATGAATCTGTCCCTCCAGCATGTCCTATTTATTTCAGTGCTGAGGTTCAAGTCTCTTGAGTGCGTAGCTCGATGGGATTTGGATTTTCTGAGGTGCAGCATGTCCATTAATTCCGGGTTGGACATGGCTTTATATGTCAGGCAAAGATCGCCTCTGAGCAGGCGGTATGCCACTGAGTAGAGCTGGAGTTTCTTTAACCGGGCAGCATATGGCATCTGTTTGAGCCCTTTGATCCTCTTGTTGAGGTACTTCTGAGGTCTTTCCAGTTGCTGCAGGTGTCTAATAAGGTACATCCCAAAAGGGGCATTGTACTCAATTTTGGGCCTGACGAGGGATGAGTAAAGAGGCATGATGACCTCCCCTGATCTAGATGTGAATCACTTCATGATTAGGTGGGCTATATAAAATGTTTTTATAACCACTTTGGCCACGTGGTTGTCAAATGAGAGATTGCTATCAACTTGGGTCCCCAGGTCCCTAATTACTTCTTCCGTACTTAATGGATTACCACTTATGTGGTAATTTGTGGGCACTTTGTTTTTGCCAAAGGGAATGACTATACACTTTTTGGCGTTTAGCTTGAGGCCATGGCTCTGGCACCAGTTACACGTGAAAGAAAACAAAAGCTGGATAAACGCCTGGTATACACCTCAAGCGAAAAAAATGAAAAGACCAATGGTTAGACCACAGCTGAAGATAAAAATGGAATAATGAAAACACATATAGAACTATGACATAGACTAATTAAAATTGCATACATCAGTACATTAATTTGCCTTATATTCTGCATAAAATGAAATAAAATATACATATAACAGATACATTTTATGTAATAATCCATATTACTTAATGTTTTAGTGGTATGGATTTTAAAAAAGCTTTCAAGGAAACAGCATTGTTCAATCCAGGAGACCTATCTGCCTGAAGTAATAAAATCCATCTTTGTTCTGCTTCCTCTACCTTATTTCTTATATCACCTCCCCTCTTACTTTTATTTATTATTTCTAAAGCCATGAAATTAAAGATATGTTTCCTATCTTCTTCTTCCACATGTTTTGCTAAAGCACTTGTGTCTTTTTTATTTCTTCATTGGTTGAACCATATTTTAAATACCAATGTTTTAACTGTTTTTATGAGTCTGAAGAAGCGATCAGCTGACTTAGATCATGAAAGCGCTTACTTTTGTTTAATAAAGTGGTGTGAAACTGCAAGTGAACCATTTCCTACCTTGACTAGTACATCTCAGTTACAACTTTTGGTTTTATAAAGGGCACTACTGTGAAGCTGCAAGTGATTTATTTCCTGATGTGGATTATTACATTTTTATCTTCAGCTGTGGTCTAACCATTGGTCTTTTCATTTTTTTTTCTCTGGCACCAGTTGTCTGTTTCCATGAGGCCCTTTTGGAGGATACTTGTGTCGGCTGGAGAGTCGATTATGATGCCTACTTTGCAGTCATCTGCGAACTTGGTAAGCCACAGTCGTTCCATGTTGGCCTGTACCTCTGAGAAATATATATCGAACAAGAGAGGTCTGAGGACTGAGCCTTGTGGGACACCACTTGTAACTGGTTTGGAGTCTGACATAGCTCCAGCAATTCTAACCATGTGGGTTCTGTCCTTGAGCCAGTTTGCAACCCATTTAGAGACATAGGGGTTTATATTTAAGCTGGTGAGCTTATCTATAATGCCCGAGTGGGGTATTGTATTGAAGGCTTTTGTGAGGTCCAGGTAGGCTGTGTGGACCACCTTCCCCTTGTCAATGGCCTTGGTGACTGTTTCAAAGAAACCGACCAGGTTTAAGAGGCAGGATCTGCCCTTAACAAAGTCGAACTGGGTAGGATCCAGTGTCTGTAGGTCCCCAATATCTTTATTTATAAGGTCCATGATGATCCTTTCCATAGCTTTGCAGACCAAGCTAGTCAGGCTTATGGGGCGATAGTTTCCAGGATCCGTTGAGGCACCACTTTTGTGGAGAGGGACCACCATTGCTGTACACCACTCTTTGGGTACATATCCTGTAGTAAGGCTGAGACTGAACAGTACTTTTATGTTTGGGTTTAGCTCTTCTTGGAGTTCATGTAGGACGCAGCCCAGGACACCGTCTGGTCCCATTGATGCTGTGTTTTTGCTTTGAAGAGGGCGGCTCTTACCTGAGCATCTGAGATGTCAGGAGGCAGCACTCAGCTGGGATAGATATTTGCCCCTCTGGTGGGGGGGGGTTTGCGCTGAACCTGTCAGCTAGGATGTTGGCAATGTCTGTGGGTTCGGTGTATTTTTTGTTATTTTGGACTAATTCTGAGCGTATCTGGGAATTCCCACCCAGGTTCCTAACATAACTAAAGAAAGCTTTGTGATTATCCTTAGTGTCCTGTGCAATTTTTCTCTCAAAGCTGGCCTTCGACGATTTTATGAGTGCCCGTAGTTTTTTGCTAATACTGATCAGAGATGCCTTCCCTTTTTGGGATTTTGCTCTATCATGTAGTAGCTTCCTCCTTCTATTGTATAGTTTGTTTATGGCTGGGGTCCACCAGACAGGACTTCTGCCTTTGGAGGATTGGATCTTGGTTTTATTTGGGACTGCATGATCCATGCATTCCTGAAGGTGTTCATAAAATGCGTTTATAAAGGATTCTGCGGTCTGGGCCATATTTTCCACAGGCCCGGGGACTTTGAAGGATTCCACCTCGGTTTTGAGGAGTGTGAAATTTGCTTTAGAGAAGTTTTTCACTGTGGTTTTCTGGGCAGGGGGTGGGGTTGGAATGTGAATATCCAGTGAGATTAGTTTATGGTCAGATCTTACCAGTGAGCGATACACTTCTGGTCTGGAGCATAGAGTCCCCATGTTGGTGATGATCAGGTCCAGATTGTTTTCCCCTCTTGTGGGAGTGGTAACAAGTTGTTCCATAGCATTTGAGTTTATAAATTCTAGGAACCTTTGGGATAGGGTGTTGGAGCTAGAGTAATGCTCCCAGTCTATGTTTGAGTAGTTGAAGTCGCCCAATATAATGGTGTTTGGAGAGACCTTCATATTTTTCAGTGTTCTCAAAAAGGCCGAGTTGAGTTCCTGGGTTTGGGAGGGCGGTCTGTAGCAGGCTATAAACTGGAAGGCAGTTTTACCTACTGTTAATTGCACATGGATAGTCTCTGATGCTTCGTGCTGTGCCACCAACCTGGAGGTGTGGGTATCTTTGACGAATATTGATACTCCCCCTCCTTTTGTGGTTCGGTCCAAGTTTTGGGGCCGAAAAGCATGGTATGAGGTATAACCTGGTAGTGCTTGGGTGCTCTCGGGAGCCTTGAACCAGGTTTCTGTTACTGCACAGATATCGATATTCTCCATGCTAAGGAGAGTTTTGAGTGCGTGCATCTTGAGGTTTAGACTTCTGGCATTGAGTAGCATTACTCTTAGTTTCTTATCCCTTGTGATACCTATGGAGGTGGGTTTGTCTTTTGAGTCTTGCCTAAAAAAAGGCACTATGGGGGTAGCAAGAGCCTTTGCCAATATCCAAAAGCCCAGGGGTGATAGGTGCAAGCCGTCCCTAGCGAAGCATCGTGGCTTGTCGAGCATGTCATTCCAGGCTGACAGGCATTGGATCCCCTTTGAATGACACCAATACTTCAGCCAATTGTTGAAATTGATCATCTTGTCTTCATATTGTGGCATCATTCTTGGTGAAGGTAAGATGCTACTCAAGTTCAGGGTCATATCGGCCTGGGCTACATGCTCAGAGAGCTCCTCTATGTCTCTTTTCATGTAGTCCAGGGAGGTACGTCTCAGGTCATTCACACCAGCATGGACAATGACTGAGTCATATTTTTACTTGCCTTGGAGTGACCTCAGTGCTTGTGTTATGTGGCAGATCCTAGCGCCTAGCATGAAAAAGGTTCCTGCACGTGAAGCACTTGCACGGTCCCAAGATAACATGAAGCAAAAAAAGGAACAGAACCAGCAAACCATGGATCCTGAAAAACAAACTTTTATTGTGACAGGTTAAAAAACGTCCACATATATTGCACTTTTGCAACAGACCGGTTTCGGTAGGATATACACAACCTTCATCAGTGAAATAAGACAAAACAAAAGTGTAACAGAGCTATATAAAGAGGTTACAATAAGCCCACTGGTTAATTAAAACATTATCATTAAGACCAGGTGGGAATAATCCCCCCAGTTTGATAATCCATTTCTTTTCTTTAGTATTGAGAATTGAATGCCAACCTGCCTTATTTGTTCTGTTCCATTGTATGCATCCTCATATACAGATAGTGAGCCTCAGTCCAATTTGGGTTCACTGGCCCCCAAAAGTACCCCAGGTTTTGCCCCTTTTGGTCAAAGCAACACAGGGGTGGTAGGAAACATAGAAGGCATTACAAACATTCAGGGGCTGTTGAAAATGGCATTGGAGAAATAAACACGACTTTTGACAATAATGTTTTGAATTTGTCTGATTTTGTACCTTCGCCCATTCAATTGTCAGTATTAAACAAAGGTTTAACATTTGTACCTGGGTTTGCCATCACTGAAGATAGTATGGCTCAGGATGTTTTTTCCTTTTGTAGATTATTAAATCTAAAATTGTTTTTTGGTGATTCGGGTAGTTCTATGAGTGATAAATTCATTTATCATAAATCCAAATTTAATCCACCAATGCACCCAAATGTACTTCAATTTCAACGCAATATTCTCAAAGATCTACATTTTTCTGGTGAAGGTTTACGTTGGAAAACCAACAATATTTCTTTAGCCGAAAAGCAGGCCATTGCTGACCTACAGAAAAATGAGAATATTGTAATTATTTCAGCTGACAAAGGGGGTGCCGTGGTGATTCTAAATTGGCTTGACTATGACAAAGAAGCCATCAGACAATTGTCAGATCAAAAATATTATTCACGTATGATAATCAACCCAACGTCCAGGTTTCAGAAACAGATTGAGGACTTTATCCTTTGGGCTAAGGATGAACTGATCATCACAGAGGAAATTGCACAACAACTTATCGTACGTGACTCCAATCCACAATACATATATTTTTTACCAAAAACTCACAAGAGTCTCATCAATCCCCCTGGCCGTCCAATTGTGTCTGGGAGAGGGTACATCACAGAATCCCTTTCTTTGTTTCTTACCCAGCAACTAAAACCATTGTTGACCTTTGTACGATCACGTATACATGAAACCACCATGTTTCTTAACATCATATCTGACAGTCAGTTGGAAGAGGACTGGGTAATGTGCACTTTAGATGTTTGTTCCTTGTATACCAACATTCCTCACAAGTTTGGCTTGGAGGCTTTGTCCTTCTGGTTAGATCAAGCTGGTTTATATCAACCCCTCTTTAACTCTTTTCTGGTGGAATTAGCCAAATTTGTCTTAACCAGCAATGTCTTTTTTTATCAGGACAAATGCTATTGGCAGGTCAAGGGTACAGCTATGGGAGCTTCCTTTGCTCCCATTTATGCTGACCTTTTTATGGCCTTTGTTGAACATCACATTATTTACAATTCACATAACAACATCTATTTGGAACACATTGACATTTGGCGTCATTACCTTGACGACTGCTGGATGGTTTGGAGAGGAGACATACCAGGGCTTATGGATTTCATCTCATATCTCAACAATAACATTTGGGGTTTGGAATTCACTTTACATTATGATTACAATGTTATTACGTTTTTGGATGTTGCCATCACAAGATTGCCAGATCACACACTATCTACGGAAGTATTCAGGAAACATCCTGAATACAATACTATTTTACATGCCTCTAGTTTTCACCCACCTCATGTTATACGCAACATTCCCAAGTCACAATTCATCCGCATCAAACGGATTTGTTCCACTGACAATACCTTCCCACACCATAGGAGAGATCTAACTGAAAGATTTAGGTCCAGGGGTTACCCTATGGGTCATGTGTCTAGTGCTAGCAACATGATCAATTCTTCCAAGAGAAATGATTTTCTTAAGTATCAGAAACATACCTCTGACAAAAGCAATACATTAAGATTCACCACCACGTATGCTCGGAATTCAAATCAACTTATTGATAGTATTAATAACCATTGGAATATCTTACAATATGATTCTGACATCTCCAAATTTATTCCAGATCGATGCCAGTTTTCATTTAGGAAAGGTAAAAATTTAGTGAGTTTTTTCAATCATTTCAAGCATGGCAACAGGCACAACAACACCCAATTTAAACAAACTACATTGTCAGGGGACCCACTCATAGGGTATTTTCCATGTGGACACTGTACCAGTTGTGATAAAATTGACAAACCCAAACAATTTTCCAGCCGGAACTGTTGACAGGTTTATGATATAAAATTTTTTGCCAACTGTAGCAGTGACTGGCTTATCTATCTGGCCAGTTGTCACTGTGGTGCTTTTTATGTAGGACAGACTTCCCGGCCACTTAGAATCAGAATCACAGAACACATCAGTAATATCAGGACACACAAGATAACGAATGCCTTATATAAACATACTCTGGTACACAATACTGCTAAATTCACATTCATGGTGATTGATATCATACAATGGAACAGAACAAATAAGGCAGGTTGGCATTCAATTCTCAATACTAAAGAAAAGAAATGGATTATCAAACTGGGGGGATTATTCCCACCTGGTCTTAATGATAATTTTTGAATTAACCAATGGGCTTTTTGTAACCTCTTTATATAGCTCTGTTACACTTTTGTTTTGTCTTATTTCACTGATGAAGGTTGTGTATATCCTACCGAAACCGGTCTGTTGCAAAAGTGCAATATAAATGGAGGTTTTTTAACCTGTCACAATAAAAGTTTGTTTTTCAGGATCCATGGTTTGCTGGTTCTGTTCCTTTTTTAGACCCTAGCGCCTGACAGGCAGCTCACCGTGACCTTCTCCTTGTTCAGCCTGGTGAGCGGGACGTCAGTGTGCCTGACGATAGAGTCACCTATTACAAGTGTATCAGGTGTGGTGTTTAGCCTTAAGGGCTGTGACTGTTCAGCACACTGGCTTTGTGGGCTATGTGTTGCACATGTTTTGTTTTGGGGTAGCGGTTGCTTGGGTGTCTGCTTTGGAGGTCTCTGCTGCTTAGGCAGATTTTTATTTAGAGCCTCCGAGTATGTTTTTGTGTGTTTATGTGTTTTGTTTGCTGTCGTGGTAGGTCTATGTGAGACTGGAATTGTAGTGAGTGTGGTTTCCTTTTCCTACTGACTGGTTATGCCAGTACTGAGTTGAGAGAGCTTAGCCTCCAGTTTGGCTATATGGTTGCATCTCTCACATGTGTTGGAATTTGTTGGGAGGAGGAGAGGGTTGTCTGTGTACATGAGGCAGTTGTAACATTGCCTCAAGATTCCCAGATTCACCAGCTGGACCGGAGAGGAGATTGACAACTGACCTTTGGACATGCTAGAATAGTATTGGGAATTCCTTTATAATTGAAAAAAAGGGCCAATGGGGAACAAGGTACTCAAGGGGAGTGTGTGAGGGTGTAGTGCTTTTAATTTTTTAGTGCTGACCTATATAATAGCTTTAGTGAGCAAATGCCAGGTAACTTAAATGCAATGTGCTACAGGTAACTTAAATGCAAAAATGACAAACAGTAACTTACATTTAAGTGAAACAAGGAAATAAGTACAGTAAGCAATGCAGATATCACTAGGGACCCACAGAAGTGCTGAAAAGCCGCATTTTAGGTGGAATTAGTGTTTCAGGGAAATAACAAGGTAAGAAACAACAAGCATACAAACAAAGCTAGATTCAGCAGGCCTGGATCTAGTCTATGCTACAGCAAACAAGGTGTACCAATTTCAGTAAGAAACAGTTCAAATATGCAGGCACTATAAGCCTTTAACCAGAAATTCCCAGCTCAGAAGGGCAGAGTCCAGCCTCTCCTCCCACAAGAGTGCAGACCACAAACCTTTTTAATGTAAAATAACTGGCCTGAAGCCCAAGTGCTTAAACTAGAACTAATACACTTTTAGAATAACAGACACTGAGCCCTCAATCAGCAGTTCCCAACTTAGAAGGATGTAAGCTACCTGTCCTGCCACCACAGTGCAGGCCACAAACCTTCCTAATGTAAAACAACTGGTCTGAAGTCCAAGTGCTTAATCCAAAAGACTTAGAATGATAGCTACACTTTAATCAAGTTACTACCAAGCAGTAATAAATACAATTGAATACTTTAAAGAATGCCTGGATTAGTGCTCAAGGTATACAAATGTGTGGGTTGACTGTGCTTAATACAACAGTACTATTTCTATAATGCAAGGGTGCAACAACATATCGAAGAAAGTGACACAGACACACTCCAGGAATTATACCTTTATTAATTACATTACACACTTTTCTAGTGGCTCTCTCATTTATTTGATATATCAGTGGATGCAGAGGTCTTTTATTCAAGACATATTATACCTTTATTAATGGGTTACACCACCTTTTCATGCTGTCTCACTTATTTTATATAACAGTACATGCAGAGAAGTTATTCAACACTTATTATACCTTTATTAATGGGTTACAACACTCTTTTTCAGGCTCTCTCACTTCTTTTATATGACAACACATGCAGAATAATTACTAACCTGCCTGGTGGTGCAGCCTTAGCAGCCTATCTGCATAGGCCTGCTGATTCGCAGCATGGACACCTGCAGCTGTGAAGTAAATGAAGGGATATGGAGACATACCTATCCATAATATAGACTACAATAGCAAATCTTACATACTTCATTCCATGGCTACATACTCAGTAGTGGGGCATTTTCCATTTCATAGGCCTCCTGTATCCAGTGGTTCAGTCAGTCCTCCTTGCGTCTCTTCCAGTCTGAGTAGTGGTGTCTGACCTGCTCACCAGTCCGAGGGACACCTGTGGTACTGCTGAGATCATGTGCTAGACGGTTCCAGGCTTCCGCTTTGTACTCAGTGCCCTGAAACTGGCCCTGCAGGAGTCTTGCATCATGATGATGGACGAGGAGCCAAACCATCAGTTTTGACTCCTCAATGCCCCACCGTTGCACTCAAAAATGAGAGCCCTCTCTGATACCAGCCATACTGTCTGCAGATGGGAGCTACAACCAGTTATGGCAATTATTCCTGCCTATGCAGCTTAAATATGCCTCATTTCCCACACGTATTTGTGATTGGCCGGTTTTGAAAATTCTCAGCTAAAAGCAAACCTGCTTAGCAATGGGTAAACTTCCATTGATATATATGAGTGTGTTGGAAATGCATCCATATGTAAAGCTGTCATGGCTTACTGGTTTAGTACTGTGATTATGGTGCATAGTATCCTGGATTTGAGGCCTGCCATTGCTTTTTATTTTACTACTGGCCAGACCGGCTAGGTGGTGTGGCTGTGTTTAGCTGACTTTGCTCAACTTTGCCCAACGTTGCTCGACATTGCTCTACGTTGCCCAATGTTGAGCTAGTTAGCGTGGTGCACAGCCCTGCACAAACATGTTTTGTTTACACTAGTTGGCGCTATGCTCAGCTCTGCGCAAAGCTATTGTGCTAATTAAAGCAGTGCTAAGCTATGAGCAATTATACTTAACAGTGCTTAATACTAGTAAACTTTGCTTAGCAGTGCTTCACATTGCTTAAGCTACGTTACTTCTGCATTTATCAGTATGCATGACCATTCCACCTTCATGTATATATATATATATATATATATATATATATATATATATATATATATATATATACATATATATACATATATAAAATATTGTTCACTACTACATATGCCATTTCAATGCACTTTACTAACAATTAAAAGGTAAATGCCAGGAGTTATTTTTATGCACAGATTTCCTACAGAAAATGGGAAGGGGTGTGGTTGGACTCTATCCGGGAATGCCTCCTCTTTGTGCAAAGGCTCTACCACTACGCTATTGCTATTTGGCTTCATTTGCATATAAGTAGTTTATTATCCTCTTCAATGTCTTCACTGCTAACTGTAGCTAAGCAATGGGCAAACCCGCGCATACACACGCAAATACGGGCAGCTATATCGGGAATAAAATAATAAAATGGAAAGCTTTACATTTTAAACTTGTACAGGGGTTTAGAATGTGGGGGGGTGTAGTATTGGGTATGTTGACATTTGAGCAGACTCACTCATTTGTCTTGACATTTGCTGTTTAGGCACTTGCAGGGGCGTGGATATTTGGACTGCTCACCAGTCTGACATGCCCCCTGCAGTCATGCACACTCCGTGTTAGCCTTAGAGTTGAGTCAGTGCACCCTCATGAATATGCATGATGCACTGACATCATACTCTTAGACTGCCATTTTTGAGTAAGACTTAGTTAGTCTTACACGGAGGATTAGTGAATCCCAGCCAACAACAATGAATGAATAAATCATTCAATTGTAACCATGTTATCTTACTTGCCTTTACCACATTTAAACATTCATTACCAGGAAATATGTTAAACATATGCTATTATGTAATTTATATTTTCTGTTTTCTTTCTAGATTCATAAGAATTGTTGGTATCTGCTGTGTGGTACAAAGAATGAATGACAAAATCTCTGCTATATGTCTGTGTCTTAGTTTATTCCATTATTCACTATAGCAATTATTTTGACATATTTAAAACAGATATAGTGTGTTCAATTACTTCTCAACCTTTTGCCTAAGGCCAAATTAATAGGTTTTTCAGACTATCGCTTCATAATAAACAAAGGCTGCTTTATGTGATTTATATGCTGGCAACCAAAAGACATACCAATCGCTAAACACTCAAGAAGGAATTAAGAAACAAATACAGTGAGAATTAATGGTTTTGTTATTCAAGGAAGTTCTCTGCAGCTGGTACTTTTTTTGTGGTTGCTTTGAGGTCTATGTGTAGGAGTAACTGCAAATGTCACTTATGTGTCAGTACTTATCTTAGTATCTTGGTCCTCAAAAGCATACTGAGAAACGTTAAGTCCACATGTTTATTCCATCAATAGATTTCCCTAAGCTCCCCGTCTTCCCAGCCTTGTAAACAGAGCTCCATATATGTTTAGGAGACTGATATTTTGGGAAAATTGCAGATACAAACTGCAATGATATAAACAGTAGCTAGATAGATAGGTAGATAGAAGTGTAGGTGATATATGGTAGCTATAGGCATTTGGCATGGTGAATAGTGTAATATGTCAAGGTAGCTGTGATTTTTCAAAAACTTGCAAAATATTATGTTGGAATGCTAATAAATAGATTAGTCTGTATGATTAGCTTACATATCAGTGCCAACATTAATTTAAAGAGTATAAAAGAAAAAGGTACATGAAAAGTATTAAACAAGTGAAAATAAGACACGCTATAAGTTTATGCAGTGACTGGTAATAAGCTGCAGTAAGCAGAAGGAGCAGGCAGACGAAATAAAAAACAGTAGGGAAACTAATGCTACTGAAAAGAGCAGCTGACCTGAAACTAAACTAATATATGTTGAGTTTTGTGAGGTTAACTGGGGGTATTATAGGAAATGTGGCTTTCTATGAGGCTAATATTAAAGAAATGGTATTGTTTGCCACAATAACCTTATAGAGGTGGGCAGACTATTACCTTGTGCATTATTTTATTTTGTTGCTAAAGATGGCCTGCTGATTTTTTTTTTCATGGAGTTACATAATCCTGTTATTACATCAAGATAGATTGAACCCATAATGCCTCATTACATAAATTAGTGCGTAGACTAATATATTTCCAGGTTTACCAGAAGGCTCCATCAGAGCTGCAAGAGATGACGTCTCTAATCCTCTATGATCATATTGTTCCATTGTAGTAAAGATATACTAGCCCATCTTTATGTACTGGAAAGGCATGCTGTCAAATATGTGTTACAGATGGGGTACCTTACTTTAAAAATTAACATTTCCATACCTACTGGCAGCTAGTTAATTAAATGTGATATTCCTGACTGATAGCAGGATGGATTATGGCTTCTTAGAAGTAGCTTTGTTCACTTCTTGTTTACCTCACAGAAACAAGGTATAGGGTATGATTCTCACTATTAAAAGAGAAAATGGCTACACTTAAAATGACCCACAAAAGCAACTAGTTTAATACAAAGCTATAAAATTTATGGACATCTAACTTACCTTGTGAAAGCATTCACTTAAGCCCATGTGGCAGCTCTGCAAATGTCATCAAGGGACACATTTCAGAAAAATGCTTGGAAGGTATGTACTTCTCTAACTGAATGTACTGTAGGGTAATGTCTTGTTATATTTTTATACTTACAACCGCTCTGTTCCCCCCATCAGTAAATCAGGACATCCCCAGTACCTGCACCCCTTTCCTTATCTCTAGGGAACAGGTCATCACTGCAATCTCAAAGGCAAAAAATACAGCCTCCATGGGATCCGATAACATCCCAAGCTGCATCCTACATGAACTCAGGCATGAACTTGCAGCACCATTAGGCACCCTGTTCAACCAAAACCTAAGTACTGACTTTGTCCCAGCCAAGTGGAGGACAGCCACTGTCATCCCTTCACACAAAGGTGGAGCGTCCACTGATCTGGGAAATTATAGACCCATCAGCCTAACTAGCCTGATCTGCAAGGCCATGGAGCAGATTATCATGGACCTCATTAACAGGGATACTGGCAACCTCCAAACACTCGACTCCACACAGTTTGGCTTTTCAAGGGGAGGTCATGTCTATTAAATCTAGTCGACTTCTTTGAGACAGTTACCAAAGTCATGGATGAGGGGAAGATGGTGCACACCGTCTACCTGGACCTGGCCAAAGCCTTTGGCACTATTCCCCACTCAGGCATAATAGATAAACTTCACCAACGAACAACACAAGAAGCCAGTGCCAACAACGCGTATGCGATCTCTGGTACCTCTTCCTCAAAAAATTCATTGTGCTGTTAACTACTATTTATACAAACTTTTTTTAGTTAATCAGCACCAATTAATCAATCATCAACATTTTAAATATAAATATATATAGTATCACACATGAGCTGTCATGGTGGGGTATGTTAGTTGTGTTGGTTGGAATTTATTTAAAAATTAAATATTTTTTTATTACATTACATATCAAAAAATATATAAAATATAACAAAACTAAATAATATTTATTTTTTTTTTCTTAGAAGTTATTATAATATAAATAAATAACATAGTATATACATATATTATATAGGTATGTGAGTTGTATTTGTTATTTTTATTTTTATTTTTTTTTTATTCTATATTTTTTTTGTTTTTTGAATTTTTTTTTATCTTTATTTTATTTTATTATAATGATATAAATATATTTATAATATATGATTATTAAATTAATAAATTGAAATTTGATAATGTAATAATTTGAATTTTTTTTAATTGTTTTTTTTTAAAAAAAAATTTTAAAATAAATGTAACTTTATTAAAATTAGTTAAATTAATTTTTGATTAATTGTTTGGATTATTAAAAAAATTTGTATAAATAAAAGTTATAAGCACATATATGAATGAATTTGAAAACGGCGATGAAAGTCGAAATACCAGATAAATAATTAGTCTTGGCTTTCTGTGGCATGTTTTGTTTGTTGTGTTGTTTTGTTTTGTGTTTTTCGTAAGTGTTTATAATAGATAAACTCTCTTAACTAGGCATCAATCCATATGTTACCAGATGGGTAGCAAACTGGCTCACTGATGGAACCCACCTAATCAAAATAGGGGAAGCCACCTCAAGCAGTAGATCTGTAACAAGCGGCGTACCCCAGGGATCAGCCTTGGGCCTCTGTTATTCAGGATATACTTCTCTGAGGTGCAGGCCAAAACCAGTGGGCTATGGCTGATGAAGTTTGCAGATGACTGAAAGCTGGGCACTGTCATCATTTCCCCAAGTGATGTGGACGTCCTCCAAGAGGGAATCACTCAAACAAATGACTGGTACCAGAAACATGGCCTCAAGCTGAATGTCAAAAAATGCATCATCATTCCCTTTGGGGAGAGTGACAGCCACACATATTATCACATTAATAACAATGTTCTAAGCATGCAATCCATCATGAGGAATTTGGACACCCAGGTTGATAGCAACTTGATTTACGACCACCATGTTGCTTCCATTGTACGGACAGCTTTCTACATGGCCCACCTCATAAGTAAGAGTATCTCATCCAGGGACAAGGAGGTCATAACATCCCTGTGTTCTTCCCTTATAAGGCCAAAAACTGCAGTGGTGGTGCTGCGGTAGCGTTGTTGCCTCACAGTAAGACGCTTTCCTGTTCGATTCTCAGCTAGAGCATCTTCTGTGTGGAGACATGCGTGAATGAGTGTACCTTCGTTGAAGGTTGTGCGTCAGAGCCAGCAACTCGGTACGTAAAAATCTACTGCCAATCATTAGTGGACCGGAGTTCCGCTGTGGTGACCCCTAACCGGGAAAAGCCGAAAGACACAACATTGAGTACAATGCCCCCTTCAGTATGTACCTCACAAAGCACATGCAGCAGCTGGTGAGACCACTGAGGTTACTCACCAGGAGAATCCAGGACCTCAAACATCTACCCTACACAGATAGGCTAAAAACCCTGTCCTCTACTTAGTTTCATACAGACTCCTCTGAAGTGACCTCTGTCTAGCATACAAAGCAATCTCAGACACAGCCTTGATGGGACTACTGCATAACCGGAAGTCAAGCTTCACTCGAGTAACCCGCATGCGCAACCTCAACCTGGTCTGTGACATCAATAGGACTTGTTGGCGGGACAGATTTGTGTCCCAGAGACTCTGCCATCTGTGGAACAGTCTTAGACTCCCTCTCCATGTCAGGCAGAGTACCTCATTATCCCTTTTTAAGCTCAACCTGGATAACTGGATAGGAAACAGAAAATACACCCCTGGGATTCCACCTGTGTCCCTGCTAGACAGGGTCTTTGGGTGCTGACTTGTCTTAATGTGGGCTAAACTCTTGGATAAGCTTATAAGGGCCTCAGGGCCAATAGCCTAGTAACTTCCGATGATAAAATGTGATATAGTCAGTAAGCTGATTAGATACATTAATTTTGAAATTAAGAAGAAAAATTGTGAATCTTTCCTAATTTATAAGGTGAGGGCCACACAAAATTTGAGCTGTCTCTGGACATTCATACAATGCAGCAAATATTCACCTTTGTTTAGGTAGTCAGGAAATAATATTTATATACTGATTGACTGAATAAGGTTTGCTCACTGACTACTATTTGCACTATCTTAACGAAAGTCTAAGTTTTACTCATAATGTCTGCATTTAAGATATTCTTATAGGCATGTTGGTCATTTAAAATAGAGCCTTCCCGTAAAGACCCTTGAATTGAACATTAGCAGCAGCACAAAAAGAGAATGAGTTAACTTCTACAAAATAAAATACAAATATTGCAGAGGGATAGGTTCCATGAAAGGAGGGCAGATCTGGAAAGTGCATGTTGATAAAGCTTTACAGACCTTTAAGGAAGTCATACAAAAATTGTTAGTGCCTTGTTGTAAGTTGGATATAACAACAGGATGGACCTTTATGAGTAACTTAAGCCTATATCAAAAGTCTGAGAGCAGTAGTATAAAGCAGACATTGCAGCTGTAAAGGGGTCCAATTAGAAAAGCATATTAATTTACTTTTTGTGCAGTTTTTTGAATATTTGGTGTCTGGGCACAAATGAAGAATTGGATCACCCTAGAGAGGTATGAGTAATCAAAATCCATTACTGGAAGTAAAGCAACAATTTGTTTATAAGAAGGGAATGAAAATGTTGCTTCAGAAGGAGAAACTACAGCAGAAAAGAAACCACACTTGTTCAGGTCAGAATCAGAATAGAGCTGAGCATGAACCTGGGCTTGTTCTGCCTAGATTTGTGAATGAGCTTTTGAATAAGGGGGATGCTGGAAGATCAAAAAGGAGACCTTGGGCCTTTCTACATATTCCAGGGGTATTCCCATGTATAAATTGAGGTCTGTTACTAAAACACTTCTTAGATGTGTACTTTCAGATATTATAGCTCAGTTTTCATTGAATATATCTCGATGTAATGAAAGTCCAAAGAATATGTCAAAAGTACAACAGTCTTTTGCATTTTCTTTCCAAAGTGATTTCTTCAGAATTCTCAGAGGGTTGTTTATTTACGGCAAGAAGTGGGGGTTGGTTTTTGCTACAGCTGATTTGTATTTACAGTAGAAACTTTACCACTCCAAATTCAACTGCTATTTAAGTAATTGTTCTTAAATGTATTATCCATTAAGTCTTATGGATCAATTATCTGTGCTTACTAATAAAGAAACTGCAAATTCAACATTTCCTGGTAGTTTTTTACTGACAAAATTGGCACCTGTTACTCTCGCCATGTGGTTCTGTCAGACAACCAGTTATCTATCCATCACACAGCATATGGATTTATATTCAGATTTACAAGTCATTCGGTAATATCTACATGGGGGGGGTCAAAAGACTTGGTTCAGGCATAATGTGCTGTATGAACTGTATAACTGACAGCCACTGAACATATTCAAAAAGCTGGAAATGTTGAGGAAATGGAAAAGAACCAGCCGAAAATGGCAAAGTAACCATTTAAACAGTAAGTGCCATTATCTGCTGAAGTGTTTGTACTTCTTCAGCATTTTGACAATTTGAACATTGTTTTTCTTTTTGTTTAATCCTGGGGCTGAATTGTAAAGAATTTTTGCTGCCTTTTTTACATTAAGAAATTAACCAGGTTAAGAAGGCAGACCATGTCTTTGACATCAAAAGCCTTAGTGCTTCATAGGCAGATTTAGAGGGGGTGTTACTTTTGCTATTGCTCCTACATCAGTGCTTATGGTCTTTTTTTTAAACTTTCCTCCGGATTCACGAAACCTCCGTGTAAGACTTAATATGTCTTACACGGAGGCTGCAGTTGAACGGTATGACGTCAGTGTGCCATGAATATTCATGAGGGCATGCTGACTCATCCGTAACTCTTACACAGACTGAGTAGGGAAGCAGGGGGCGTGTCCAACTGCCGAGCAGTCTAAAAGTCCATGCCCTTGCAAGGTTTTAAAAAGCATAATGTCAACAGACAAGAGCGAGTTCACTCAAATGTACTTGCACCCAACACCCCACTCTCTGACACTGTAAACCCCCATCACAGTTATAAAACGTAAAATATTAATTTTATTTTTTTAAAGCTACGATATAGCTGCCCATAATTGCGCTTGTTTGCGCAGGTGTGCCCATTGCTTAACCGCAGTTAGCAATTGTGACATTGAAGAGCATATAAGAACTACTTATGCAAATTAAGCCAAATAGCAGTAGCGTAATGGTAGAGGAGGCATTCACGGTTTGAGTCCCACCACTTCCTTTCTTATTTATGTTTTAAATCAGTATTTGAAATAATACCAGACATATATGATTAAAATATTATTAAAAGCAGTGAAATGGTCAATGTATCAGTGAACAAAATATATATTTTTAAATGATCCAGATATATAGTAGCCTGCTGTTAAGCAGCGCTTTACCCAGCTAAACAGAGGTGCCTATAGTTTAATAGTGCTTTACCCAGCTAAACAGAGGTGCCCATAGTTTAATAGCGCTTTACCCAGCTAAACAGAGGTGCCCATAGTTTAATAGAGCTTTACCCAGTGCAATAGAATTACCCAAAGTTTAAAAGAGCTTTACCCAGCACAATGTGTTTGTGCGGACGTGCGTGCCGCACCAACCAGGGCACTGTAGGGCACCGGGGAGCAACGTAGAGCTAAGTTGCTTAAACGCCTGAATAAGTCATCTGCATGTACTGTTATACGACAATTCATAGAGCTAGAAAAAGAGCATAGTAACCCATTAAGAAAGGTAACATATGTCTAGAATAAAATCTCTGCAGGTACTGTTATATAACATAAGTGACTGAGACTGAAAAAGTGTGTTCTAACCCATTAATAAAGGTCTAATCTGTCTTGAATATGTCTTCCATATGCACTGTTACAACAAATAAAGGTGTGAGTCTGTGGAAAAGTGTGTAATGTCAGTAATAAAGGTTTAAAACCCGGAGTGTGTGTGTGTCACTTAGTTTGAATTGTTGTTGTACCCTTGCATTATACAAATAGTACTGTTTTAAAAAGTGCTGGAAACCCAGAGTTCTGCAGTCCCATCTAAAGTGGGTGTTGGAAGTGCTAGTAGCTGTGAAGCATATATACAGTCCTCAACAGTCAGTTACTGGCTGGCATGCATAAGTAAATCTTGCACACGAGTAGCATGCTAATATGTTCCCAAGAACTGTGAGTGTGCTTCCATAAATGCAGGGTTCTGTACAAATTGAAGTGAAAATGTCATGTGAAAACATCCAATGTAGATAAAGAAATATAAAAGCAATCATGAAATATGTAGCAGTAACATCAGCATCTTGGACAGTTAGTATGTCAGATATAGGTCAAGTATATATTGAAGTAGCCAAACCCATTACACAGCCTAATGCATGGTGGCAAGTGTAATAATACATGTAGGGAACATACAGTTGCAGTCACTAGGAATGTAGTGTAGAGTAAAAGTAATTATAATATGTTAACTGAGGTTCTTTTCTACACACTACTGTTTGTGCATAAACCATGCAATTCCACACCTCAATGGGTATGTGTAATCTTAAATATTTTTTGGGACATATGTCCTATTGTTTTATAAATATTTGCATTCATGTTGATGCATGTGCCCTGTTCAAACACCACGTTCATGGTGGCCTGTTGCTACCAAACATCCCTGCATGCTGTTGAAATATCCACTGTCGTTCAATATATGCATGTGTTATGCTTGCTGTTCAACTGTTGCAACATTGGTGCACTGGGTTAATGGGAATATTACTGCATGCTTTTACAACTAATCTGGAATGCTGTTGTTTATGTTGTAATTAAACACACCTAATCACAGAACGTATGGGAAGGCCGGTCCCAGCGGACCCACCTGTCCCTCCTCAGTTGGCGAGTGCACCTGGCACCAGCAGCTCCAGTGCCCAGCCCGGGCTCCCCTGCTCCATTGGTCCTGTGCCACCTTCAGGTGGAAGCGCTGCAGGGGATGGGGCTCATCCCCCCCGTGCAAGCATGGGTGGAGAAGGGCCACCTGTCACCCTTCAAAGGGTCCGGGCTGTGGTGCGTAGGGAGATCCAGCATTCAGTCACTGATCCCCTATGCCAGCTCGAGGCCAGAGTGACACGTCTCTCAGGTGAGCCTGCCTGTCCTACTCAGCCCCTAGCACAGCCACCCTCGGGGCAGTGAAGGTGCAGTGGTGACTGCCCATGGGTGGGGATTTCAGTTCCACTGTTACCATCTGTGGGCTCATGGGGAGTGGCCCTAGGTCAACTGGTGCCCTAGGCAAAAGGGCTCATGCACCCCCCCTACACCAAATGCCATGCTCATGGACTTGCGATTTCCAAACAACCTTCCCCATCAATTGTGTTCACCCACCCCATGTGTCAAATACCACCCCTGTATGCGGCTAGTTTGTCTTGTCTGTTTACCTCCCCAACCTACCTCCCCAAATATACCCCTACCTCACATTCCACTCTCACCTGAAAAAAAAAATTTTTAAAAAGGGTAATCTGTTCCCACAAAAAAATTACTCCCCATACATAGCTGCCTATTTCACACACATGTCCGCGGACATGTAAACTGATAATTATAATTGGCACTACAACATACCCTGTTGTCCTCACCCCTCTCTCAGGGGTGGAAGGCTACAAATTTCACACCAAATTATGAATATATGCACAGCTGTTGCTGGTAAAGAAATGGGCAGCTATGGGCCTTCCCTACACCCTTCCTGCACATCCCAGCTGGTTTCCCTACTGTCTTTTCCTCTTTGCGCCCCCTTTTTCACCACTTTACTATCTCCCCATTTTCTTTTCTTTTCTTTCAAAACGATTAGCGCAGGGGTTAGAGGGAGTAAGCACTTTTAAGCAGTAGTAAGCGGGGGTGCGCAAGTGTGAGCATGTGTGCGCTTAGCTAAGTATTGCTAAGCATCCCGCAAACCCACGCAAACCTGCTTACAACTGCTTAGAAGTGCCTTAGCCACTCTGTATGACAAGGCCCTTGTACTGCTCAGCAGCAAAATAAAATACCCTTGTCAGTCTTAAACCCCACACCTTGGACTCACCAGTCTGCATGATATACTACTAAGCCACAGCAGATGTGCAATAACTTGGTGCTGAAAGAAATATAACATGCATTAAAAGGAGTGAATATAAAGAGAAAATAGGAAAGCCATAGGAATACATTGCAATAAATACTGTTGTATGCCAGTTAATTCCTTAATTCCAAAAGAAAGTACATACTCCCATGTATCCAGTGTTAGCATTAGGAGGTGTGAGTAAACGTACACACTGAGAAGAGTGTACTGGAAGAGGCAACAGTCAGGTTTCAGTACAACATGCATTTCACTGGTAACAACCCAGTTTTAGATATGAGATATATACCAACCTTCTGACTGACACAACAGTGTCCACAGCAAACAAGCATGGTCCCCACCTTGCAAAACTGAAAAGCCTACGCCTACCTAACCTATCATTTTATAGCAGTGTCCTGAAATCACAGTGAAAACTGCAATTACCACACAGCAGGCTGCATGCAATTACTAAATGGTGGGCACCAATTGGTGCAGAGGCCGTCACATGCACATGTGCAGATACCTACAAATCAGCCTGTACTTGCTGTCCACACATGCAATAATATCATTGCAGTAACTGGAGAGAGAGACAGACAGACAGACAGAAAAACAAACAGAGGCAGTTGGAGACACCAAACAAAAAAAAAAAAAAAGAAAAAAAAACACATCAACAGGTACAACAGACAGAGATGAGAAATACAAAGGTAAGGTATGTAACAAATATGTATTTGCTGGCATCCGAATGATGTGTCTGAAGAGTACTCTACATACTGTGAACCCTCCATGTGTGGTAGCAGTCAGTATCTATATGTATATGCAGATGTGCATAGGGCAAGAGACATACTGCAACTGTTAGTGAAGGCTGGATATATATATATATATATATATATATATATATATATATATATATATATATATATATATATATATATATATATATATAGATATATATATATATATATATATATATATATATATATATATATATATATATATATATATATATATATATATGTAGTTGAAGGTTGCTATGTGCACATATCCATGTAGGTTGTAGTGTGTGGCATTGAAAACAGCAAGCAGTGCAGGTATATGTCATGTGGTGGTTAAATGCTGTGGGACTGAGTTACAGCCAGTGAGGCCTGCTACAGCTATATGGCCTGAGGACAATGAAATGCATTCTACACAACACTGTGCAATATTATTACATAATTGTATGTCTCACAACTGTTTCATAATTGATATTCCCACCATGAAAAGTGGGCAGTATATGTGCCTATATGTGCATGTATATGTACAGCAGTGGATGTTTACAAGTATGTGTCTATATATATATATATATATATATATATATATATATATATATATATATATATATAGATATATATATATAGATATATATATATATACATATATATATATATATATATATATATATATATATATATATATATATATATAGATATATATATATAGATATATAGATATATATATATATATATATATATATATATAGATATATATATATATATATATATTCATATTCATATATATATATATATATATATATATATATATATATATATATATAGATATATATATATATATAGATATGTATATATATAATATATATATATATATATATATATATATATAAAGATATATATATATATATATATATATATATATATATATATATATATATAGTGAGAGAGGGAGACATGGGGTCAGACGTATTGCAACAGGTGCCTGGTGACCAAGGCATGGACTGAACACCAGTGTTGATACTGCAGTGCCATACCCCATTCCAAAACACTTTACCCACTAACTACCAGATAGGTGGTTGCCTGCTTAACACTGAAGGTGTCAGAAGGGAACATGGGACACAGGTGGACAGTAACCTCCCCTTTGATCTTCACAGTGCCACACTAGTCTTGTAATCTGTCTGCGGGGTACGTGTCATCAAAAACTTTGTGTCATGTACGGAAATATAGGTCAGTGTTCCCCTGTACTCATCACAATGCCCCATGTGGTATGTACCTCGCATGGCAACTACAGCAAGTGGAAAGGCCACAGAAGTACCTCACAAAGAGTAATACTGCCCTCAAACACATATCCTATGCAAAAAAGTAATAAACGAGTGCTGTACAGCACTCGTTTTTTTTTTACTTTTTTATTAGTTTTGTCACCTTCTTTTAGTTATTTGTACATACCCTATGCAGACTGACTCACATAACCACAGCTGCAGTGCATTGCATACCGGCCACCCAGAGGTTACCTCTGCCAAACATACTGAGGTATGTTACATCCATAGCAGTCAGACAACCACCATGTCAGCACCTCACAATCCCACTGGGCTACACGGTCTAGGTCCCTAATCCACGCCACCTCATTAAAAAGCACATGCTGGAGGGATAGGCTCCTATTGGCAAATATGCCATACTCTGGAGTAAACCACCCAGCATTAACAAACAAGGCTACTCAGTAGCAGATGTCATACTTACCCTTGATGATTGTCTGGGGGATAGGTAACACGCCCTGGGAATCACCTCTGTGTATCGGTTGACAGGAGCAAGTGAAATCAAATTACATGTGTGTCAAAGGCAAGGGTAGCATATGGCTAGGCTGCTGTAGGCCCTAGGTCCAATAGCGTATTACCTACATATGGCACAATGCACACACACACACACACACACACACACACACACACACACACACACACACACACACACATGTACTCAGTGCAATACCTGCTATGTGAGGTGGAATGAGTGTGACAGTGAATGTGCGCAAGGTCTGTAATGGTGTGATAGCTTAGTGTGAGGTTGTTTCTGTCAGGGTCGTTTGGTCTTAGGTATGAGGCCAGAGAAAGATGTGTCAGTTATTGGGATGCAGACATAGTAGGATGGCATATGTTGTGACGTAGTTCCTTGTGTACAACTGTGGTGTCCCATCGTAGGCTGAAGCAATACATGTATGCTCAGTAAGTGGTATTGCTGGTGAATCCAGCTGACATTTGAACTGTTGTACTACCTGAAACTGTAGGCCTAAACAGCACAGTATGGTGTATGTTCACATTCCCTGGTAACACTGTCTTGTGTGTTTCCTGTAGTCTGCACAGATTACATACCTCAGGCATAGGTATCTGTAACTAGGGGCACACAGTGCTGTAAGGTTCACAGGAATTGCTCATCTGTGTCAGCATACATTTGTGTGTTGTATGAATGTCTGATGTGTGTGTAATGATGCCTGTACCATGTCTGCAATCACATGTGTGTTGCAGGGTTTGCGTGTGTACCTAGTTACATGTTAACTCTGTTACAGCAGTATGCCAGCTATATTAACAACTGTGCACATATGTGAGGTAGGGGTATGGCATCAATGACTAGGGTGGGTTGCTGGTAATACTGTAACTGTACTTCACATTCATTGCAATGGATGACATATTTCTTCATGCAGTAGCTTGATATGTACCCCCGTGGAGAGGCTGTGCATTGGATCCCAAACCATGTGCCGAGTACTGGTGTATACTGGTTTGTTATATGGAGTGTGGCAGGCACTGTCAGCCAGTTGTGGGCTGAGCACTGATATGTGGTATTGAACGTGTGTATCTTCTGACAGATGAACAGATGCTATATATGGCAGTTAACTGATATTTGTACTGTATAATGTTAAGTGTGTCACATGACTTGCTCACACATATCGTTTACTTGTCTTCCAGGCTCATGGCTCATCAAAGGAATCTCTCCTAAACAGCAGCAGAGGAAAAGGAAATCCACCACAGCCTGGTTCAGCACTATACTCTGCTGTTTTCCTGGGCCAGCCAGCACCAGCATGAGCGTACTGCACTGTGGCAAGATCTTGTTCATCGGGTAAATGACATAAGCATGCATAACCGGACATATGAGCAGGTACACCATCATTGCAGTGATTTAATTAGACATGTCTGGTGGCGTGCATCTGATATCCATAGGCAACAGCTTGCCACAGGTGGTGGGGTGGCCATACATCCCCCCCTCACCAGAGTGGAGGAACTGCTCCTAAGTGTGGTGGCTCCTGGCCTACAGCAGCAGCAACATCACACATGTGTCATCATGGAGGCCGGAGCCACCCAGCACGGTGACATGGAGTGTGCAGGTAACATGCCCTAGCTGTAGACTACTGTTACCTGTATTGTTAGATTATGCATATGTGAGATGTGTACTGTGTTTAGCAGTTGTGCTGCCTATTGTGTGCAATACTGATATTTTGAATAGTATCTGTACACGTATGCCTGTTGTTCTACTGTAGTTTAGCACACTCACAGTAGCAATGCCACAGTTGTGACCACTGACAAACTGTGTCATATTCTTGTAGGTCCCTCTGGTGTGACAGCAGGGCAGACGATACATGCTGGTGAGTGTGTTAACACTTTAAAATTGGTATTGAAATGTGCATGTCATAGATGAGGTGTAGGCCATGTACACATAACACACCTATGCATAATGCATGCTGTGCATGATTGCTGTGAGACATTAAACATCTCAGTAAAGTTAGTGGCTGCCTCAATCACATGCAATGCGCAGAGCATCAGACACAAATGTGGCAACACTGTACTGCACATTGGATAGGCATAGTCGACACACTTGTACACAACATAACACGCTTGTCATACGCAGTACATCTCCACATGCTACACATAGCATAACCGGGCACCCGCTGCCAGGTCACACTTCAGTATCCCACATTTCATCCACACACCGCACATAATATACCTGAGGGGTAGGGGCCTAGCATGGGGCTGTGCAACACTCTTCAACACATAACACAGTCATGTTAGGCAATGCTCCCTATTGGGCACCTCACACACCCTTGTGCAATGTGGCTCTGTAATTGTGAACTTAGCCACGGCACTGCGGTTCAGGTACAGCATGCTAGGCAGTGGTCTATAACACTTTAGTGGCCCTGAGTGACCACATGATGCATGATGATGATGGCTAATGGTACTACACCCCATACAGTTACAGTGACTACAGTACTACACATAGCTGTCATTGCTTGTGCTCGCATATGCACCTATACACATTATGCATAGCATGTTGTGAGTGTGCAAACATATGCAACTATACACAATATGCATAGCAGTCGCATTCTGTACAAAGTGACACATATTTGTCCTGGAATGCTATTGGGTATATAGGTCACATGACATACATTGGGTATGTGTGACGTTTAATGTTGCAATCATGTACCATGCAATGTCATGGCTGACACTGGCATATCTGGAATATGACCCACACTCACCATAACCACTGCACAATGGCCATGTCCAGGATTGGTATTCCATCATGTATACATGCACCACTCATCCCGTGTGTGTACATAGCATGCATTTGCTACAGCTGTGTCCACAATTATCTGCTACAGACACAGATACTGCAATCAGACATGGAAATCCATGTGACACACAGATAACACATGCAGCCATGGTATGTATACCTGTGAGTGATGGTGCACAGGACATTGCAGAGCTTATAATACTTGCACAGAAATGTTGTGTCCTTTTACACATTTTGTTACAGGGTGAAGGCAATCACTGAACATGTACACACATACACCACAGCCATGTACACTGTCATTAACTATGGCTGTATACACTCACACTGCATGGACTTGATCAACAGTTATTCTGCATGCTGACATGTGTGATGCGACTGTTTGCCTTGTGATACTGTCACCCACCTTCAACCACTATTGAGTATGTTTTGGATTGCTGTTGTGTGTGTGTATCTGCTGTAGTGATGAGTGTGCATGTGTTCCTGTGTTCATGTGTGCATGTGTGCATGTGTGCATGTGTTCATGTGTACATGTGTGCATGTGTGCATGTGTGCATGTGTTCATGTGTGCATGTGTACATGTGTTCATGTGTGCATGTGTGCATGTGCAGACCATAAAGTGTGTTTTCTGTTTTCCTCTCACAGGTGCTGAGTTAGGGGTTGGCGAAAGCAGCAGGCAACCTGAAGCCACTGCCATGGATAGTGGTGATGATGACACATGTATTTTGGCACAGGGAGATTTGACAGGGTCTGTCGTTGTTCCTCCAATCAACAGTACACAGCGTTCAACCCCATCTATGCGCACACTCATATTGCCATTACATCCCTCACCACCAATGGCCATAGGCGAGGGACAGCATACAGTTGGCATTGACAAGGAGAGTGTGGTACCCATGGCACTTGGATCCCCTCACAGCAGCCATAGCCATAGACCCGGAACAGTACCACATAGGCGGAGGTCCAGGGGTTCTCGGGGGAGCACCACTGGTCATATTGCCCCTGGCAGGCATGCCCTCACAGGTCTTATGGTGACCACTATGTTCCGGGCTGTAATGCAGGCTCAGGCAAGTATGGAACGGTACACCAGGCAGGGACTTTGGGTGCAGAGGGCACATTACATCGCTATCAATGACAGCATCCATGACCTTGCCGGTGCCATCCGGACTTACACTGAGGTCATTGATAGACATTGGGGGGAGACAATAGATGCCCTCCACAACATGTCTTCCTTGAACCAGGACCATGCGGGATGGTTGCGAAGTCGACGTGGACACATGCCAGCAACAGCAACAGCTGGCAGTGGTTGCGGATGGCCCACAGTTCACAGCCGCTCCCGTAGTGGCAGTACCAGCACCAGCAATGCTGGAGCTGGCCTGTCCATTGACCATCCCAGTAGACCACGTGCACCTGGCTCTGGCCAGTCCCAGCAGGGACATGGGTCCAGTCGTCATGCCTCTGCCTCTGATGACAGTACCCAGTCAGGGTTGGTACCCGATACTGTCCATAGCACTCCTGCCAGGCACAGGTACTGTGTCCATGGTCGGAGACAGTGATCTGTACAGCCTAGCAGGTACAGTCTGTGGCTGTCCCACAAACCACCGTATATGGCAGCCACATGGTGGAGCTGTGTGCATGCAGACACACACACATTAAGCAAACAACTAGGGCTCACACATACACACACACATTACATCAACATTGGCCCTTGCTGTACTGTTGTACCTCACACACACACATACACACAGACATGTCGATTGGATGGGTCAATGTCAGGCTCTGGCAAACAACAAAACGCCCTGTGCATATGATGATACCTGTGCCACCTCCTGTCATCTGCATTATTGATGGAGGGATAGGCTAACATGGTGCTGATGCACAGGGTGACACTATAGCATTGTAGCAATAAAAACAAGTTGTCAACAAGGAAGTGTAACTACATCCTTGTGGGTATATCTGAGCAGACATTATGCATCAAAGCTCTGATTGTCAGTTTTGCATTGTTTACACCACTGTTAGGTCTGAGTATGTATTATCCACCCATGTGCCACTTGGCTGATGTGTGATGTGTTGCCAGCATGTGTTAGTGAGTGGACAGTACGTGTGTGATGTGTGCAGTACAGATTAGCAAGTGTACATCTGTGAACATGGTGGGTGTGCACTGTCTGGATGTAAGTGCATAGTGGACACATGGGACATGTGGCATACCCTGTTATATACATTGTTAACATCTCATAGCATCTTTCAATGGCCAGTATGCATTCTACTACAATTATGTACTAACATGGGTAGACGTGTGTATGACATGTGTTGACACTATGCTGTGGGTGATACTGTTAATATCTGTCAATGATTTGTGGTCTGGTAGTATACACAACCTCAACAGCATGACTATAAGCAATCATTGGATGATGTCCTGACAAATGACACACAGTAGTAGGGAACCCAGTATCAATTGATTCCTTCCGGTGCTACACTATAACAATAACCAGTGGTAATGACCACCACCCATTACTGTGACCACACCTGTGTGTGTCATATAGCCCCCTTAGGTACATGCAGACACATTAGGGATGTTTCCATCCAAATCTGGGAATGCATAGATTGGCCTACAACGCATTCCCTGGATGGGACGCATAGCCTACACAAGGGTATCATACAGACAGATACCTGTTCTCTGATACATGCTGTATAGCAGTAAGCCGACTATGGCATAGTCATCCTCATATACTATACATACTATCCCGTCAGTACCACACAGGTGGTAGCCCTCAACATGTATGTAGGGTACCATTGTGTACATACAGACCCATGTTATGTCATGTGTCCTTTGGTATCCACATATCCATAGGTATTGTGGAGTCCCAAGGTGTATCACATAAGATATTAGAGGCCTGAATGCATATCCACAAGGTAGTCGTACACCTATAAAGACTGTCCATTTTTGGCAGACTTTGTTGTGTATGACCATGTCTGACATATACCCCAGGCATGCACCCTCACTCACACTACTCTTAAGTAACTGTTATGGGTGTGTATGCAACAGATGACCTTGGCCACAGAACACAACAGTGGACAGCCATGTCACATACATACATGTGACCTACGATCTGAGAAGCAGTGGCACAACCTGTCAATGGAAACAAATGTATTCATGTAGTATGCAGGCTTCACACCTATGTACTGATTGAGGGGACATGTACACATATATATTTGCCATGCAGATACCTGATGTGTGCAATGCAGTTACTGCTGTCATCATATTATGTCATAACATGGTAAAAGCAAAACCCACATTGCATTGACCAACAGTGACACACACACAGTCAGCATTTGCAGGATTCAAACCCCTATCTAACTATGTTATGATACTAGAGAAAGATACATTAACATGGCATGTTATTTGCTTTACTGGCTAGTTTCCCTTCTCCTGCTGTATTTGTAGGATGGTGACATCATCAGACTTTCCAAAGAGGAATGTACCTCTTTTAGTGTGTTTTCACAGTCTCCAAAAAGGACACTCCTTTCAAAGACAATTGCACACACATGCACAGTTTGCAGGATTTAAACCCCTACCTAACTATGTTATGATGCTGGAAAGAGACGCATTAACACGGCGCACTATTTGCTTTATGGGCTGGTTTCCCATCTCCTGCTGTATTTGTAGGATGGTGACATCATCAGACTTTCCAAAGAGGAATGCACCTCTTTTAGTGTGTTTTTACAGTTTCCAAAAAGGACACTCTTTTCAAAGACAATTGCACACATACAACCCCCCCCCCCACACATACACACAGTTTTCAGGATTCAAACCCCTACCTAACTATGCTATGATATTGGAGAAAGACGCATTAACATGGCACGCTATTTACTTTTCTGGCTGGTTTCTCTTCTCCTGCTGTATTTGTAGGATGGTGACATCATCAGACTTTCCAAAGAGGAATGTACCTCTTTTAGTGTGTTTTCACAGTCTCCAAAAAGGACACTCCTTTCAAAGACAATTGCACACATACACACACACTGTTTGCAGGATTCAAACCCTCTCTAACTATGTTATGATACTAGGTAGAAACACATTAACACGGCACGCTATTTGCTTTACTGGCTGGTTTTCCTTCTCCTGCTGTATTTGTATGATGTTGACATCATCAGATTGGACATGGTGATGTGTGTACACTTTGTTTTATGCCATTCCAGGAATGGCCCATGTGGGTCAGCAGGTGTCAACAGCTTGAACAAGACCTCAGAATCCTTACCTTGTGTGATCTATCTGTGGACACATCGACATTCCGTCATATGTCAACACATATTTATGCACAGCTTGTTGGTTTTGTGGATACTACATGTATCTGGGATGTTGATAAAGGGCTATTCAAAGTCTATGTGACACATGTGTAGATGTGTTCATTGATGTATGTCCTGGGTGGCTGCCTTGCAAACAGTCCTACATGTTTGGGAACCATGATCCACACATGAACATACCACAGTTGGTAGGACTGTGTGTATGTCAGCTTCCAATAGCTCTGTTTATGACTGCAACCATGATGGACTCCATGATCTTACAGATCAGACCACATAGGCGTACTGGACTTGACTTCCCACGGTGTGTTGTGCACCAACACTTGTGGGGAGTGCCATCTGTAGCTGTGACACATTCAACGGTTCCACATCCTATGTAGGGGATGAGGCTCAGTTGACTGTTCAGGTGCATGATCTGTTTGTTCTGTAGTTTGTGCATGACACATATTGGGAATCAATGTATTCCACCTGCTGCCATGCTTTTGGCAGTGGGGGCAGCTGCTCATCCATTCTACATGTGATATCTCCTGGTATGTTGATGTGAACCATTGTCAGTGGGGGACGGGTATGTACATATGGGCCTGTCTGTCATGATGTCGGCATTGTCACTCAGGTACAGTTGGCCCTGACTCAGGACATATATGGGTATACATTGATATTTATGACATAGCTGAAGAAGGTGTCATGATTCAGTCTGGACTCCTTCTCAGCTACTCTTTACAAAACACCAACGAACATGAGCACTAGTCCCTGTTATACTCTTTTACATGCTTAACACCCTACTGATCCTTTGTGATCAGGCTACAGAGTATGTCATCATAATATCCTGGCATGTCCAGGGGTCAGTTTTGTGTGTACTCTCCAGTCCAGCTGGTGGATATTGTGATATTGACACAATGTCACATCTGCCTCATGTACACTGACAACCCTCTCCTCCTCTCGACAAACTCAGATATATGTGTGAAATGCACCTATATAGACATACAGGGAGCTGAACTCTCTCAACCCATGACTGGCACAGTCTATCAGGTGGTGAAGGTAACCACACACACCACATATCAGTCTCATATATCCTCTAGCAACAGCACTCAAACCACATTAGCACACATAGACATACTCGGATGCTGTAAATGTACTCTACCTAAGCAGCATAGACCTCCAAAGCAGACACACACACACCTGCTACCCCACTACAATACCCACATATTATAATGTTCACAATGTCAGTGTGCCACACAGTCACTGCCCGTCGGGCTAAACAACACACATAATACATTTGTAATAGGCGACACTTATTGTCAGACACACTGATGTACCACTCACCAGCCCTAACAAGGGAATAGTCACTTTGGGCTGTCTGTTGGGTGCTAGGATCTACCGCATAACACAGGCAGTCAGGTCACTCCAAAGCAAGTACAAGACAGGCATCATCATTGTCCATGCTGGTGTGTATAACCTCAGATGTTACTCCCTGGACCACATGACATGATACATGGAGGAACACTCTGATCGTGTAGCCCAGGCCAGTATGACCCTGACCTTGTCTAGCATATTACACCCACCAATTATGATGTCACAGTATACAGACACACATATCACATTTAACAGTTGCCTAACAAATTTGTTTCATTCATAGGGGATACAGTGTCTGTCAGCATATGGTGACATGCTCAACATGCCATGTAGCTTCATTATGGACAGCTTGCACCTGTCACCCTTGGACTTTGGAATGCTGGCTAAGGCTCTTGCTGCCACCATAGTGCCTTTTCTAAGCAGGGCTCAGAAGACAAACCCACCTCCATAGACATTACAGGTTAAATGAAACTAAGGGTAATGCTGCTCAACAACAGTTGTGCTAACCTCATATTGTGGCCACTCAGGACTCTCCTCCGTATCGAGGATAGCAATATCTGTGCAGTGACTGACACCTGGTTCAGGCTCGCTTATGCACACCAGCACTACCAGGTTATGTTTCATACCATGCTGTCTGACAGCAAGACTTGGAACAGAGAACACAACTAGGGGGAGTATCCATATACATCACAGATACACACACCTCCAGGTTAGCAGCACTGCACAAAGCATCACAGACCATACATATACAACTACCATTGTGCAATAATGCCTTTCAGTTTATTGCCTGGTACAGAACACACTCCCAAACTCAGGAACCACACTCGGCTTTCGTGGGAACTATGGAGAATATGAAGGTCTCCACAAACACCATTATATTGTGTGACTTCATATACACAAATATTGACTGGGAATACTACTCAAGCCCCAACACCCTCACCCAACAGTCACTACAATTTGTGGACTCATATGCTATGGCACAACCAGTCAGCACAGCCACAAGGGAGAATACATATTGGACCTGATCATCAACAATATGGGGACTCTATGTTCCACACCAGTGATATACCCCTCATTGGTAAGGTCAGAACATACATGTATCTCACAGGACATACATATACCCTACACACACCCATCCTGGGTAATCTTGGTGAACTTCCCATGAGCCAACATCTCACTTCACCGAAGCAAGGTGGTATCCTTCAGAGATCCTAAGACAGTGGCATATATGGCTCACACTGCTGCATCCTTTACATACACATTCTATGGACACCTAGTGGACTGCATGGATTGTTCTATCCCAAATAACAACAGGACCCACTACTACAATGGCAGGGAACCTGTCTTGTAGACCCCAGCCATTAATAAGCTGTACAATGTCAGGAGGAAGCTACTACATGATAGAGCACAATCCCAGACTGGGAAGGCATCTGTGATCTGTACTAGCAGACAGCTACAATCACTCACGGACTTTTCTAAGGGCCGCTTCTACCAGGCAATTGCAACAGACATGTAGGACTATCACACGGCCTTCTTCAGTTATGTCAGGAACCTGGGTGGACACTCACTGATATGCTGTGAGTTACTGCATGCTGACTAAACCTACCCTGAACCCACTGGCATTGCCTACATCCTGGCAAACAGGTTCAGTGCAGCTGACTCCCACCCATCCCCCCTAAGGAGCAACTATCCATCCCAACAGATTATAACCTCCCTGACATCACACAGTAACAGGTGAGTGCTGCCCTCCCCACAGTGTACATCACAGTATCAGTGTGACCAGATGGTGTCTCAGCCTGCATCATACACGAGCATCATGACAGACACAACCCTCACATTACATCACTGTTCAATATCGGAGTTACCACAGGATATTTACCCAAGGAATGGCGTACTGTGACAGTGGTCCCGCTTCACAGAGTTGGTGCCACAACGGACTACAGACAATATTGCCCTATAAGCCTATGTAGCCTGTTCTGCAAAGCTATGGAGCATATTGTCATAGGACTCATACACATAGACATCGGGAACCTACAGACACTGTGTCCTACACATTTCCACACAGCCTACCTGAACCTTGCAAAACCCTTCAACACAATAACTCACTGGGCCATTATGCATAGGCTCATCAGCGTCAATATGGACATATCTCACACAATGGATTGATACCTAGATCATAGATAGCACCCACATGGTCAGAATTGCAGGTGCCATGTCTGACTATACACCAGTTACACATAGCATCCCACACGGCTTGGTCCTGGGACCTCTCTTGTTCAGTATATATTTGTCTTGCGTATAGGCTACCACAGGGGGAATATGGCTGAACATGTTTGCACTTGACTGCAAACTAGGTGCCGTGATCAACTCTCCAGCTGCCATATGCATACTCAGTCAGGATCTCACAGAGATGGATGACTGGTGCCTGAGCCATGGCCTACAGCTAAATGCCATTAGTTGCATAGTCATCCCCTTTGGGAATAACAACATGCCCACACATTACCACATAGATAGTACTCCATTACATACGATAGGAGTTGTTAGGGGTTTGGGGACATGACTTGTTCGTACTGTTGCCTTTAACATTCACGTTGCCAAAGTGATTGGACACACCTTTTATGTGGGCCACCTTATCCCATATGGTTTCACATCTAGATCGAGTGAGGTCATTGTGCCCCTATACTCATCACATCCATACTTGGTTACAATGCCACATTTGGGGTGTACCTTACCTGACACCTGCAGTAACTGTACTGGCCATGGAAGGTCCTCACCAAGTAGATCTAGGGACTCACGCAGATGCCTTGCATAGTTCAGATGCAGTAACTTCAGCTCTACTCAGTCGCTTACCACCTACTCAGATATGATGTGTGCCTGTTGTTTACAGATATACCCAACCCAGAATTACTGGGCATGCTCCACCTCAGGATATCCAACTCCCTTGGAGCTACACACTCCAGGGATGTATACCTCAGCACAGATGATAATAGGATATTGTGGAGGGACAGATTCTTATCCCAGAGGCTTCACTCACTACAGAATGTAATCTCAGTTTCACATAGGCAAAGCCACCCACTGACCACCTACTGGAGACATCTTGACGACTGTATGGGTGATCGTATATTTACCCCTGGGATATTTTCTGTGTCCCTGCTAGACAGAGGCACACTAGCCTAAACGTACATGGGCTATCTTGTGTGACCTACTATTCACACTAATCTGACAGGGTTGCAAATGCCAAACACACTCTGGCTAGGCTTGTACATACCCTAGGGCAGATAGCCTAGTATTGACCTCTGAACCTATGCTAATGTTCAAGATGCGCAATGTTTATTGCTGATACTGTTTGCAGGTCTTTATCCTCTTTGCTTTACCAGTTTCCATGAACAACTTCGGTATCTGCAGAACATATTTGATTATGACAGGGTTCCACTATATTATAGATGTGTCTGTTGTCATATAACTGTGTGCACAGGGTGGATTGCTGTATAGTGACAGGTTCCTGGGTTAACACATGCAACTGTCAGATATGCGTGGCCCACTGCTGTACTCAGACATGGCCTAAGTGTGTGAGCATGCCTAGTTCTGCCATTCCATGTTTTGTTGCCTGACATTTGTCTCATTTATTCAAATGTGCGAGCATGTCCAGTGTGACCCTTCAGTATGTTGCTATCTGAGGTCCACTACATTTGTTGATGTGTGCGAACATGACCAATATTAACATTTTTACTGTGTGTGTTGGAAGTCAGGTTCTGTTCTCACTGCAGGACTCACCTTTGTGTCATAACACAACAAGGGTTATGCTGTGCCTGCAGGGTTTCCATGGAATACTTTGCATAGACTTATCAACATTCCGTCATACAGGTGCACCACTGCAACACTGTCATGGTTTAGTGGTTCAGTACTTTGGCTATTGTGTACAGTATTCGGGGTTTGAGGCCCATCACTGCTTTATATTTTCATACTGAGCAGACCAGACTGCTTAAGGGCCTGTTAAGCAAATATGAGCATGTTGGTTTTTGTTCAGCTATGCCCTACTTAGATCAGGCTTGTCTGACATTGCTCAATATTCACCAACATTGCTGGACGTTGCCCAATATTACTGAACATTGACCACAGTTGCACTAGTTGGTGCGTGCGATTTTGTTTGCATATACTACATGGTGGTACTTGCTGTTTAGCACTGCTTTATATTGCTTAACACATGGCATTCATGCTTTAGGTGGTGCTGCAGGGCTGCCTATGTCGGATGCACATACTACACTCCCTGCACATGTTTGGAAGCACGTAGTGTCAACTTAGGCATCCCTTTTACTTTATGTGCGAGTCAGAGAGAGGTATCATTTCCAGAGTTCCTACTGAGCCAGTGTATGTGCTATGCGTTGCCTCTTTGCCAAGGCCAAAGCATACTGGGCATGCCTCCTTCTGCCTACTGGGGCAGGCTCGGGTTGTTCCTCATCCGAGTCACGCTCTGCCTGTGATGGCCTTGGCAATAGTGGGGGGCTGTTTGGCCCAGGCCTATGCTGGTCCTGCTGCAGCTGTTTTCGCAGGATCATATTATGTAGCATAGCATATACCATGACAATTTGGGTACATGTAGTTGGTGAGTACTGCATGGCTCCACCAGATGTGTCCAGGCACCGGAACCGTGACTTGAGCAGCCCAAACACACACTCTATTACATTACATGTTTGTGCATGTGCCTCATTATGGCATTCCTGCTCAGGTGCATGTGCATTTCTGATGGGTGTCATCAGCCACAGCTCCAGTGCATAGCCAGCATTCCCCACTAGGTGACCATGTGGGATGTCCCCATTGGCAAATGTCTGGTACAGCTGTGTCAGATGCCAGATATGGGAATCATGGTATCTTCCAGGGCAGCCTGCACACACATTCAGTATTATGCCCTGAGCATCACACATGACCTGGCAGTTGATGGAGGGGAAGCCCTTGTGGTTGATGTAGACCCTACCCCGCTCGCCGGCTGGTGCTTTGATGCGTATGTGTGTGCAGTCTATTGCACCCACTACCTCAGGGTATTCCGCTATTTGCTGGAAGAGATGCATATTGTTGGCCAATACCTCACGGGAATTGAGGAAATATACATGATCACCGACATGTGCTGACATGGCATCCAGAAACTGGTGTATTACCCTGGATGCTGATGCCTGTGATATCCCCATCATATCACCAGTTGGTCTCTGGAAGGTACCTGTTACTATTATTCTTAGGCCAACACATACCTTTGTATCCACTGGGATAGGTTCCCCTCTGTTGGTTCTGTGTGTGAGGCATGGCCTGAACAGCTCAACAATTTGCTGCAGGATGTCTCTTTCCACTCTATAGCGCTCCACTATCTCCAGCTCATGTAGCCCCTGGTAGGTTACCCTAGGCCTGTACACTCTTCTCCGTCTCCTCACTGTGGGTTGTCCTACAGCATTTCCGTTGTCACCACTCTCAGCATGTTGCATATGTCGCCTTATAACAGCAATGGCAGCCCCTAATATTTCTTTGTCTCAGTAATGCTTTTTCAGTTTTCACTTCTATTAGCTTACTGCAGTGTCTCTTGTGAGAAACATAATGGACTGTTGTTTGCAGAGTTTTAAGTGCTAGGCTGGGCTGGGCTAGTGTACTGCCTGTGTAATTGCCTGATTCTGATTGTTTTCACCTGCTAGCTCTGCTAGTACTTCCTGGTAGCTTCCTACTATTTACAAACACCAACAAGCTACTAGTTGAAACCACGATACTAACAAATCCTTCAAGGCAACCAGGATACCAGAAAAAACACAGTTTTATTGGGAAGCGCTTTTCGTCATTCACAGTTGAATGACTTCTTCAGACAAAATTGAATGGAAAGCTCATAGTTTATATACATCACTCAGTATTAATTAACCAATTAAATCACTGATTAAAACCCCATTTAAAGTAAAAGATCCATTTTATAGTAGAGTAACTCCCTACAAAAGTAATACAAACACTTAAACCCAATCAAAAGACTTAAAAATCAATTATTTAATAATAAATAATCCAATACCTTAAAATACTAGATTAAATCTGTATAATAGTATTAAAACACTTAAAAAAGCATATATTAAGAACTGTTGTGTTTTAATGTGAATTGCTATTCATATTCTGTTTTATTTAATTATCTTTTATTTTATTTTATTTTATTCTACACATATAATGCTATATGGTCATAACATAATGTACCCAAAACAGTGTATATGAAGCAAAATGTGAGAGTATAAATGCCATAAGGCCACCAAGAGATTACCATCTAAATTAACTAATAATATAAACACATCTGACAATAAACTATAGTGAAAAGGACAAAGCTATACAATTCCATCTAGCCAAACTTTTAAGTTTTAAAAGGCATGCTATATTGCAATGCTCATTTAAACCTGGTTCTATGAAAGCATTAGTTCTAAACTGCCATGAAAGTTCACTTTCTTCCAACAATAAGTTGAATGGATCTCTTCGATTACTTAATTCTATCTGATCAAGTCCAACAAATTTGAACTGATGGTTAGGAAATAGTGTAACATGCCTAGCTAAAGCATTTTCAGATTTTAGTTTAGAAATAGCATTAGCATGTTCATAAATTCTTTCTCGAAAGTGTCTTTCCATCTTTCCTATATAAAAACATGGACAGTCGTTACATAGAGCAGCATATACAACATATTTCGTGTTACAGTTCAATCTATGATTGAGTTTGTATAGTTTTTTGTTGATAATATGCTTGTTCCCACTTTTAATGTGTTTACACATGTTGCAGTTGCCACACTTAAAAGTTCCCTTTTCTTTACCTTTGTCGTTAGTTATTTTATTTTCTAAAAGTGTCTTTAAGTTTTTCCCTTTTCTATAGGTTATTTTTGGTCTATCATTGGCCATGTAAGCACATTTTTTGTCTAAACTTAAAATGTGCCAATTCTTATATAAAATTTCCCTTATTGTGTGACTTTCAAGACTGAAAGTCATAATGTAACTACTGCAAAAATTAATGTTAGAAGCAGAGTTACTGTAAGTAAATGTGTCATTAGTACTAACGGCAAGTTCGTTTACATTTAGTGACCCATTAGTACAGCTAGTGCCTATGGTATGAGATTCAGCCATATCTACCTCCACACCGTCAGTTAGAAAGGTATAGGTTCTGTCTTTCAAAATGGGTGAAATAAGCCCATAATTTCTTTTTCTATAAATTTCCTCAAATATATCAGTTAAAAACTTCTCGGGATAACCTCTAAACCTGAACATATCTTCCAACAATTTACATTCACTAAAGAAGTCACTGTCACGAGTAACCATAAGTGCTGCTCTGATAACTTGACCCTTGACAATAGCTTTTTTCTGAGAAAATGGGTGTAAGCTGGTAAAATATAAGTAAGAATTACAAAAAGTACTTTTTCTATAGATTTTTGCAAGGAATTGTTTGCTAGTTTTATCTTTGACTAAACATATGTCTAAGTAATTAGTAACAGTCTCTTGGAAATCAAAAGTAAATTTTAGAAAAGCAGTAGTTTGATTCAAGTAATTCATCATTTTACTTACTGTGTCTTTATTGCCATTAAATAGGATGAAAATATCATCCAAGAAACGTGTATAGAATATGATGTTAGGTTTATATTCTTCTTTATTAAGTAAGAAATATTCCTCCCAGTAGGCCATCACCATATTGACAAAACTAGCCCCTACTGGGGATCCCATGGCAACGCCACATTTTTGTAAATATAGTTCTTTATTGAATAGAAAAAAGTTATTAGTCAGGATTATATCAAGCAAAGATGTAACTAGATATACTTCGTTACTAGATGCTCCTTTTTTAACCAAAAATATGTTGACCCATTCTAATCCCTCATCATGTGGAATCGAAGTGTATAAATCCATTACATCAATGGTAAGAAAGTTACACTCTTCGTTATATTCAAGTTCATCTATTCTCTTGAGGAATGCCCATGAGTCCTTACATATTTGTGTTTCGGATGTCAAATATTTTTTCAATATGTTGTCCACAAGTTTAGCACTTGCGTAAGTTATGGAATTTCGTCCATCAATGAGTGGTCTGAATAGTGGGTTAGATAAATTTTTGTGAACTTTAGGTGTTGCAAACATGATAGGTATTTTAGGCCACTCAATCTTGATATAGTTGTACATATCAATGTCAAAGTACCCTTCTATAAATAGGTCACTAAAGTATGATTTAATACGATTGTAAGCTATGTTAACTTCATTTTGACTTACCTTATGGTAAGTGTCTTTGTCTAATAAAGACAAAACTCTGTCAATGCAGTCATGGTTATCAAATAAAGTAAGTCCCCCACCTTTGTCTGGTTTAATAGCTCTCACATTTAAATTTTTAAAAAGGTTGAGAGAAACGTATTCTTCAGGGGTAACATTACTAAATCTGTTCTTATTAGGAAACAAGTTGTTATCTATGCTAGCAAGATGTCTAAGATCTAGTTCCATAAGTGTTTCAAACAGTTGAAGAGTAGGATGTAATGGTGGATTATAGTCACTAGGTATATAATAAGCCGAAGGTGTATGGTCTGAATTCCCCAAAAGAAGCTTTAGGTTTAATTTCCTTGTGAACAGTTTTAAGTCCTTGATGTTCTGGACCAAGTCCATATGTCTGCTAGGAATAAATGTATTTCCTTTGGAAAGTAGTTCAACGAAAGAGGAATCAACATCTATACAAGAATAATTGTATAGAAAAAAGTCACCACCTTTGTTGGTAATAATTTTCGGCATCATTGACTCATTAGTTACCTCTTCGATCTGTTGAAGAAGCGCTTGTTGTTTTTTTGATGATGTTGCTGCATATGATTGCTTTCACCGTATGTAGAAGTATTTTTAGGGATAGCTCCCTGTTGCATGTAGTCAGTACTACAGGAAGGAGTACTGGGATGGAAGTTACCATCTGCTCTTTCTCTATTTCCCCTTAATCTGTTTGCCCAAGTGTTCTTGTTATAGTTTTGTTGACCTTGATTTTGATTAAACTGAGCTCTGTCATGTGTAGGTATGGAATCTTCGTTTTCATTTTCAGCATTAAGTCTATTGACAGGAACTGTAGTAGAGTGACTAGATTGTGATAAAGGTGGCAAAGGGTAAGCAGTACCATTACTATATGCCAGCTTGTCCCTAGATATTTTTTTACTTTTATTCACTCTTAGTCTCTCAAGTAGTTGATCAATGGTTAGAAAAGACCTGTCATAATCAAATTTGTACCGTAAAAAATCAGCATGATTTAACACTTCCTCATTCAGGTCTATAACTTCTTTTGAAAGATCAGTTATTTGTAAGTTGTAGTGTTTAATCATTAACTGTAACAAAGCCATCCCCTGCATGTCAAAGAACGTTAAAAGGTCTTGGTGAAATAAGGAGTTTGCAATAAGTCTTGTAGGGTACACGTGGAAACGTAGACCCTTAGGTACTAATTTTTCTTTTAGGCATTCATTAAAGTAATTTATCTCAAGTTGCAGTTTTTTTATTTTAACCATTTTAGTGTCAAGAAACTTCAACTTTTCAGTTAAAGGTGAACTGACCTGAGAGTCATAGGCATCGTAAGCCGGAGGTCCTGTACTGCCAGGATGTTTTATTTGCAGTTTACTTGTATCCGATATCCATTTTTCGAAAGTAGGATCTCCAATAAGCTCTCTGACGCCTTCATTGTTAGAAGATGGAAAAACGTTGTCTCCGTTATTGTTACTGCTAGAGTGAGTGTTAGAACCGCTCTGTAAGTTTAAATGAGCATTGCAATATAGCATGCCTTTTAAAACTTAAAAGTTTGGCTAGATAGAATTGTATAGCTTTGTCCTTTTCACTATAGTTTATTGTCAGATATGTGTTTATATTATTAGTTAATTTAGATGGTAATCTCTTGGTGGCCTTATGGTATTTATACTCTCACATTTTGCTTCATATACACTGTTTTAGGTACATTATGTTATGACCATATAGCATTATATGTGTAGAATAAAATAAAATAAAATAAAAGATAATTAAATAAAACAGAATATGAATAGCAATTCACATTAAAACACAACAGTTCTTAATATATGCTTTTTTAAGTGTTTTAATACTATTATATAGATTTAATCTAGTATTTTAAGGTATTGGATTATTTATTATTAAATAATTGATTTTTAAGTCTTTTGATTGGGTTTAAGTGTTTGTATTACTTTTGTAGGGAGTTACTCTACTATAAAATGGATCTTTTACTTTAAATGGGGTTTTAATCAGTGATTTAATTGGTTAATTAATACTGAGTAATGTATATAAACTATGAGCTTTCCATTCAATTTTGTTTGAAGAAGTCATTCAACTGTGAATGACGAAAAGCGCTTCACAATAAAACTGTGTTTTTTCTGGTATCCTGGTTGCCTTGAAGGATTTGTTATTATCGTAGCTTCCTACTATTTGTTGTGCTTCCTTTTTCCTTTCTGTTTCCTCAGGGGGGAGCGCCACGCACACAAGCACAAACACGCGCACAGCTGCTAACACGTGCACACATGCTTACATGGACTAAAACTTGCTTATTCGGGTTAAAACGCGCGCACACCAGCACAAATGCGCTTACAACTCTTTAAACAGCCTTATTCATGCTTACTCCGGCTTAAACGTGCACACTCACGCTTACACGTGCACACACTGTCTTACTCGGGTTTACACGCGCCACACACACGTATACCCGCTCAGCAAGAAACTTTGGTGTTATCCACGGCATACACCTTCCATTTCTTGCTTTTCCCTAGCCTACCTTTTGATACACCTCTTTCCATGATGTATAAATGACAGCTGACACATGCCACTCTGCTCCAATGAGCTTCACTTCTTTCATACATATCCCACTTGTGATGTCACCTATCTTCTACTCTGTTACTCCCCATATCCTACTCCTACATGCCACTGACTGTCCTCATTTGCTATGTAAACTTGTGATTCACTATCCTATCACTCATTTACATAGGATTGCCTACTAATGCTAGGTTACATGTCTTAGACTGAGCTTCCCCCCTTAGCAACTGCTACTCGGTGGCCATGTTGTCTTCAGCCTGTCATTCCCTTGCATTGTACATTAACAATTTCTATAAATTCCACATTTGTGGGTTTTAATTTTTAGTATTCTGGGTTTTAGAGTGCAGCCCATTTGTGCGGTGCTGCGCTACGCTTAAACGTCGGAAATCGGTGAAAAAAAAATATTTTTATTTTTATATTGCATCAGGAAACATTTCCAATGGCCGTATATTTGGCCATTGACATGCTTCCTGCACTGGATGCAACCTTTATTTGGAGCTGTCATGGCTCAGTTTTGCTATTTGCAGAACGGTACTCAGTTGTCAACTGAGTACATTTCTGCAAATAACACTGCTCTTACTCGGACAGTTACGGGTTTCCTGAATCACAAATCTACCTCACTTGCATGCCTTTTGCCTGTAATTGAGGTAATTTGCATATCCCTGCCCTGTCCATGTAAGAGCCATTTTAGGAGCTCTCTTACACGCCCCTACAGGCTGTTCCTGGATCGCTCGTCGGACATGATGACTGCATAGAGTCTTACTCTACTCTTAGACTCCATGCAAGCCATCATTAATCAGGCCCTTACTGTTTCCTACTTACTCAAAAAAGCAAGACAAGATGAAGTGGGTCATTGGTCTTGTCAGTTCCAAAAACAAACTGCCCTGAGACATCTGTGTCATCTAGTATTAAAACATAATTTCAGTGCTGGATTATAGAATGACATCTCATAAATCTGGACATCTGACTCTGGTTCCCACAGTACCGCCTTTGCTAGAAATTGAACCTGAATTTAGGGTATATGTGTCACAATTCACACAGACAGAGCTTTGCTGAGATGTGTTATAGCTATAAAAACATTTCAAAACTTCCAACCTTCTAGGGTAGCAATTAATTCACCCTAAGGACAATACTGTAGGAGTCCTAGTCCTAGTTTTCCCAGACATTTTGTCTCTGGGTGAAATCAGAACTGTAAGATACTATCTTTATGGCCTAAACCAGCCAACACATCCTTAAAGATGTAACATTCCTTATACACACTTCCCCTATATATACCCCATTACTTCATCTGACTCACAGAGACCAATGACTGGTGTCATAACCGTGGCCTTAAGCTCAATGACAAAAAATGTGTCATCATCCCCTTTGGGAAAACCCAGTTCCCATGAATTACCACATCAATGGTAGTCCACTGAACACAGAAGGCTTTATAAGAGATCTGCCAACACAGGTTGACAGCAACCTCTCTTTTGACCACCACATTGCCACTGTTGTTAGAAAGTCCTTCTATGTGGCACATCTCATTACTAAGGGATTTGCATCCATGAAGAAAGAGGTCATTGTCTCCCTCTACTCTACCCTCATTAGGCCAGTCATTGGGTACAATGCCCCATTTGGCATGTACCTCACTAAACACCTGCAATAACTGGAGAGGCCGCAAAAGTACCTCACAAATAGAATCCTAGGCCTTAAATATTTGTCCTATATGGACAGACTAAAAAAACTCCAACTATTCTCTGTCTCATATCGCCTACTTAGAGGCGATCTCTGCTTGACTTAGAAAGCCATGTCTGACCCAGCTCTGTTAGAAATGTTACATCTAAATAAATCCCAATCCCTCCACAGGGACCTCAACCTCATTACCACAATCAGCAGAACATGCTGGAGAGACAGGTTCATAACACAGAGACTGCCCATGCTATGGAACAGACTTCCCATACATGTCAAGCAGAGCACCTCACTGGCCCTCTGCAAGAGAAATCTTGTTGAGTGGATGGGAAATAGAAAATTCACCCCAGGGATCAATCCAGTGACTTTACTCAACAGAGACACTGGGAACTAAGGTCAGGTGGCACGATGCCAGGGTAATCCTATGGGCTAGACTTGTAAAGGCCTCAGGGCCATTAGCCTAGTACACACCTATGAACCTAAGAACTACTTTCCCTTATTTCTCAATTCTCAGCTCCTCCTTCTTCTTTTTTTTTTTCCAAAAAACTTTATTTGATTTTAAACTTAACAGTCAATATGAAAAACAAAGACAAGACATACAATCAGGTCATAATCATGCAGGTGTAAAACTGATATTGTAATTCTCTCTATAATCAACATAAAAAAATATATGATACTATATTTACATTCAATTAGTTGCCTTATATAAACAAATGTATGTATGTTTTAGCATATACAGTCGATGGACTAAAAAAAGGGGGGGGTGGCATTTTTATGTCTGTTTTAAAAAAACAATTTAAAGAAAGGAAGAAGAGTCATTATAGGTTACTGAAAAGATATAAAGCTGAATAGTTTCTCTCAAATTTCTAGTAAATATTTTTGTTTTTTACTGTTGAGTAACACCACTCTGTAAGCCAAGAGATGTTTGGTAGCCATTTGTTTAAAGCCACTCCATGAAATTGCATGTCTCTATATCCAGTTGGATGAAATGTAAAGTTTCATTAGTAAGAAGAGGGTAACTAGGAAGTGTTTTTGTTGTGTTGAAATATTTGGAGGAGGGATACGGAGTATTGTGAATTCCCATGTCAGCTTGGCTTTTTCCTAACCCATCTTTTGTAGTTGAATCATTAATGAATTCCATAGCTTGTGTACACAATTGCAGCTCCAGAATAGATGGTGTATGTCTGCGTTTTGGTATTCACAACAAGGGCATGTTGGGGTAAAGGAGGAGTTAAATTTATGTCAAATTTTGGGAGTAAAATAAGCATTTTTATTTTATTTATTTTATTTTATTTATTTTATTTTACATTTGTTGACCAGGATAGTCCGACTGGATCAAAGTCCATTTATAGTGGAGGCCCGGGGAGATAAGCTCCAAACATAAACAAGTACCAACACAAAATGAAGAAAATAAAAAATAATATAAAATAAAAATGCAGATAAAATAAAAATGCAGATAGAAAATGCATTCAGACTAAATAGTATAAATTTACATGTAGGTTATTTCCAAAAGTACATAGTTAAGCATTGACTAGACAAGTTTACAGGATACAAATTACCCTGGTTATAGTCAGGAGAAATTAACAATAGCTATTAAATTACATTCATGTTGATGGCTTTGCCAGGCTTGTCACAGTGGCATAGCCAGTTTAATGCCAGATGTTGTTTAATTGTGGCTTTAAATTGGCATAGGGAGGAGAGCATGGTCATGCCAGCTGGAAGTATGTTCCAGATTCTACCTACCAAGTTTGCAAATAGGGCCATGCCAGCTGCATTGTTAATTTTAATTGTCTGGATTTGTAGCTTATTAAATGAGCGGAGCAGACGTGTGTTGTTATGGGGGAGGATAGAATTTCTAAGGGCTGGACTATTATCTGGGTTGTAGAGGATTTTGTTAGCCATTATCAGCAGATTGTATTGGATTAGATTAGGAAATTCCAGCCATCCAAGCTGTTTGAGGTTGATGCAGTGGTGGGGTTCTGAATGGCAGGCCTGTAGCAAACCTGGCAATGCGATTATAATAGGTTGTTAGTATATTAAGTTCAGATTTATTTATATTGGCAAGAAGGGGGAGGCATATAGGAGTGTTGAAAGTAGGTGGGAGTGAGCAATGGCTATTTTAGTTGGAGGGGTGAGGAAGGCTTTGATTCTATAGAGTGACCCAAGTTTTTTATTGATGTTCTTGATTGTTTGAGTTACATGGTTGTCAAATTTTAAGTTATTGGGCAGGATTCACGAAGCCTCTGTGTAAGAGTTACAAGGCTTACACAGAGGCTGCAGTTAAACGGTGTGACATCAGCATGTCATACATATGCATGAGGGCATGCTGAATCACACCTAAGGCTAACACGGCCCATGGAAGACAGTAGGGGGCATGTCCTTAGGCCGAGCCCTGCAAACGGACACGGCCCCAGAAGAGTAAAAGTCCCAAAAGTAAACACCCATGACAGAGCCCGTGTAAATGTGAATAAACACAACACAACACATGCCCCCACAGACTACGAACATAAAATGTAGAAATGAACATCTTATCATTTTTTTTTTTAAAATGTAAAGATGTTTGCCCGTGAGTGCACTCGTTTGCGCAGGTGTACCCGTAGCTTAGCCACAGTTAGCAGTCAGTGGAAAAGCATATAAGAACTAAATATGCAAAGTAAGCCAAAAAGCAAAAGCGTAGCAGTAGAGACGTCGGCTGAAGAGCCAGCAGTCATGGTTCGAGCCCACACAACATCAATTTTTATTTTTAGAGAAATAAGCACGAAACAAGTCCCTGACATATATGTACACATATAAAATTATATTTTATGTAAAATGTAATGAAATGGGTCATGTATTTTGAAGAAATGTGAGATAATAAAAAAAAAATGTCAGATGTGCCTATAGCTGAGCTACAGTCTAACAAGTTGAGTACATCTGCCTGTAGGTGAGCAGTGTTTTAACAGGTATAAAATGAGTGCCTGTAGGTGAGCAGTGGTTTAACAGGTGTAAAATGAGTGCCCGGGGTTGAGCAGCATTTTAACATGCTGAAACTGTGTGCCCGTAGCTGAGTTGAGCATAATATGCATGCTGACAGCCAAATGACGCGTAAACCAGTGTAACCTGTTTGCGTGGAGCTGCGCACTGCGCCAACAAGCTAACCGACGGGCAACGTTGAGCAAGCTGTATCAAAACTTCCTTTACACAGACACACATCCTAGCCTGTGTGGACAGACATAAAATATAAAAAGCAATGGCCAGGTTCGAACCCAGGATACCATGCACCATAGTCAAAGTACTGAACCATTAAGCCATGACAGTTGCATTTAGAAATGCAGTAATAGCATATATATAGGAATGAATAGAAAGAGGAGCATGACAAAGCAGGTTTTGTGAATTTGATACAATTCCAAAATGGCCAATCACAGATAAGTGCGGGAAAAACGGCATATATAAGCCCCATAGGCGGGAATACACAGCATAACCGATTGTAGAACCAACTTGCAGCCAGGATGTCAGGTGTAGGTGAGGGTAGTTGCTTCCGGGCACAGAGGTGGGGCATTGAGGAGTCCAAATATATGGTTTGGCTCCTTGTCCACAATCATGAGGTCCAACTCATGCAGGGCCAGGTCCTGTGGGGAGCATATAGGGTTGAGGCGTGGGACTGGTTGGCTCATGATGTCACCAGTGCCACAGGGATACCAAGGACTGGTGATCAGGTCCGTCACCACCATGCGGAATTGAAGAGACGGTAGCAGGACCAACTGAAATGTTGGATCCAGGAGGCCCGGCAAATGCCCAGTGCCCCACTACTGAGTAAGTTATATGTAATTATTTATGTAAGAAATTAACCTAGCTGATATTATGGAGATGTGTATTCCAATATTACTTTATTTATATTACAGCTGCAGGTGTCCATTCTGCGAACTGTCGAACCTATGGCGATAGGCTGGCACGGTTGTGCCACCAGGCAGGTCAGTAATTCTCTCCCTGTAACTGTAAATAAATATATAAGTATGACAGTTAGCAAAAGAGTGCAGTGTAGTCACTAATTAATAAAATGTGCAAGTAACAGTGTAAGAGGGCTTGCAAGTATTGCTTGATTACAAAAGTGTGATGCAGCCTGTAATCCAAACATAAAAATGAAACAAGTCTGAAATAAAGATGTCCCACCTGTAATATAATAGTACATAACCTGCAGCAGGCTGAAAAGTACAGCTGCAGAAGCTGAGTAAAACACATGTGTGAAATATATCCCTGTTGAAATACAGAAACATGACAGAAGTGAGACTGTTGGAAAGGATTGTTATAACTACAGGTAAAACATGTCAATAAAGCATAGAATTAAGTACCATCCTGAACTGTAAAAATAAAACAGTAACATGTGTTGAAAACGGTACTGCAGCTGGAATGTGTGTCCCAAAATCTGGATATGTTGCTCTCAGTCTGCAATATGCAGATAGTATGGTTGTCTGAAATACCAAACATCCACAGTTGTCTATAGCTATAAAGCAAAGCAAAAAAGTTGAGTACTATACCAAAGTCCAGCCTTTACCAACTTGGCCTCCATTACTCGTTCCACGGACGTATCAACAGTAACTTGCACTACAGCAGCTACGCCGATGGATGATTTACTATCAGGAGAAAGTAATATGGGGGCACGACCGAAAACACAACGGGGGAAACAGCATTTTTTGGAGATGCTGCCAGCACCTATGAAGAAAAAAGGTGCATGGAAAAGGTCGTTAAGCGAGGACCGGAGCGTGGACAAAATGAGGAAAATGTTGGACTGACTAATAATGTGGACTTTGGTATTGTTTTTAATTTATCTACATATGTTTTAAATAATGATGAGTTAGCAGTACTTAACAAAGGACTTACCTTTGTGCCCAGCAATAGCAGTGTATATAATTAAATAATAATGGATATCATGCTTTTCTTTTGCAATGTAGCTTTGAAAATGATGTATGGGGATAATGAGAGAGGTAATTTGACCTTAAAGAAACTGAGTAGTTTTGTACCACCACTTACACCCACCCTGAATTTGTTCATTAGGGGATGTGAGCAAGATATGATAAGATACTTTATTGAAGGAGATACCAGCAGATTTTACAATCTTACTCAAACACAGAGGACAGCATTGCAGAGTTTATGTAATAATAAAGATTTAACAATAAAACCGGCGGATAAGGGTGGGGCGGTTGTTATGCTAGATACAACCTGGTATAATAGTAGATTGAGAGAACTACTCCAAGATGAAAGCACATATACCCAGATTAATCCATTGGGTGTGAGACAAGCCATAGATAGGGTACATCATGCCCTGCAAAGGCTGAAGTTTGAGATGAGAATTACTGATGATATTTTTGACTTTCTTTGGTTAGAAAAAGCAGTCACGCCTGTCTTCAAGGCACTCCCGAAGATTCATAAGTCCCTGGTTAACCCACCCCTGAGGCCCATAGTTTCAGGGAGGGGGTGGGTGACTGAGAATATCTCTATATGGTTGGAACATCAATTAAAACCCTATGTTGAAGGGATTGAGAATATTTTGTTGGACACAGGTGACTTCTTGATGAAGTTGGGTAGGGTAGATTATATGGATAAGAAGGATAAGTTATTGATGGCCACCCTAGATATAAACAACTTATTCACAGTCATTAACAATGAATATGGAGTGGATATGTTAAGTACCCTTTTGAACGACCTAGGAGTTATTGAGGTCAAGATTAGCCTAATAAAGGAACTTCTGCTATTGGTATTGGAGAACAATATATTCATAGGAGCAGAGTCTATATATAGACAGGCACAGGGGGTAGCCATGGGCACCCCTTGTGCCAACACTTATGCTAATCTTGTCCTTGCCCAATGGGAGAAAAACCACATACTGAGTAATGATGCTTGGAAGGGATATATAAAGATGTATGTGCGTTTTGTGGACAACGTCTTTATATTATGGAATGGAAATCTGGACATGTTACAGAAATTTGTGAGTTTTTTACACTCAACCACAACATTTTTTAGGTTCACTTTAAAAGCCTCCTTTGATTCCATAGATTTTTTGGATGTAAACTTAGCACAGAGTGTAGATGGTTTTACATCAAAGCTATACAAGAAAGAATGTTGGAAGAACACGATACTGTCATATGATAGCATGCATCCACGTTACACATATTCGAACATTGTACAGGGGCAGGCGAGTAGGATCTCCAGGATATGTTTGGATAATGGTGATTATGACAAAGAATTAGCTACACTTAAGGGCTGTTTACAACAGAGGGGTTATTGGGAAGATAAAGTGGATAAGTTGATAAACACCAGCAAAGGCTTTAGGAAAAGCAAATACAAACCTTGGCTTAGACGCACTCCAGCCCAGATAGACAAAAATAAAAGACCTATAGTTGTAAGGAGTCCCCAGTTAATGTTTACATACAGTAGCAACATAGGTGATATCCGTAATGTTGTACAGAATAACTGGAACATTCTGACTAGTGATGAAGGGCTGAGTGATATAGTAGGCTGTAGACCTAACTTCAGATATAGAAGAAACAAGAATCTGAAGGATTTGTTATGCAAAGAAAGGCTAAGTAGTCAAAATACAGTGGCAACAATAACGACGGGCACATTCCCGTGTGGGAGGTGCAAAGCTTGTGGCCACATTAATAAGAAGACTAACTTTGAGCATCCTGTTACACATAGGCAATTTGTGTTAAAAGGGAGGGCTACCTGTCGAACGACGGATATAGTATATTTAGCTGAATGTAGCCATTGCCCTAGTTTTTACGAAGGGAAAACTAACCAGATGTTAAAGACAAGGATATTACAGCACCTATCTAGCATTAGGAATGGGGATGTGCATAATGCTTTGAGCAGACATGTGATGGATAATGCCACACACAAATTCACTTTCAGGGCTATAGTAAACATAAGGCTCACCACTAGAGGGGGTGATGTGAAGCATTTGACAGAATTAGCAGAATCCAGATGGATCATTGAGCTTATGGCCAATCGTACACCAAGTTTAAATGATGTGATACCTGTTAAGCCCACCCTTCAAAATAGGCGGGCTTTTTACCGAATCCTATTGGATATGCACTAGTTTAAAAGAAGGGGTTGTTTTATTGTAATTTTATCTGATGAAGGGAGAAGTCCCGAAAGCGCTCATCTTGTGTTTATGTGCAATAAAGATTTTAAGGAATAGCAGTGTCCTTGCCACGTTTTTTGGTGCATATTTGTCTATAGCTATATAAAGCAAATGTAGCAGGATGATGTAGCTGAACAGAGACAGATATGAATATGTATGAATAAAAATGAAATGTATATTGATGTAGCAGTAACATTCCTATCACCAACTTGAAGTAGTTATCACATAGGAAACTGTAGGCAAAACTGTAGTGTGTATATATCTGCAGCTATTAGAAATGTACAGCATATGTATTGGTATTTGAAGTTGTTAATTAAATTTTCTTCACCCTACCCTATAACCACATATAATCCATTCCACGTGAAATTGGTATGTGCAATCAGAATTAACACCCCTGGACATTTGTCCTGTTGGTTCATACATATTTGCATGTACATTGATGCATCTGCCGTGTTCATACATCCAAACCTAATGGCCTGTTGCCATCAATCAACCCTGCATGTTGTTGGATTGTGTATTGCTGTTCAAATTATGCATGTGTTATGCTTGCTGTTCAATGGTTTGAATATATGGGTGTTTGGTTAATGGGAATACTAATGCATGCTGTTACAACTAATTGTGAATGATATTGTATGTTACTAACCCAAACAGTCATAACATAATGCAAAACATAGGACGACAGGGAAGGCGGGTTCCAGCGGACCCGCCTCTCCCTCCTCAGCTAGTGGGTGCACCTGGCAGTAGTGCCCAGGCTGGACCCTCCTCCGGTGGCCCTGTACCACCTGCGGGTGGAAGCGCTGCAGGGGATGGGGCTCGTCCCCTCTCTGCAAGTGTGGCCGGAGGAGAACATCCACTCACCCTCCGTAATGTCCGGACTGTGGTGCATAGGTAGATCCGGGACGCTGTTCTTGGGCCCCTACGCCAGCTTGAGGCATGGGTGGCACAACTAACAGGCGTGCCTGCTGCCCAGCCTACACAGCTCCCAGCACAGTCCCATCCTGGGCAGTGAAGGCACAGTGGTAACTGCCCATGGGTGGGGATCTCAGTTCCACTGTTGCCATCTGTGGGCTCATGGGCTCGAGATATTCAAACATCCATGCCCGTCAATTGTGTAACCCCCCCCCACATGTGTCATACACCACCCCTGTATGCGTCTTGTTTGTCTTGCCTGTTAACCTACCCAACCTACCTCCCCAGCTATACTGACGTCCTGTACCTGACATACCACTCTCACCTGAAAAAAAAAAAAAAAAAGGGCGCTCTGTACCCACAAAAAAATTACGCCCCATACATAGCTGCCCATTTTGCACACATGTCTGCTGGACATGGAAACTGTGAATTACAATTGGCTGTCCAACAAGTATTATTGTTGTCCTTACACTTCTCTCAGGGATAGAAGGTTTCAAATGTCACACCAAATTACAAACATATGCACAGCTGTTGCTGATGAAGAAATGGGCAGCTATGGGCCTTACCTACATCCCTCCTGCAAAACCTGAGCTTGTTTCCCTACTGTCTTACCCTCTTTGTGACCCCTTTTTCACCACTTTCCTGTCTCCCCATTTTCATTTCTTTCTGGCTTTATACATCAGGCACAGCTTGCCTCTGGGCGGGCAGTATGGCAGTTTGTGGAGCTGCAGTTTGTTTAATCAGGCAACACATGGCATCTGTTCAAGCTCTTTGATACTCCTGGTGAGGTACTTTTGGGGTCTTTCCAGTTGATGGAGGTGTCTGCTGAGGTACATCCCACAGGGGCCATTGTAGTCAATTGTGACTCTGATGAAGGATGACTGCAGAGCCACAATGACCTCCCCTGATCTAGATCTGACTACCTTCATTATTAGGTGGGTATATGGTATGTTTCTGTAACCACTACAGCCACATGCTTGTCCAATGCAAGATATCTGTCAACTTGTGTCCCCAGGTCTCTTATTACATCTTAAGTACTTAATGGGTTAACACCTATGTGGAAATTGGTGGGCACTTACTGTATATCCACAGGGGTTAACTATACACTTTTCTGCAATTAGCTTGCTGACATGGCTATGGCACCACTTGTCTGTTTCTATGTGGCCCTTTTGTGGGATGCTTGTGTCAGCTGGAGGGTCAGATATGGTGACCAGTTTGTAGTCCTCTGCAAACTTGTTCAGACACAGTCCTTCCATGTTGGCCTGTACCTATGGGACATATATACCAAACAAGGGAGGTCCCAGGACCGATCCTTGTTTGATGCCAGTTATATCTAGTTTGTGGTCTGACATGGCTGCAGCATTTCTGACCATGTCAGTTCTGTCCTTGGTCTGGTTTGCAACCCCTCTACTGACATAAGGGTTTATATTTAAGCTGGTGAGCTTATCTATAATGAATATGTGGGGTATTGTATGGAAACCTTTTGCAAGGTCCAGCTAGGCTGTGTGGACCACATTCCCCTCATCAATGGCCTTAATGGCTGTTTCAAATGAGTCAAACATGTTTAAGGGGCAGGATCTGCACTTAAGAAAGTCACACTCGGTAGGGTCCAGTGTCAGTAGGTCCTCAATATCTTTATGTCTGAGGTACATGCTGATCCTTTCCATTTTTGCAGACCAAGCTTGTCAGTTTTCTGGGGTATTAGTTTGCAGTATCCATTCAGGCAACACCTTTGTGGAGAAGGACCACTGTTGTTGTACACTGCTCTTTGGTTACATATCCTATGGTAAGGCTGGCATTGAGCAGTAGTGTTATTTGGCATTCCATTCTTCTTGGAGTCCATGTTGGACTCAGCCCAGGACACCATCTCATACCATTGATGCTGTGTGTTTTGCTTTGTAGATGCTGGCTGTTACCTCAGCATCTGCAATGTCAGGGGGCCAGCACTCTGCTGGGATAGATATTTTGCATTTTGGGGGGGGGGGGTTGCACTGCACCTGTCAGGTTGGATGTTGGCAATATGTGTGTGTGTTTGGTATGTTGTTTGTAATATTTGAGTGTTTCAGAGCATATCTGTGAATTCCCAACAAGGTTCCTACCATCAGTTAAGAAAACCTTGTGATTATCCTTAGTGTCCTGTACAATTTGTATCTTCATAGGTTCATAGGTTCATACTTGGCTATCTGCCCTAGGGCATTTATAAGCCTAGCCAGAGTGTGTGTGTCTTTCGCCACCCCTTGCTATGTGAATATTATGGCCATTTAGGATTTACTTTACTGTGCCTCTGTCTGGACGTGACACAGTGAAGACCCCCAGTGTACATCTACGATCACCCATCCACTTGGCAAGATTCCTGTTAAAGAGAGTCAGTGAGGGGATCTGCCTAACATGGAGTGGGATTCCGTTCAAGGGTGTAGGGAGCCTCTGGGTTATGTATCTGTCCCTCCAGCACATCCTATTTCATTATGTGTTGAGGTTGACATCTCTCACTCTCACAGCTCCGATGGATTTGGGTTTTCTGGGATGGAGCATGTCCATTAATCCTGTGTTGGACATGGCCTTGTACAACAGGCATACAACGCCTCTGTGTAGGCAGTATGTGACTGCATACAGCTGGGGTGTCTACAGCCAGGCAGCATATGACATATATTTGAGACCCTTTATCCACTTGGTGAGGTACCTTTCAGGTCTTTCTAACTGCTGCAGTTGTCGGGTAAGGTACATCCCAAATGAGGCATTGTACTAAGTTATGGGTCTGATAAGAGAACAGTACAAGGGCACAATGACCTCTGTTGACGTAGATGTGAATCCTTTCATGATAAGGTGTCCAATATAGACAGTCTTCCTAGCCACATTGGCAATGTGAGTGTCACATGACAGGTTACTGTCCACTTGTGTCCCTAGGTCCCTGATTACTCCTTCCATACATAATGGATTACCACCTATGTGGTAATTTGTGAGTACCTTGTTTGGTATTTGGTGAGACATTCATACTTTCCAGTGTCTTCAGGACAGCTGAGTGGGGTTCCTGTGTGTGAGAGTGTGGTCTGTAGCATGCTACAGACTGTACAGCAGTTTTGCCTATGGTTAGTTGCACATGGGTGGTCTCCGATGCTTCGTGCATTGTCAGTTACCTGGACGTGTGGGTAACTGTGCTGAATATGGATACTCCCCCTCCTTTTATGTTTTGGTCCAGGTTTTTGGGGCCATAACGCATGATATGAGGTATAACCTGGTAGTGCTGGTGTGCTGTCAGGAGCCTTGCTGCAGGTTTCTGTCACTGCATGGACATAGATGTTCTCCATACTGGGGAGGGCCTCGGGAGTATGCATGTTGAAGTTTACACGTCTGGCATTGGGCAGCATTACCCTTATGTTTCTTTCCACTTATGTTTTCTAGGGAGGAGGGGTTAGTCTTTTCAGCATTGCCTACAAAAGGCTCTATGGAGGTGGCAAGAGCCTTATCCAATATCTAGACACCCAGGGGTAACAGATGCAAGCCATCCCTGGCACAGCAGTGTGGCTTGTCAAGCATGACATCCCAAGCAGACAGACATTGGATCCCCTTGGAATGACACCAGTAATTGTGCCACTTGTTAAAGCTGATCATTCTGTGTTTGTACTGTGACATCATTCTTGGTGAGGGTAGGATGCTGCACACGGTCAGTGTCATACCGGCCTGGACTACATAATCAGAGAGCTCAGCTATGTCTCTTTTCATGTAGTCCGGGGAGGTACATCTCAGGTCATTCACGCCAGCATGGACAATGACTGCATCATATTTCTACTTGCATTGGGGTGACCTGCGTACTTGTGTTATGTGGCATTTTGTAGCAGCCTACAGGCAGCTTACTGTATCCTTTCCCTTGTTCAGTCTGGTGAGCGGGTCAGCAGTGTGTCTGACTATAGAGTCACCTATTACAACTGTATCAGGCATGTTGTTTCTCCTTCTGGCCTGTGACTGTTTGGCACACCAGCTTTGTGTACTATGTGTTGCATGTGCTATGTTTGGAGGTAGTGGTTGCTTGGGTGTCTGCTTTGGAGGCCTCTGTTGATGTGGTGTGTTTGTAATTAGAGCCTCCGGGAATGTTTTTCTGTGTTTATGTCTTTGGTTTGCAGTTGTGATAGGTCTATGTGAGACTGGGTTTGTGGTGTGTCTGGTTACCTTCTCCTCCTGACTAGTTTTGACAGTACTGAGTTGAGAGAGCTCAGCCTCCGGTTTGGAAAAATGGTTGCATCTCTCACATATATTTGTATTTCTTGGGGGGAGGTAAGGGTTGTCTGTGTACATGGGGCAGGTGTAACATTGCCTCAAGATTCAGAGATTCAACTTGTTGTAGCTGGCCTTAGTGGATTGTATGAGTGGACATATTTTATTGCCATACTACTGATCAGAGATTACTTCCCTTTTTCTGTTTGCTCATGTAGTAGCTTCCTCATTCTCTTGCATGGTTTGGTAATGGCTGGGGTCCACCATGCCAGATGCCTGCATGTATTGCATTGTGTCTTGGTTTTATTTGGGATTGCATAATCCATGCATTCCTGGCAGTGTTCATGGAATGCCTGTATAACAGGTTCTGAGGTGTGGCCCATATTTTGCACCTGCACAGTGCCTTTAATAGATTCCACATCAGTTTGGAGGAGTGCAACTTTTGCTTTACACATGTTTTTCACTGTGGTTTTCTGGCCAGGGACTGTAGTCAGGATGTGTATATCCGGTGTGATTACTCTATGGTCTGATCTTAACAGTGAGGGATACACTTCTCATCTTGCCATCCAGTACCCATGTTGCTGATGATCACATCCAGTATGCTTACCCCTCTTGTGGGAGTGGTACGTTGTTCCTGGGTATTTTGGTTTATGGATTCTAGGAACCTTTGTCCTAGAGTGTTGGAGCTAGAATAATGCTCCCAGTCTATGTTTGGGTATTTTCGGTCACCCAATATAATGTGGTTTGGAGGGCTTGATATATTCATGTATTCCAACATAGGCCAAGTGCAGTTCCTGGTGTTAGGACGGTAGTCTGTAGCAGCCTATAAACTGGGCGGCAGTTTTAGCCACTGTTACTTGACCATGGCTAGTCCATGCTGCTTCTTGTTGTGGTACCAACATAGGGGTGTGGTTATCCTTGACAATTATTGCTAGTCACCCTCCTTTTGTAGCTTGATCCATGTTTTGAGGCTGTACAGCACAGTATGAGGTGTAACCTGGTAGTGTTAGGGTGCTGTTGTGTGCCTTGACCCAGTTTTCTGTTACAGGACAGATATCAACATTCTCCATACTGGGGGAGTTTTGACTGCATGCATCTTGCTGTTTAGACTTCTGGCATTGGGTAGCATTACATCTAGGTTCTTATCCCTTGTGATACCTATGGAGGTGGGTTTGTGTTTTGAGCCTTACCTGTTCAAGGCACGCTGTGGGTAGCAACAGCCTTTGCTAGTATCCATAAGGCCAGGACTGTTAGGTGCACACCACCCCTAGCAGGTGGAGCATCATGTCATGCTCAGCATGTCATCCCAGGCTGGCACACATTGGATCCCCTTTGACTAACAGCAATCCTTCAGCCAATTATTGCAATTGATCATCTCATCTTCATATTGTGGCATCATGCTTGGTGAGGGTAGGATGTTAGTCAGGTCATCAAGTTTGCATATACTACATGGTGTTACATTGCTTAACACATGGCAATCATGCCTCAGGTGGTGCTGCAGGGCTGCCTCTGTCGGATGCACATACTACACTCCCTGTACATGTTTGTGAGCAGGTTATGTCATTTTAGGCATCCCTGTTATTATATGAGCGAGTCAGAGAGAGGTATCATTCCCAGGGTTCCTACTGAGCCAGTGTATGTGCTATGCATTGCCTCTTTGAAAAGACCAGGGCATACTGGGCACACCTCCTTCTGCCTACTGTGGCAGGCTCAGGTTGTTCCTCCTTCGAGTCACGCTCTGCCTGTGATGGCCTTGGCAATGGTGGGGGGCTGTATGGCCTGGCCCTATGCTGGTCCTGCTGCAGCTGTTTTTGATAGATCATATTATGTAGCATAGCACATACCATGACAATTTGGGTACATGTAGTTGGTGAGTACTGTAAGGCTCCTCCAGATGTGTCCAGACACCGGAACCGTGACTTGAGCAGCCCAAACACATGCTCTATTACATTACGTGTTTGTGCGTGTGCCTCATTATGGCGTTCCTGTTCAGGTGTGTGTGCGTTTCTGATGGGTGTCATCAGCCACGGCTCCAGTGCATAACCTGCATCCCCCACTAGGTGTCCATGTGGGATGTCCTCATTGGCAAATGTCTGGTACAGCTGCGTCAAATGCCAGATATGGGAATCATGGTATCTCCCAGGGCAGCCAGCACACACATTCATTATTATGCCCTGGGCATCACACATGACCTGGCAGTTGATGGAGTGGAAGCACTTGTGGTTTATGTAGGCCCTACCCAGCTGGTGCTTTGATGCGTATGTGCATGCAGTCTATTGCACCCACTACCTCAGGGTATTCCGCTATTTGCTGGAAGAGACGCATATTGCTGGCTGATACCTCACGGGCATTTGGGAAAAATACATTATCACCGACATATGCTGACATGGCATCCAGGAACTGGTGCAGTACCCTGGAGGCTGATGCCTGTGATATCCCCATCATATCACCAGTTGGTCTCTGGAAGGTACCTGTTGCTAGTATTCTTAGGCCAATACATACCTTGGTTTCCACTGGGATGGGTTCCCCTCTGTTGGTTCTGTGTGTGAGGCGTGGCCTGCACAGCTCAACAATTTGCTGCAGGAGGTCTCTGTCCACTCTATAGCGCTCCACTATCTCCAGCTCATGTAACCCATGATAGGTGACCCTGGGCCTGTATACTCTTCTCCGTCTCCTCACTGTGGGTTGTCTGGCACCATTTGCATTGTCACCACCCTCAGCAAGTTGCCTATGTCTCCTTATGACAGCTATGGCAGCCCCTAGCATTTATTTATTTATTTTTTATTTTTTTATTTATTTATCATTTGCTGACCGGGAAAGTCCGACTAGGTTCCACAGAGCCTGTTTTCAGCGGAGGCTCGGGGAGAAATGCTCCAGAGTTTCTGCTCTGAGTTCAGCTTTTTCAGTTTTCACTTCTAATAGCTTACAGTCTTGCAGTGTCTCTTGAGAGAAACATCCTGCACTGCTGTTTGCAGAGTTTTAAGTGCTGGGTTGGGCTACTATTCTGCCTGTGTAATTGCCTGCTTCTAATTATTTTCACCTGCTAGCTCCAGCAGTATTCCCTGCTAGCTTCCTACTAATTCTGTTGCTTCCTTTTTCCTTTCTGTTTCTTCAGGGGGGAAGCAACGCGCATACCAGCGGAAACACGCTCACAGTGGCTTACACGTGCGCACACATGCTTACACGGTTTAGAATCTTCTTATTCAGGTTAAAATGCACTCACACCAGTGCAAGCAGTCTTACAAGTCTGCCAATGGGCTCCCACATGCTCAGTCTGCCTTACACGCGCACACACTGCCCTACTCGCTCCTCCTGGCATGCATACGTGCGCATGCACGCCCAGCAAGAAACTTTGGTGTTGGCTTCAGTGTACACCTTCCATTTCTTGACTTTTCCATGCTTATTTTGTGGCACTCCTCTTTCCATGATATGTGTCTGACATCTGTCATGTAACACTGACCTCCAATGAACTGCATTTCTTTCTGCCATTCCCCCTGTGATGTCACCTATCTCCTACTCTGTTCCTCCCCCTTATGTTACTCTTACACTACTCAGAATGTGCTCATTTGCTATGTGACAGTGGAATTCAGTATCCTAACACTCATTTACATCAGATTGCCTACTAATGCTTAGTTACATGTCTTAGACTCAGCTTCCCCCCTTAGCAACCACTAAACTGTGGCCATGTTGTTTTTGGTCTGCTGGTCCCTGCATTGTAAATCCATGTATTGCATAAAACCCACATTTGTGGGTTTATAACCTTCATTTTTATGTTTTATAAAGTGCAGCCCATTTGCGTGGGGCTGCGCTGCATTTAAACATTAAAAAATAATTTCTCATATTTGCATCGGGGTACCTTGCCAATGGCCACATATTTGGCCATTGGTATGCTGCCTGACACATATGCACCCTTTATTTGGAGCTGACATGGCTCCATTGTGTTATTTGCGGAAACGTGCTCAGTTGTCAACTGAGTACATTTCTTCATCTAACACGGCTCTTACACGGGCTGGTTTGAGCTTCGTGGATCGCTAATCTACCTCATTTGCATGCCTTTAGGCTGCAAGTGAGGTGATTAGCATATCCACGCCCAGTCCGTGTAAGAGACATTTTAGCTGGTCTCTTACACGGAATTTCAGGCTGTTCCTGGATCGCGAGGGCTGCATGGAGTCTTACACTACTCTTAGACTCTGTGCAAGCCTTCGTGAATCCTGTCCATTGTCTATAATGACACCCAGTAGTTTTGTGTTTGGGTCGGGGGAGATGGCTGTCTCGTCTTTTGCATTCATGATGAAGGAGAAGGGTAAAGACCTTTGGGTTGGTGGGAATATGAGCATTTTAGTTTTTTTGGGATTAAGTAGTAGACGACACTTGGAGAGCCAGTTTTCTATGGTAGTGAATGTAGAATGGTAATCAGTCTTTAAATCAGTGGGAGATAGAGCTGAGCAGATCAGAGTGGAGTCGTGAGCATATTGGATACAGTTGATGTTTGGTATAATAGTAGGCAGGTCATTAATAAAGATGGAAAATTAATAAAGATGATTATTAGTGATCATGAATTATGTGAATATCATTTTTTTCATAGGGAATGTTTTATAGATTGTCTCTATTGATTGCTTTATCTGTTGTTTGGAGATTGAGGGGTTCATTTTGAGCCAGTACTTGGAAATGATTGTTATTGTGATGTTTTATAGCAGTTATCATTTTGTACATATTTGACATAATGTTATGTTTTGATAACATTATTTTCCAGAGAGATTTACAGGTCTCTATGTCTAACTCTGTGTTATATTACTATTAGAGAGGTAACAATAGCATAGCTCGTTAATCTGCCTAAGGATAATTGTGTAGCTTTTGGGAAGATTGAGGTGAGTTCTTATTTCTGTGATGGTACATTCATGAAATAGCATAAGGTCATAAATTCTCTAGTCTTTCAGTATTGGAAATTTATTTAGGTTAACCATTGAGTAATTGAGTTTCAGGTTTGGATTAAGGTGTAGGGGTTGTAGAGTATCCATAGCATTGTATAGATTTTAACGTTCTAAACAGTTTTTGTAGATTGGTGATGACATTTTTATTGGGTCAATTATCTTAAGAGTTATTAAGTCTTTTTTAAAAAGAAATGGAAGTGCTTTGGGGTTGAAATTGGTTGATTTAACCTGGTTGTGGTATATTTTTGTTCATATAGGTGTCCATGTGTTGTCTGTTGGTTCATGTTCGGCAATTTTTATTATTCTGCTACTTGTGATGATATCATAATCTAGTCTAAAGCATGGAAGGTTGAGTCCCCCATTTAATCTCAGTTGTGTTAATTTATAGTATGATATCCTTACAGATTTGGGAGACCATATAAATTTGGCTAAGAATGTATGTAGTTTTTTTTAAATAATTTGTTGTGTACTAACACTTGGGAGGTCATAAATATATGTAATAGTCTGGATAGTATGTTCATTTTAACTATAGCCACTTTTGATAGGAAGGGTAGTTTTAAGTTATTCCATCTGTTACAGTCGTGTGTTATAGTCAGCCATTTAGACGTGATATTGGTTTGATAGAATTCTTTTTTGTTTTTACAGAAAGTAATCCCAAGGTATTTAATAGATTGTTTTATCTTGATTGTGCTTGATTGGGCATATAATGATAGTAGTTTGGGGTGATTTAAAGGGAATATTGTAGTTTCCTCTAGATTGAGTTTGTAGTTTGATAGGTTTGAGAAGGTGTCAATGGCTTTCATTAGTTTAGGGATATCTGCGTTAGGGTAAGTGATGTATAGGTTTAGATCATCAGCTTTGGCTGTTAGGAATGTCTTAATATTATAGCATATAGGGGGTTGTGGTATGTGTGTTGTTTAATAAGTAGGAAGAGGAGTTCAAGGTATAGGGTAAAGAGATATGGGGATAAGGGACAACTTTGTCTTGCACCATTTTTGATCATAATTCTATTTGAAAGATTTTTATTTATGTATAAGGTCATGTATGGTTTGTCATAGAGTGTTTTAATTATTTGTATGAATTTAGGTGGGAAATTGAAATATGTTAGGACCGATATCAGGAAACTTAAGTTAAGCCTATCAAAAGCCTTGTGCACATCAATTACTAGTGAAAACATAGGGATTTTATTATGTTATGCAAGTGTTGATAGGGTTTCAAGAGTTGGAGTGTTGTCACATGTTTGTCTATAAGTTATGAATCCAGATTGTTCAGCTGAGATGATTTGTGTTATTATTTTTTTAGTCTTTTAGTGATGATGGATGCGAAGAGTTTGGCATCGAGGTGTATTAAGGAGTTGGATCTGCAGTTCTTAGGATCTCTGGGGTTTGTTTGTACTTTTAGTACAAAGATGGTCTTTGAGGCATTAACGTGAATATCATTGATATTGTTGTTCATAATATAGCTGAAAAGGTGTAGTAGTATTCCGGTTGTTAATGGAGTGAATGTTTTGTAAAATTCTGACTTAAAGTCATCTGACCCTGGTGCTTTATGGTTTTTCAACTTTTTTATTATATTAGTGATTTCCTGCTGTGAAATAGCTGCTGACAGTATATCTTGTTAGGGGTTTAATTTAGGGAAGGCTAGATTCTGAAGAAATAGTGTTTTATCTTGTTCATTAGTAGAGAGATTTTGTTCTCCATAGGTTTGCGTATATATTATTTCAAATAGTTTTAGTATTTTGGTATTATTGCAATATGTTTTGTCTAAGTGGTATATTTCAGATATAGTGGGGGCAGATTTTTGGAGAGAGATTAGTCTAGCAAGAGTTCTAGATGGAAGTTCTGCTCCTTCCACATTTTTGGCCAGGGTCATTGTTTTGTGGAATGATAGATTTTTGGCATTCAGTAAGTACAGTTCCTTCTGAGATTTCAGTAATTGTTCCTCAGTTTTTTTATTAAAGCATTTTTGTAGTTTAGAAATTTTTTAAAATGCGTGGATTTACTGATAAGAAAGTCTCATATCTGAGCTTAAGTGGGAGCACATTCTATGTCCGGTGGGAGTTCTCAGCTTCTCCTGATTTTTTGCATTTGCTGTCATTACAACTGTCTTATTTGCAGTTGTGGCTGGTGACTTTAAATCAAAGGGGGGGGGCAGCAGGAGACCGTTGAATGGATGGGGCCAATCGGAAGAGGTGTGACCAATTAGAAAGGGATGGAACTATGCTCAAAACGCAAAAACTGAGACTTTAATTAGATACGCTGCCCTGGGTGCCAAACCATCATTATGCTCAAAACCACCAAGAAACTGGATTGATTCCACAAAACAAAATGAACAGACGCAAAACAATATCCAACAATAGCAAACTGAAGACAGTAGTAAACATGCATAACAAGTCTTTCATTTGAGGGGAAGAATTTAAAAGAGCATTGAGAAAACTCTAGAAGACTGTAAATAATATAGAAATACCACAGTATTAAAAGACTTAAAAAAGTAAAAACTTCCTTTAACAAATTAGGCGAGTTAAAACAGTTCTTATCCTTTCCTCAACTCCTCCACAAAAGCAATTTCAATGAAAGGTTGTATCCAGTTGCCAGTGTTTGAAACTGAATTTTCTTAAATAATGTAAGAAAACGGTAGTGATTATGTGCCCCACTGCCATCTGCAAGACTAAAATAAATTGCACGTTCATCTAGGTAATCTATAATATATTCATAGCATGAAATCATTCAAATGACTGACGAGCCACCGCTAACCAGACACTAATAGAACCAGTCCAAAGAAACCAAATACAAATTTGATTAAAGGACCACCGTACCTATTTAATGCAATAAGTACTACAGCCTTTCAACTTCCAAGTGTAATATGCAAGTCACCTATTTAAAGTGCACATCGCCTCACTGCATGTCAATGGCTAACACAATGTTACAAAATAAAGAAATGGTGGATATGTCAACAAAATCAACAGCAAGATTAAAGGCAGCACACTGCAGCCATTGACACCATTATCACGGAGGATGAATAGGTTTTGCGGTTGTAGCAGGTGGCATGGAAACAAACTAGGTATTCTTCAGAGACTTCGTTCAACAGCTACTTTTTAATAACTAAGTTTGATAGTAAACAATTGAAAAGATCGATAGAAACCAAATTTGATGAAGTAACATACTCTTGATAAAATATATCCAAGTTAAGCAAACAAGAATATCTGTATGCTATTTGACAAAAATATATTACCTGACACTTTGTCTTTACGATGAATATGTATTAAACATTATTTGCCTCGGGAAACTGATGCCATTGCTTCAGGCATACGGACAAAAGTTTACTTCACTCTTCTGAAACCATACACACACACACACATACACACACACACACACACACACACACACACACACACACACACACACACACACACACACACACACACACACACACACACACACACACACACACACACACAGACACACAGACATCAAGCTCATTCAAAGTGACAGCATTTCCTCCATAAGCCTCATTCAATACCTGGAGATCGCTCTGTCCCAAGTCCATATGCCCCAATGCCAAAGCTAGTTTGCCAAGCTTCATTCAAAGCAGCAGTCCCATTTAACAAAACCAGCCAGCCAGCCATTTCCTCAAAGCAAAAGCAGCCAGTAGTCCTGTTTCCTCCATAAGCCAGTTCCCCAAGCTCCTGTCCTTGGTGATGGAATGCCGAGCATGCATGTGTGCTTCGCCTGTATGCATTCCAAGGATGCACAGACTGCAGACCTTCCAGTCTGATCCCCTTCCAGTCTATGGGGTTGTAACCGCATAGATTTCTGGGCCATCTGTAAGACTGCTGCCTTCTTCTGAATCCAGACTGGTTAAACAGCAGTCTGGATTCGGGTTTCCACTCACACATGCGTGAGTTATGGGATTTTTTATTTTTTTTTGGTTTTCAGCTGGGGGGGGGGCTGTGTTCCTACTTATTTGTACTCAGTTTTACCCCGTGTGCCTTCAGTTTTGTATTCCATTCCCCTATCATCTGCATCTGCATGTAATGCCACATTGTCTGCCTACAGCAGCTTTATTGATCTGTCCCTCCCAGCCTATTTGTTAGTGTAGTCCAACACCAGTATGAACAGCAGTAGGCTCAGAGTGGAACCATGATGCACACCCAATCTCATTGGAACACCTCTTTGAGTGTGAACACTGTTCATATTAGTGTTATTGGGACCTTGCCGATAGTCTGCTCTAATTCTACCAATGTTTCTAGGGCTTCAAACCATTGCAGGGCTTTCCAAATCAGCTTTCTTGCAACTTTGTCATATGCTTTCTCCACGTCTAGGAATGCCCAGTTGAACTCTTTCCTCATCCTTAGCTTCTTCTCAAGTATCTCACTGCAAACATCAGTTCAGTTGTGCTGCATTCTGATCTGAATACAAGCTGCTCATTTCCCATCTTACTTTCTACTACTCTCCACGGTTGGTTATCAATCACCCTCTTCAGAACTTTCATGCAGTTTGATAGGAGTTTGATACCTCTGTACTTGTCATAGTGGTGAACATTCACTTTGTTCTTGTACACTTGCACTAATATGTTTGCCCACCAGTGAGCTAGGATAAACCTATCTCTCCAAACTCTTATGAATACCCTCTGGAGCCATTTCTCCATAACTCACCCAGCAAACTGGTCATATCTGCTATAACCCCATCTGTGCCTGCTTCTTTTCCTGACTTCATTTTCCTAAGTGCTGCTCTTATTTCTTCTAGGGTGGGCTCCTTCTCTTCTTCTTCCCTTCCATCATAAGCTGAGTCTGGGGCAGTACAACTTCTGTGAGATTGCCTTCTTTCAGAAGTTCCTGGAAGTACTCCTTCCGTATGCCTTTGATGTGGATATGGACTGGTAAGTAGTTTGCTGTTGGCTTTGCTTTGCTTATGAAGGAAATCTGATGATTATCTTCTATAATTTTTTTGTCTTTGTCTTGAAACCTGATAGAGTTTTTTTGTGGAATCTACTGAGTCACTTTACAGAAGCTGGCAGAGTGTCTCTGATGCCTTGTTGTTCATTGTGTTTCACTGTTGCAGTCATTACATTTGGGTAATCTGCTGGCAGGTTGCCCTCAGTCGGCCTGATTAACAAAGTCTTGGGTCATGCGTTGTTTGCTGTCCCTTCTTCCATGACATCAGGGTATAAAACATGCAGCCAAAGCCATTATATCAGTCTTTCTTGCCACGTGGTGCCCGAAACAGAAGCAGTTCACAAGTGCCGGTGGGCCGACTCCTGAAATTTTCGTTTTCAAGTTTCAGAACCGAAGTCTTCAACTAAAAGCTAAGTACCCCATTGAGGAAACATTTTCTTGCTCCTTACCGATGTCAGTAAAAGTTAATAATTGTATTACTTGTGGAAAGCAAATACCTCATAAGGATTTTCATTTGTACTGTATTCCTTGCCAAAGCCCTGACCACGCCATAGCTTGCTGTCGGTTTTGTGCTTTACTTAATCATGCACTTTCCATCGTTGGTACATTTTTGCTTCAAAATATTTCGGTTCTCGGTTTAATTATCCAGAAATTATGTTAGTTAGCCATCTGACTACCTGAATACCAAAAAAATGCAAAGAAAAAGACAGAGACAGGCCATTGAGGTCCAAAACTGCCGACAACACTTCTCGCCAGTTCGCTGGTACTTAGTGAGGCGCTTTCACAGCCCCTGATACCCACAACATCTGATTCGCAGGCCTCTACTGAGACCCATTTGGAGTCCGGTATGCCGCGAGATACTTCACATATAGAACCCGCGGATGTCTCTACCTTGGATGGGTCCAGAGCTGCTTAGCAGGCATCGGCTTCTGAGGGTGTATTCAGGCCTACAGACTTACATATTAAACCGACTCCAACTTCAGTGCTAAGGCCTAAATCTCGATCTATGTCTAAAGAACTGACACCCAGGCAACATGTTCAGGACCCTATGCCTAAAAACAAATGATCAAAATGGCTGAAGATTTAATTACTCTAATCAGGGTTAATCACCCCCCCCCCCCCAAGAGGCCTAGGCTTGAGTTTGACTATGAATCTTCTGAACGGGACTCTCTTTCTTCTGACTCTTCTAATGAGCTGGATTTGTCCAGACCTACTTATGAGGACTCAGATGCAGAGGATTCCATTCCCTCAGCTTCTCCGCCTGAGGATTTCTCTTTTGGGAAAACTTTACATACCTTAAGGGAGCATTTCCACTTGGAAAGTCAGGATTTCTCTGAATCCAAAAAGAGGCTTTGGGATTTCCTTCTTCTTCCTCAGCTTAGGCCTTTGGCTATACCTCCCGTACTAGATGTTGTTGATGATGTGTTTTCAGAATCCAGTATGGCCCCTGATTCCTTGCCTCCAGCCTCTAGAAAACCAGACAGGTGCTACAGGGTTCCTGAGTCCCACAAATTCCTTTTCAAAAATCCTGTTGCTGACCCTAAAACCATTTCTCAGGGGCCCAAGGGCATTAAGCCTTCTACTGCAAAAAATCCTACCAGTTCTGATAGAGACTCCAGGGCGCTGGATAGATGAGGTAAAAAAGGTTTATACTTCTGCAACATTAGCAATCAGAGCTTTAAACTGTCCATTTCATATGCTAAAATATCAACAACATGTCATGGGGCTGCTTAAACAGAAAATTATGTTGATTTCTGACTGTGTGGAGAATAAAGATTTGCATGATTTATTGCATTCAGCTGAACAAGTTGGCATACTTTGCAATGTGGTTTTGATTCTTTAGAGGCCTCTTGTAGGGCTGCTGTTACTGGGTTTGTGCTTAGAAGGCATGCTTGGCTTAAGGAGCAATCTCTGCTTGATCATGTTAAAGCAAAACTTTTGGATGCCCCTTTACAGCAGGACCGCCTATTTGGAAATAAGGCTGAAGAAGTTCTAAAAGAGATGGAAGATAAAGCTAAATCTATGCAAACTGTGAAAGATTTATTACAAGTGCAACCTCCTAGATTTAGTAGGCATTGGCCTAGTAAGAACTGGTCCTTTCCATCTTCCTCCAGAGCCACTGCGGCCAAGCCCAGACATTCCAAAAGCACCAGGTTTCAGTCCCTAGGGACTTTCAGAACTAAGCAATGGGGTGCTTCCTCTTCCAAATCTGGAAACAACAAGACACCACCCTATGGTAAACAGTCTCAATGACTTCCGTTTGAAATTACCAAGCACTTACCTCTTAGCCGCCCCTTTGGGGGGAAAACTGGCTCTTCATTCAGGAAACTGGCAACTTATAACCCAGGACAAATGGGATTTAAATATAGTGTCCTTGGGATACAGATTTCATTTCCACACACTGCCAACTCCAAACAGGTGGCCAGACCTGCCCCCAAATCAGTTGGCAGAGGCACAGAAACAAGTACTTTCCCTCTTAAACATGGGGGCTATTTAACTAGTACCAGAAGAGGAAAAGGGACAAGGTTTCTATTGCAGACTTTTCCTGGTACCCAGAAAAGACAAATCATGGCATCCAATTCTGGACCCATCTAGTCTAAACACCTTCCTGGACATTCCAAAATTCAAGATGCTGACTCTTCACCATTTACTTCCTATGCTAGGCAAGGATGCCTGGTTGGCAACTCTCGACTTAAAAGAGGCTTACCTGCATATCCCAATCAGGGAATCTTGCAGAAGATTCCTACACTTCAAAGTAGGCTGCATGCATTATCAGTTTTCTGCACTGCCCTTTGGCTTATCTACTGCACCCAGGGTATTCACAAAGTGCCTGGCACCAGTAATTGAATTTTGCAGGCAAATAAATATTCAAATATATCCATACCTGGACAATTGTCTAAATCAGGCAGAAAACCAGGCCATTCTTCTAAATCATCTGACATTTTAAAAAGAGTTCTAACCTATCTAGGGTACACCATAAACAAAATGAAATCTCAACTGGTACCCTCTCAAAAGATTACATTCCTGGGTGCAAGCTTGAATACAACTGCCCAGATGGCTTTCCTTACACCAGAAAAGGAAATTCATTTGGTGACTTACTTCAAACAGGTGGCCACAAAAACCCTGCTATCTGCAAGGCAAATACTGCAAGCCCTGGGGTTCATGGCCTCCTGCATTTTTCTAATTCCATATGCAATACTGCATATGAGGAAACTTCAGTGGTACTTAAAAAGTTTATGGAGTCAACATTATCACAGCCTGGAAACAATGATTCCTATCATTCCTTGCCTCTGCCTAGAGTTCTTATGGTGGGCAGAGGCCTGCCACCAAAACAAGGGACTGCCATTCACACCACCCCCTGCCTCCCAAACCCTAACTACAGATGCATCAGACTATGCATGGTGGGCTCATCTGGCAGGGAAGTGCATTCAGGGCAAATGGAGCCCAACTCAAATGCACCTTCATATCAATCAAAAAGAAATGCTAGCTGTACAGAATGCACTGACAGCCTTCAAGGACTACCTTCATCCAAAACATTTACTAATAAAGACGGACAACACCACGGTTATGTGGTACATAAACAAGCAGGGGGGTACACATTCTTACCCCCTATGCAGATTAGCCGTGGCATTGTGGAACACGGCCTTGAGCTACCAAGTACAAGTGCAAGCTCAATTCCTGCCAGGAAAACAGAATGCCCTGGCAGACGAACTAAGCAGAAATCTCATCGACCCTCACGAATGGAAACTGGAGCCATGGATTTTCAACATGTTGATATGCAAATGGGGGAGCTCAGACATAGATCTCTTTGCCTCACCCCAGAACTACCAGTTGGACAAATTTTGCACACAAATTCATCACAAAAAAAGCATGGAAATTGAATGCTCTGTCCTTCAGCTGGAAAAACTTATCAGTCTATGCCTTTCCCCCTCAAGTTCTTCTAAAAGTCAAACAGGACAAACCAAAAATGATTTTGATTGCTCCAGACTGGCCTCGCCAACACTGGTACACACTCCTGCGCAGTGTGTCACACATTTCTCCATGGCATCTGCCTCAGACACCTTCCTTACTGTCTCAGCAGGAGAACCAAATTCTGCACCCTCAGCTCCAAACTTTGAATCTTGCAGCTTGGCTAATGAAATTCCCCCTTAGCATCCCTCAGCAAACCTGTGATGGATGTCATTTTGGAGGTGAGAAGACCTAGTACTAGAAAATCTTATGCTGACAAATGGAAAATATTATGTGCCTGGAATCAATCTCAAGAGATGAGCACAGCAGTGCCCAATTTACCTCAGATGTTGCAATACTTACTGAGATGCTTCACAAGGGCCTGTCTTTTTCTTCCATAAAAATCCATGCCTCAGCCATTTCAGCTCATTACAACACAGACCCCCCCTCGTCTCTCATTCTCTTTTAAAGCAGTATCTCAGAGGGGCCAAAAACTTGAGACCACCCAGGAGAGCTCCAACTCCCGCCTGGGACCTTAACTTTGTATTGGAGAAACTCACTCTACCTCCTTTTGAGCCAGCTGCAACTGCAGACTTAAAATTTCTTTCCTGGAAAACAGCCTTCCTTTTAGAAATCACTTCAGCTAGAAGGATATCTGAATTACAGGCCCTTGTGGCAGTGGAGTCTTTCATCATCTTTCATGTGGACAGGGTGTCACTCAGGACCAATCCATCATTCATGCCCAAGGTGGTATCCAGTGTGGCTCTTAATCAGTCCATTCATTTGCCAACTTTCTTTCCCAATCCACAGAACAAGGGAGAGTGGATTCTGCATTCATTGGACGTACACAGACAACTTAGATTCTACTTGGACAGGACTAAATCTCAAAGAAAGTCTGAACAACTGCTGGTAGCATTTGTTGCAGGGGCAGAGGGGAAGGCTATTTCAAAGCAAACTATTTCTAAATGGATAAGCCATTGTATTCATTTATGTTATAGGCACCATGGAAAACCTATCCCCCAGGGCATCAGATCTCATTCCACCAGGGCTGCATCAACTTCAGCAGCCTTTCTCAGAGGTGTTCCTACCACGGATATTCTAGAAGCTGATACCTGGAGTTCAGTTCATACTTTCACCAAGCATTATCACTTACCAATTTTCTCTAAATCCAGAGCTGGCTTTGCCACTGCTGTTTTGCAGGGTCTTATATCTGTTCCTAATGCTGTATAAATCCATCCTCCCAACCTTAGCTTTGGGAATCTACCCAAATGTAATGACTGCAACAGTAAAACACGATGAACACAGTACAGTTGTGTACACTTACCATAAATGTAGATGCTCGAGTGTATTCACTGTTGCCGTCCTGATTACCCTCCCTCCAGCCCCCTGGTTTCCTTTTACTATAACTCTTCTTTCTTTTACTATGCTTAAAAGCCTTTTTGGTCTATTTGCTTTTGTTTGGAGGTATATTTTTGTGTTTCTAATTGTATATATATATATATATATATATATATATATATATATATATATATATATGTGTGTGTATTTTACTCCCCATTTGGGGGGCACCTGACATCTGGGGCAAGAAAAACTGATGTAATGGCGTCGGCTGCATGTTTTATACCCCTGATGACCTGACGTCATGGAAGAAGGGACAGCAACTGATGCAGGACCCAAGACTTTGTTAATCAGGCCAACTGAGGGCAACCTGCCAGCAGATTACCCAAATGTAATGACTGCAACAGTGAATACACTCGAACATCTACATTTATGGTAAGTGTACACAACTATATTTTCTTTGCTATCGTAGCTGCTGTCTTAGCCCCTTTGTTATTTATCCTGTATTCCTTCTTTGTCTGGTCCATCTTTTCTACCACCCACTTTTTATTGCACTGCTTCTATCTTTTGCTGATATCCTGGACTTCTACATTCCACCACTAGTTCTCCTTATATACCTTTTGTCCATACCTGGCTCAGTTGCATATCGATTCTATAGTCCTCACACATTGTTTGAGGTGCTGTCATTCTTCTTCAGTTCCACTAAGTTCTCCTTCCTCCTGAGTTGCTAAATGCCTGAGTATGCCCTTGAAATTTTGTGCTTTCTCTCCAGTCAGCTTCCAGATCTTCATCTTAGTCTCTATTGGCCTTACAGCCTTCTCTGACCACTGTTTGCAACCGATTATGACAACCAGTGGTTTATGCTCTGGGCTGATTGTTTCTCCAGTCAGCTTCCAGATCTTCATCTTAGTCTCTATTGGCCTTACAGCCTTCTCTGACCACTGTTTGTAACCGATTATGACAACCAGTGGTTTATGCTCTGGGCCGATTGTTTCACTAGGAATGACTTTGCAATCACTGATGCTACCTCAGTGCCTTTTTCTTACTAGGAGGAAGTCTACCTAGGTTGCATGTTGGCCAGTCTTGTATGTAATCCTGTGACTGTTTCTCTTGCTGAACCATGTGTTGGCCAGAATCAAACCATTTGCCAGACCAGCATCTAGAATGTCCTCTTCTTCTTTAGTCCTGTTGTCCTACCCATGTGGACCCATGGAGTCCTCATATTGTGTTCTGTTTGTTTCAGTATGACTATTCTGGTCCCTTACTATCAACACCAACTCATGCAGACCTGCTTTATCTAGTAGATCCTGCAACTGCTGCCAAATGCACACTTTTTCCTTTCATTCATAATCCTGCTGTGGGTCATATGCTGAGAGTATGAATAGGGCCCTTTCCTTACACTGAAGTCTGATTGCAGTGAGTCTATCACTAATTCTTATGACATCCTCACTGTTTTCTGAAGACTCTCCCTTATTTATTTTTATTTTTATTTTACATTTGTTAACCGGGCTAGTCCAACTGGATACATGTCCATTTTCAGTGAAGGCCCGAGGAGAAAAGCTCCGCTATCTAGTACATGATAACAAAAAGTATATGCACAATGCATAAGGCATTTCAAGCATGAAAAGTATGTACACAATACAAAAAAATAAAGCATGAAAAGTATGTACACAATACAAAAAAAAAGCATGAAAAGTATGTACACAATACAAAAAAATAAAGCATGAAAAGTATGTACACAATACAAAGGAATAAAGCATGAAAAGTATGTACACAATACAAAAAAATAAAGCATGAAAAGTATGTACACAATACAAAAAATAAAGCATGAAAAGTATGTACACAATACAAAGGAATAAAGCATGAAAAGTATGTACACAATACAAAGGAATAAAGCATGAAAAGTATGTACACAATACAAAGGAATAAAGCATGAAAAGTATGTACACAATACAAAAAAATAAAGCATGAAAAGTATGTACACAATACAAAAAAATAAAGCATGAAAAGTATGTACACAATACAAAAAAATAAAGCATGAAAAGTATGTACACAATACAAAAAAATAAAGCATGAAAAGTATGTACACAATACAAAAAAATAAAGCATGAAAAGTATGTACACAATACAAAGGAATAAAGCATGAAAAGTATGTACACAATACAAAAAATAAAGCATGAAAAGTATGTACACAATACAAAAAAATAAAGCATGAAAAGTATGTACACAATACAAAGGAATAAAGCATGAAAAGTATGTACACAATACAAAGGAATAAAGCATGAAAAGTATGTACACAATACAAAGGAATAAAGCATGAAAAGTATGTACACAATACAAAGGAATAAAGCATGAAAAGTATGTACACAATACAAAGGAATAAAGCATGAAAAGTATGTACACAATACAAAGGAATAAAGCATGAAAAGTATGTACACAATACAAAAAATAAAGCATGAAAAGTATGTACACAATACAAAAAATAAAGCATGAAAAGTATGTACACAATACAAAGGAATAAAGCATGAAAAGTATGTACACAATACAAAGGAATAAAGCATGAAAAGTATGTACACAATACAAAGGAATAAAGCATGAAAAGTATGTACACAATACAAAGGAATAAAGCATGAAAAGTATGTACACAATACAAAGGAATAAAGCATGAAAAGTATGTACACAATACAAAAAAATAAAGCATGAAAAGTATGTACACAATACAAAAAATAAAGCATGAAAAGTATGTACACAATACAAAAAATAAAGCATGAAAAGTATGTACACAATACAAAAAAATAAAGCATGAAAAGTATGCACACAATACAAAAAAATAAAGCATGAAAAGTATGTACACAATACAAAAAATAAAGCATGAAAAGTATGTACACAATACAAAAAAATAAAGCATGAAAAGTATGTACACAATACAAAAAAATAAAGCATGAAAAGTATGTACACAATACAAAAAAATAAAGCATGAAAAGTATGTACACAATACAAAAAATAAAGCATGAAAAGTATGTACACAATACAAAAAATAAAGCATGAAAAGTATGTACACAATACAAAAAATAAAGCATGAAAAGTATGTACACAATACAAAAAATAAAGCATGAAAAGTATGTACACAATACAAAAAATAAAGCATGAAAAGTATGTACACAATACAAAAAAATAAAGCATGAAAAGTATGTACACAATACAAAAAAATAAAGCATGAAAAGTATGTACACAATACAAAAAAATAAAGCATGAAAAGTATGTACACAGTACAAAGGAATTTCAAGCACAAAATACTTGAGGCATTTAAATGACAATATGAGGAAAGTACAGAAAGGTAATAGGAGATAAAGCTTTTACTTGAGTACTGGGATGGGTAGAATGAGACAAGAAAAAATAAGATGTTTAACAGTTAGCAGTAGAATATAGAGAAGGGTATAGTTACAAGATTAGAGAGAGCATTTCTAGTAGAATTGAGAACACTGAAAGCTTTGAGCTGGGAGAAAGTAAAAGGTATGCAGGAGATGTGAGGAGTTGAAAGATCAGCTTGGGTTGTTGCAGGAGCATAGCCAGTGGTTGGTTAGATAGTGTTTTAGTTTAGTTTTAAACAGTGTGATGGAGGTTTGGTTTGTTAGCTCGGGAGGACGTTGATTCCATATTTTACCAACTGAGTTGGAAAATATAGAGTCACCTGCAGTGTTCTTAGATAGAGAGGTTTGAATCAGTATTTTACTGGACGAGCGAAGGTTTTTTAGGTTGTTGTAGGGCTTTATAAGGGTGGAGAGCATAGGTGTATTATCAGGGTGGTGAAGGGCTTTCTGGGCTATAGTGAGCTGATAGTATTGAATTAGGTGGGGTAGCTCTAGCCATCCTAGGTAGTGGAGGTTTCTGCAGTGATGTGTTTTATATGGGGAGGCAGTGGCAAATCTGGCAATGTTATTGTAGGTTGATGTAAGCTTATTGATGTTATATTTAGAAAGGTTAGTATATATAGGGGAAGCATATAGTAGTGTGGAGATAAGATGTGTTCTAGCTATGGTAGTTCTAGCTTCAGGAGTTAAGAAAGATTTGATTCTGTAAAGTGAACCTAATTTTCTATTAGTTGCTTTTATGATTGAGTTAATATGAAAGTCAAATTTAAGTAGGTTGTCAATAGTTATGCCTAAGAGTTTGGTTATTTGGTCAGGGGAGATAAGGGTGCCATTGTTAGAAGTAAGAGAGAAGTTAATAGAGGGGGATTGGTGTGTAGGTAAGAAGAGGAGAAGTTTAGTTTTCTTAGGGTTTAGGAGGAGACAGTGATTAGAGAACCATTGCTCTATGGTAGTAAAAGTTTTTTGGGTAAGGTAGTGTAGGTCAGTTTGGTTGGAGGCAGAACAAATGATGGTGGTATCATCAGCGTATTGAATACAAGTAGTTAGAGGGGTGACAAGATGTAGGTCGTTAATAAAGATGGAAAATAAAAGAGGACCTAAGATGGAGCCCTGAGGGACTCCTAGAGAGGTGGGTAGAAGCTCAGAAAGATTCTTTTTCCATAACACTGCTTGTTTCCTATTTTGCAGATAGGAAGTAAACCAGTTTAAGGCAATGCTATCAAGAGAAAGAGATTTTAAGTGATGTAAGAGTAGTTGGTGATTCACCATGTCAAAAGCTTTTGACAGGTCTACAAAGAATGCTGATGAAAGAAGATTATTATTTCGGTTTTTATTAATGGAGTCAATAAAGGATAGTAAGGCTGTGGTGGTGCTATGGTAGGGACGAAATCCATGTTGGCAGTTTGCTAGGAGATTATTGTATAGGAGGTGATTAAGTAACTGTTTGTGGATGCATTTCTCCATTATTTTTGCTATAGGAGATAGCAGCGCAATAGGGCAGTAGTTAGAGTATTCAAAAGAATCACCCCCTTTAAAGAGAGGGATGATATGGGAGATTTTCCAGAGTGAAGGTATAGTACTTTCTTTTATGGTTCTGTTAATTAGTATAGAGATCGGGTAGGCAATAGCTTTAGCTCCTAGCTGGAGATATTCTGCTGGTATTTTGTCGGCTGAGGGGGTAGAAGGTTTAAGTTTTTGAAGTAGGTAAAGAATATAGGAGGTGGGTATGGGTTTAAGATGAAATGGTGGCGGGGTGCAGTTTGGGTTACCTAGTAGAGCAGGGTCAGGGCTTTGTTGGTTGGCTAGATTAAGTATTGTAGAAGTAAAGAAGTTATTGAATGCATTTGCAGTATGTAAGGGAGAGTCAGGGTGAGAGCCTAGTGGGTTGGGAGTTTCAACTTTGCCGGGGGATAGTAGTGTGTTAATAGATTTCCAGAATTTTTGTGGTTGGTGTTGGGAGGAACTCTGTAACTGGGTGTAAAAGTTATTTTTATCTTGTATAATAGCTAGTTTAGTCATGTTTCTTTTTTGTTTGAAACTAAGGTGGTCAAAAGAGTCTTTAGTGGTTCGCCATTTAGTCCAGGCTTTGTTCCTACTAAGTATAAGTTGTTTAGTGTTACTTGTAAGCCATTGTGCTGTCCTAGGTTTCATGCATATAGAACGCATGGGGGCATGATGATCATGAATAGTGAGAAAGGTATGGTTAAAGTGGTTAACAGCGTCGTCTATTGGCAGGGTTTGTAGAGGTGACCAGTTAACTAGGCTAAGTTCATATTGAAACTGATGGGGGTCAAAATGTTTTTTGCTGCGAGATAATCGGATAAGGGGAGGTTTTGCTAGATGTGTTTTGTGCCTAATAATGTATGTTAGTGAGTGGTCACTAAGGTCATCTGGGAGGGTTCCTGTTGAGTACTTTTGTTGGGGGCTATTTGTCAGGATCCAGTCTAGTATGGTTTCTTTATTATTGCTTTTATTTGTTCTAGTTGTTGAATTAATGGTTTGATGGAATCCATGGAGGTTAATATGGGTAGATGGATTCATTTGTTTGCATATGTTCCAATCAATGTTAAAGTCGCCTAATAATATAGTTTCTTGAGGGAGAGTGGTTGAGAACCAGTTTAGTAGGCCTTCTAATAATGGAGGATTGTTGCCTGGGGGAAGATAAGCACAGATAATATTTATAGTTTTGTGTGGATTGAGGGAGAGTTTGGAGATAATAATTTCACTATTAGTGTCATTTGGAGGGGTATAAATTGCTTTACATACTTATAGCCCAGTTTTGTAGAGTATGGCTACTCCGCCCCCTTTTTTTTTAGGACGGTCTTGTCTTAGGATGTTATAGCCAGGGGGGATAATTTCATTGTCTTTTATAGTGGGTTTAAGCCAGGTTTCGGTAAGGCAAAGAATGTCAAATTGTTGGACTTCTAGTAGGGCATGTAGAGCAGGAACTTTGTTGCAAATGCTACGGATATTAAGATGAGCTATAGAGAGAGATTTGGGAGGTGAAGTGTGTGGTGTAGACATAGTTTTCATTTGTAGGGAATTAGGGGAAGTACAGAGGTTTCAGGGCCTGGATTAGGGTGTATGTCCCCATCTCTTAATGACAAACTTTGTTTGAGTGAGGGCTTATAGTAGTGGATGTGTTTTGAGAGTGTATGAATAAGGTATTTAATATGTGAGAGACGATGGTATTTCAGTTCAAGGTATGAGTTGTTGTATATGGGACAGAGATAGGTAGTAAGTATAGTTGGGGGGTAGTTAGGGTGTGTTTATGTGGGATGCTAACAGTAGAATGTAGAGGTTGCTCATAGTAGGTTATGATGTAGGTAGCGGAGAGAGAAGTTAATACAGTTAGTAGAAGGAGAGGGAGGTGTGTGTGGGACATGTTGAGTTGAGTAAGAGACCGTATTATCTTCAACTAGGTATATGGTCAGAGAGGTAGTGGGTGGGTGAGGGAGGAGATTGTTGAGGAGTGGGTGGAGAGAGGAAGAGGTTCAGATTGGTGAAGGATTGTGGAGGGTGTGGCTATGTGGGAATAAATGTAGAGGTTGCAGGGGCGGGTGAGATTTGGGGGCAGGGAGGGGAGCGGAGTGAGCCCACAGTGCGAACGGAGCGGGAAGAGCTAAAGGAGTAGAAAAGTGCTGAGAGGAAACAATCAGCCAGGTAATAAAAGCAGGTAAGTGAGAAACTGATAGTATGACTAGTAAGAAGGAATTGAGTATGTTCTAAGCAGATGTGCAGTAGACAGATCTCAAAGGGAGGTAGACAGGCCAGGGGAAGGAAAATGTGTATAATAGTGTAAAGCTCGAGGTAGAAGGCAGGAAAACCAGTAAGCTTATCAAAGATACAGAGAGGGTGGTTTCGTAAGGCAAAGAATGTCAAATTGTTGGACTTCTAGTAGGGCATGTAGAGCAGGAACTTTGTTGCAAATGCTACGGATATTAAGATGAGCTATATAGAGAGATTTGGGAGGTGAAGTGTGTGGTGTAGACATAGTTTTCATTTGTAGGGAATTAGGGGAAAGTACAGAGGTTTCAGGGCCTGGATTAGGGTGTATGTCCCCATCTCTTAATGACAAACTTTGTTTGAGTGAGGGCTTATAGTAGTGGATGTGTTTTGAGAGTGTATGAATAAGGTATTTAATATGTGAGAGACGATGGTATTTCAGTTCAAGGTATGAGTTGTTGTATATGGGACAGAGATAGGTAGTAAGTATAGTTGGGGGGTAGTTAGGGTGTGTTTATGTGGGATGCTAACAGTAGAACTTAGAGGTTGCTCATAGTAGGTTATGATGTAGGTAGCGGAGAGAGAAGTTAATACAGTTAGTAGAAGGAGAGGGAGGTGTGTGTGGGACATGTTGAGTTGAGTAAGAGACCGTATTATCTTCAACTAGGTATATGGTCAGAGAGGTAGTGGGTGGATGAGGGAGGAGATTGTTGAGGAGTGGGTGGAGAGAGGAAGAGGTTCAGATTGGTGAAGGATTGTGGAGGGTGTGGCTATGTGGGAATAAATGTAGAGTTTGCAGGGGCGGGTGAGATTTGGGGGCAGGGAGGGGAGCGGATTGAGCCCGCAGTGCGATCGGAGCGGGAAGAGCCAAAGGAGTAGAAAAGTGCTGAGAGGAAACAATCAGCCAGGTAAAAAAAGCAGGTAAGTGAGAAACTGATAGTATGACTAGTAAGAAGGAATTGAGTATGTTCTAAGCAGATGTGCAGTAGACAGATCTCAAAGGGAGGTAGATAGGCCAGGGGAAGGAAAATGTGTATAATAGTGTAAAGCTCGAGGTAGAAGGCAGGAAAACCAGTAAGCTTATCAAAGATACAGAGAGGGAGTAACTATAATTACAAGGGAGCTGTGTAGTAGGCAAAAATTAGAAGCAGGTTTATGGAGGGAGGTAATGGGAGTAGACCAGGAATAGAAGTAAGGAGAGCAAAGCCATATTAAGGGAGGAGAGATAGTGAAAAAACAAGGGTAAAATGGCAGTGTAGGAATGAGGGCCTGGTTTGAAAGATAAGGGGGACTGGTGCTGGCTGCTGGTAGTCCAGGGCAGGTTGGTAGGCTAGGCACGCAGTTACAGTGTTTAGGGTCTAATATCTAGGCTTTACATACTTAGGCAGTCTTTCCTTTAGATATAGGATGATATACAAGATTAATGTCTGGATGGAGGTACTGGACACAGTTCTGGACACAGTTTGACTCCGCCAGTAGGGCCAGGAGTCCTAGATAAGGTGTAGCTTGGTCCCGATGAAAGGGTGAAAGTCTTCTGGGATGGAGAGAGAGATGTAGAAGGGAGAACAAGAAATTACTTTAAACGTCAGCAAAATACAAAATTAAAATAGTTAACTAAGCACTTTTTAAAAATAAACATGCCCTTTAGCAGTGAAAAAACACAGTTTGAACATATTCCCATGTAGATGTGGCTAACAGTTAGGAGCGCTATGTTCTGTAATGGCGACTAATTAATTAACGCTAAACGCTGTTATCGAGCGTTACTAAGAAAACAATCTAACTCACATTGAACACTGTAGCAGACCCCTATACAGTTATAAAACAATGTTAAATCACTCAGAACTATGACGAATTGAAAGCGCTAAGTTAAAAACATTAGGTGATGGACGCTATAGCAGACCCTTATTCAGTTGTGATACAAGGTTAAATCATTCAGTACTACGACACATTATATTATATGTTTTGTAAAAGATATGGAAAGGAGAAGACCCTGTAAGCGTTCCACTACTACCATAGACACATAGTCAGAGAGACAGCAATTAACATTAATGAGATAGCATTTGCATAAATGCAAAGAACGCTATGAACATTCAGCTATTATCACAGACCCATATCGTGAGAGATAGTATATAACAGCAACCAAATAGCTTGTGCATAACAGTGTTTATAAAGAGACTTTACTTAAAAATAGATCTTAACGCATTCAAGCAAGTAACCATATTAGAGCAATCAGTGCTGAATCCTTATTGATGAGAGGAGACTGGGAAGCAGATACGCCGTCTCAGTGTGACGCTGTATACAGAGTCGCTTCCACTAAATAAACAGCTTACTATAAACCAGGCATTGATTCATTGATAAACATGGCAAAAACAGAAGTAAGTAAGTACAAAATCTCTGCGTATAGCTCACACAGTTATCCATCTCAGTGTGACGCTGTTTACAGAGTCGCGTCCACTAAACAAACAGCTTACTATAGACCAGGCAGTAATTCATTGATAAGCAATGGCTAAAACAGAATTAAGTAAGAACAAAATCTCTGCGTATAGCTCACCCCAGTTATCCAACCCGTACAGATGGGAGACGTACAACAGCCAGGCCAGTGAGGAGGAAGAAGACGAATGGGCTACGTGATTTGGAGAGGATATCTGGAAGTCTACAACACACTAGTTTTGAGATGGCGTGAGCTGTGTGAGATTTAGCTCATGCACAAAATAGGATAATAATTCTAGAAGCAGTTGTTAGTTCACGGTGTGTGATATACCACATATGCCTTAATGATAGAAGGGTAACTTGAGACAGCAAGAAGTAGGTTATACACAGGGAAGAAGAAGTCACATCTGGTGAGTTTCTCAGTATTGAAATACACCTCACCCTTGTTAGAAGATTATGCCATTTAACAGAAAATAATAGCAAAAACATGTTTAGGGGAATATTTCCTAGTTAGCGCTACAGCAGTTTTTCAGTGTTTCAGTGGTGCAACAGATAGCATGCTTACCTCAATGACTAAAAGATCAGAAAGCTGGGAGTTCTGTTTCGATGGCAGGTATTTGGACTGATTGTTTCCATTATAGGTGCAATATTAGGGGGTGTTACACACCTGAGGTGCTTTCCTTTAGATGAGAGTTTAAACCAAGTCTCCATCTGCCTGAATTGGTGGTAGCTTTATTGCTGTTGTTTAACTGAATCCAGCTTTTTTGTGACCTCAAGGGTTTGATCATAAATGGCCTGTCTGTCAGTAGCTGTTTGTTTAATTTCTTGCAAATTTATATTCATTACTTCATTAATGTCACCTGTCCAGGTTAGCTATTGCCACCTATTTATTCCTTTGCTCATAATTTTTTCTGTGTCAATGACATCTCTAATGAATGCTGTCTTTGCAATATGTGATCAATGAATTTGAGCTTTAGTTTTGTTGTCAGACCTTCCAGTCAACAATCTTGATTTATTTTAAGTGTCATAACTGTTTTGATCTTTTTGCTGTAGTTAGTATTGTCAAATGTATTCTCCAGTTACACAGTTCAAAACATCAGTTTCTAACAAACAGGTTTACCAGGCAAATATTACTATTCTAGAAACCACAGCTATGACTATTTTGAACTTTGTTGACAATGTGATGTCTATACTCTTTAAAATCTTGGTAGATTTGTCATATCTTTTTATTTTAAGCTAAGGGCAGCCATCACCTTTGACAGAGATGTTTGAGCTCAGGAAAATAAAACTGTCAAATTGTTCCTGCCCGTACATCTTTTCTACCTATACAAAACTAATTTATAGGACTAGATCACATCATTTTAGGTTTTTTTTTTTTTTTTTTTTTTTTGCAGTTGAGCAGCAAGTCAGCTTTTGGACTTACTACTTTCACCTTCATCAATTGTCTCTTCACCTCTTCTTCAGATGTTATCATCTGCATATGGCAATTTTGATTCAAGCATCTGATTCACCAAACCCAACATTTTGCATGATATAGTCAGCATATCAGTTAAATAAACAGAGTAATAATATTCAGCCTTGTTGAACTCCTTTTCCGTCTTGAACCAGGCAAGTATTCCATATTCACTTCTAACCATTGCTTCTTTTTTGACATACAGGTTCCTCAGTTGGAATTTATGATGACCCAGCATCCCATTTCTTTAAGAACTTCTATGAGGAAGAATTGAAGAGGGAATTGAAGAAGGTAAAAGTAGAAAGTTTAAAAGCTGGTTTGCTGCCGAACAGAGTGCTTTTGGTCCACATAGTTAAAGACTAAAGTTGTCATAAACAGAAATAATTATTTTTCTGGAATTCCTGTGTTCTCTGTTATCCAGTGTACAGTGAATTTTGGTAATTTAATATTTATCTACCTCTTTTAAAACTGGATTTTCTATCTGTTGGCACTTAGTCCATATATGGCTGGAGTCTAGCTTGCAGGTTCTTCAGCATTACTTTGTTAACATATGAAACAAGTACAACTGTGATTATTTAACCACTCCTTATTATTACTATTGCTGGGCATTGGAATATAAACTGACCTTTTCCAGCTCAATGGTCAGTGTTGTATTTTCCAGATTTATTGACAAATTCCAACCAACACTGAATCAGCACCAGTTGCAGGATTTTAAAGAATTCAGATGGAATTCTATCACTTCTTGCACCCTTTCATCCTTGGTACCAATTCATATGTTCGTAGGTTTATAGGTATTTACTAGGCTAACAACCACAAGGGCCTTTTTAAGCCCTTAAAAAAGCATGCCAAATCTCTGACACGTTCTGATATCCTTGATAAGTGTAAGCATGGGCCTGGGAAATGAACCATTTACAGGTTACCTGTGTCCATTAGAGACATAGGTGCCAAACCAGGAATGAATTTCCGGTTTCACATTCAATTGTCCAAGTTGCTCTTGAATTGGGTTAGGGAGGAATTCTGCTTCATATGGATGGGAAGCCTGTTCCATAGACAGGGTAGTGTCTGAGATGCATACCTATCTCTCCAGCAGGTCCTATTTATATCACAGGTAAGGTTTAAGTCTTTAGAACGGGTAATTCTGGTGCTGTTTTTTATTTTTGTGGATATGCAGGAGGTCCATCAGAGTGGGGTCTGACAATGCCCTGTATGCCAGGCATAGATGTCCCCTCAAAAGCCTGTAGGAGACAGAATTCAGGGATAGGGCCTTGAGGCGGTCTGCATATGACATTTTACTTATACCCTGTATTCTTTTAGTGAGGAACCTCTGTGGACATTTTAATTGTTGAATATTCCTGGTTAGGTACATACCAAAGGAGGCATTGTGCTCAATGATAGGTCTGATGAATGCTAAATACAGTGGAACAATGACTTCCTTGGACTTAGATGCAATACCTTTGTTTATAAGTTGTGCAACATAGAATTATTTCCTAACCATTGTAGACACGTAATGATCAAAGGCTAGATTACTATCTATGTGTGTCCCTAAGTACCTGACTACTAGGTCAACTCTAAGGGGTGTGTTGTCAATAAGATAGTTACCAGGGATATATGACTTCCCAAATAATACTATTATGCATTTCTTGGCATTTAGTTTTAGTCCATGGCTCTGACACCAGTTATTTGTCTGTGTCCACCCCTCCTATACAACATTTGTGTCAGTGTGAGATTCAATGACAGCTCCTAATTTGCAATCATCTGCAAATTTAGTCAGCCAGAGACCACTGACATTGGCCTTGACTTCTGAGAAGTAAATGTCAAAAAGGAACGGTCCAAGGACTGATCCCTGAGGGGCTCCACATGTGACTGGCCTGTTTGTAGAGGTAGACTCTCCAATTCTTACTTCCTGGGTCCTGTCTGTGAGCAGTTGGCTATCCACTGGGTGACATACAGGTTGGTACCTAACCTCTTGAGTTTGTCAACAATTAACTGCACTCTCCAGGATGTCTGGCTCTAGATGGCAGAACATAATATCATATATATCAGTAATGCTAGAGTCGTTCTTATTATTTAGCTTTTCTGTACAGTTTTGTCACCTTTTCTTAGCATTTTCATCTTTTGTTATATTTTCTCCTTTCTTTGCCTTTTATTATGTCAATTTTTGCTATGAAATTTAACCTTAGGAAACAAGGCTAGGCTTAAAAATGCCCCACAAGGGTCAGTAGCCTAACAATCACCCATGAACCTTAATATCATTAACCTTCTTGAAGAGATTGCTTGCCTCTTCCATTTTGTAAATAATCTCCATGGTATCCCCAAAGTCTCAAAACAATCCACTGTTTTCCTGTTCCATTTTGTCAGACTTTTTCCCAATTCTTTCCACTGTACATTTTAATTTAGATCCTTATCTCTTGTTGCTAGTCTATGAAACTCTGCATTCAGTTTAACACATTTTTCCTATCTCTACTGCATTTTTCACTTCTTCTTTCCTTAGCCAATTCTATACCCTTCCAAGACATCATTTTACCTTCCTCATCTACTTCCTATTTGGAATATATTTTGTTGCCACCTCCTGGACAATATCAGCAACTGTGGACTGTAGTTATTCAGACCCTCTGACTACTGGGTTAAATCTCAATCATGTTTTTTAAGTGCACTAAATAAATATTTGGAATACTGTTGAGGTCATATTTAATTGGCCCAGATAATTATTATATATATATGTTTCATTTTGTTTTTTTAATTTAATCCTAAACTTTGCAATAAGAAGCTGTTGGCATGAGCCTCAGTCAGCTCTTCATCTCTGACAGCAAAGCATACAGACAGTCTGATTCTGGTATTGAACATCTGGCTGAATGAGTGTGCTTAATAACAGCAGTATATTATATTGGTATAATTATATTAGTCTGTGCTCTGCTTCATTTTGCATTTGTATCTCCTCATCACTGCAGTTATACTTTTATTGCCAACTTTAGCATTTCAGGTCCTGATAATTAATGTAGTATATTTTTTGGTGTTACTTATAGAAGGTGCTACAGATATTCATAAAACTCAGCATCTTCCTTCCCTTCTGCATTTGCAGTCATTGCTAAACTTGTAGTATCATATTGTTGAATGGCTTACCTTGTAGTATGAATGAGGTCATTCCATGTTTTTTATTTTGTACCTGAGTACTGATTTTGACAGTCTTTTAATAAATAAAAAGGCTGCTCTATTTTATGTGCAAGATTCTTGTCAGCTGTATACAATCTGATGTGACATTCCTCATTGCAGCGCATGTTAGCTCATTAATTCCATCAAGACGCCAATGTTTATACCTGCCATCTCATTCTTAACCACATTGAGTTTAATTTGAATCATATTTCTTATATTCCAATTTCTAATGGCATATAGTTCTTTGCAGCATTGGATTTTCCTTTCATTTCCAAGTACTTTAACAAAGGATGTCCTGTTGTCTTTAATCCATCTGTGTCAAAATCTCTAGCATTACTCGTATGAGTCCTCTGCTCTTCTCCAACAGTAAGCCTGATATCTTCAGATACATTCAGACTTGAAAGTCTCATCTTCAAGTATGAATTCAACCCATCTCTAGTTGTTTTTGTTATCAGATATTTCTAGCCAAAATAAAAGGATACTGAAGTAGGCAGCCATTACTTTCTCCACTGGGCCATACTTAGTCTGATGTCCCTGCTATGACTGGCCTGCCTTTGGTGACCTCAGCGCAGTATAGATATAATTTTACTGAGACACACAAACCCTTTCACCACAACAAGGTTATGGTCCAGAGGGATGGTAGCTCAGTGAAAAAAATCTTGATGCACTAATTAAAAGGGGTAAGCTCCCTGATACCATGGCCAAATTTCCCCTTTAAATACCAGTTTACATACCAGTATGAATCTCTCATGAAACTAAGCCACATTTCTAGTGGGACTAAGACAGAGAACACAGATAAATAAATAAATAAATACATAAATAAATAAATAAAATAGCAGCTATGTTAATAATATCAGAAAACCCGAGTCATGGTCAAGTAATTACTGATTTTCATGTGATTAATAATGATGATTTCTACTGCCACATGTAGGACTGTGGGACCTATTAATGGATCTAAGCAACTTAACTATGTTGCTAATATCTTGTGCATATACAATATCATGCAGTGAGTCTGAAAAAGTACTTAGTGCATGCTCCATTTAAAATACATTCCAAAAATGTACATTTGCCAGAGCCTGCAATCTGCTTACTTAATAAGTCTTGAGCTGCTTCATTTATAAAGCACCACAAACATTTTAAAAAACAGTACTGTGAGAGCATTAAGAACGTAGGTTGATGGATCCCAGTGCAAAATGAAAAAGACCAAGTAATTTTGTAAAGAAAAGAGTGAACAGTACTGCAGTCCCTAAATGAAATATGGATCACATGTGACAATCTATTAGCATTAATTATAGTCAGTTATCCATCTGGTAGCATATACTAATATGATATGTGTTAAAATAACATAATTACACCTTGCCAAAGACAGACCTTTGTACGTATAGGAAATAATACAGTTACAATAGTAGTCAATGAATGCACTAAACAATATCAAAAATATAAGCATAGGGTGGAGAACTGTTCTTCCTGCACCTTGTAAAACTTGCTAGACGGCATCAGTGTTTATATTCCTCTTACTTCCCTCTAGTGCACATTGTTATCACATACCTTCTCAGATCAACCTAGGAAGCTCCGGTAAGACATGAAATGCATGTATTCTTCTTCTAAAATCAATATCTTCCTTTTGTTCTTTGACTTTCACATTCGTTAGGAATAGGTTTGGCAGTCTTTTTGTATTCAAACATTCATGATTTTCTAACATTTTACAGGTAATACATTATTGTACATCTCTGAAAATAAATACTATGCAGCATAATAGTATTACATGTTTCTTTGTGGTTTAAATTATTAGATTTTGAAATGAAAAAAAAATCCTGTTTACATATGGAATCTGCAATAATTTTGTTTAATCTATGACAGAGTAAACATGTTGTTAGTGGAAATCAGTATTACAAATACAATTTAAATGAGTGGAAATTATTAAAAGCATATACAAGTAAATTAGACATGATCAATTTGCAGTGCAACATTATGTGAATTACCTTCCATTGCAAATTATGCAAATTCAGGTTACTGTTGCCAAAAACTGAAAAATAAGAAAACAAATTGAATAATTCAGTTTATTAATATCAAATAATTGACTGATTTGTTTGTTTATTTGTTTGTTGACTGGAATAGACCACAGATAACACTAGATGATTTTTAGGCTCAGCCAGTGGATGCGTGAAATTACCAATCAAGAAATAATATAATACTCAATATTATAACAATACCATTGTCAGACAGAAGCTACATTTTTAAACAATTATAATTATATACAGTTCTCATAGTATATCTGTAATACTCAGAATATAGAATCTGTAAAAAGTTACAGTTACTGTAGAATACATATCTATAACACTGTTGGTTAGAATATACAATCTGTAAACAGTTACAATTACTGTAGAATACATATACAACTTATGCTGACAGGGATGATTTTTAGGTATATTTATGTGATTCTTATTTTAATGCTATATAACAACAAATAGAGCAGTAGGTTTATGGAGTAGATGAACAGCACTTTTTAAGCTTTGCAGAATGTTTGTAAGTATTTGTTTTCTCAGCACAAACAATAGTGGAGTAACAGAACCTGGCAGAATACTGAATTGTCTGAAATGGATTTTGTTTTGCTTTATTACAAAACCATTACATAAAATTAAAGAGTGAAAAAATGCAAAAGTCATGAAGTGACTGAAGTTTCACTTCTCTGAACTAGTTTATCTATCTGTGATTTTTTTTAATGTGGATGTTGTGAGCCTGCATGAAAATGATCCATGGAGATCAGTACTCCACGCCTGTCAAGAGACAAATGAATAAATAAATGATAATATGACATTAATATTCTACAGCATCATTCTATTTGCATTATAAATTGATACAGGTATGAAAATGCTGAGAAATAATACAGCATAATGGTAAATATGTTGGACTGTGTACCTGTAAAACTGTACTTAACATTTCATTACTCCTTACTTCTATAGTATCCAACCCTAAATGACATGGAATAACTCTTTTAAGCATTGAAGTATATCTCTAATGTTAAGGACCGTGAGGTTCAACTGAACCACATCATGTCCTTCTGGGCTTGGCAACTTCAGTCTCCACTTGCAGAATGTGTAAATCTAGAAAGTCACTTATTTCTCTAAGGTTCTGCTGAAAGGAGAATCTTATATTTAATGAGTGTATTCAAATAAAATTAATTTAAACCTGGTCCATTGGCACAGGTGCAGGTTGTCCACCTACACTGGCAGTGACCCAGGTTTGGGTATATTTCTGGGACACCAAAAAGTCAGTTACTATAATAGACTTTATTCAGTCACAATCCATCTCATCTGTCTTTGGTGATTGCGCTTTTGTAGTAATTTTCCTTCAAGGAGACTAGGTATAGCAGGCAGATACTCAACAGAATGTCATTCAAGCAGAAAGATCAGCTGACAACCTGTTCAGTTCGCATCCGGAGAATTTAATGACACCTGTGAGAGCTATAACATGCTCTGTGTTGCTACACAAACAGCAACAGAAAACAAAGGTGCGGCACAGCATCTAATAGGGTTTAAACTGTTGATTGATTAGGGACACACTTCATTCCTGGTTACCTTTGTGTAGCAGGATGGGGTCTATCATGGCTTTCAAATGTGATAAGCACTTCATGCTTCTGTTAACTTTTAATGTATCAGAGTGGCTAAACTACTCATATTTTATAAAGAATTATGATCAGGTCTCTGTTCTTACCATTATTTTATTTTGTGTTCTTGGAATTCATTTCTTGAACAGATGATAAAATACTCATGACCTATTCATGCTGATATAGATGTATCTATATATCTATATCTGTATATATATATATATATATATATATATATATATATATATATATATATATGTATATATATTGTGTGTGAGAGATGGTAATATCACCCATACATGGCATGGCAATTCTCTACACCTCATCTAATACACTAATGCCAGGGTCACTTAGCACTTGGGTATTTATTTAGTTTTGTTTACTGAGGTAGAGCACAGATCATCATGGACCAATGGACCAATGTTAGACACAGCCCAGGTAAATATAAACATAAAAACAATTATAGAAACGAGGAAATGAGAAAACAGTTTAGCACATAAAACAAAAGCAGAGTACAATTTTGATTCATATTTGCCTGCAAGGAGAACAAATGAATGCTCCAATACTTCTCAAACCAGTAGGTCTTAACATTCGATCTCTAAAAGACAACAAAAGAATTAAACAATATTTACACAGCAGTTACAAATATGAATAAATGCCAGTAGGTTTTACATTCATCGACAGACAAGGAAGACTGTGATGATCATACTGAAGGAATGTGTTTTAGTGGTTTGGAGTCGTTAGGTTACCCAGTCAATCACAAAGCACTTATACTGGATTTGTTTAAGGAAATGTGTTGTGAATCACGGTCTAACTTTGGAGTATGAGATGCTGTCTTTTATGTTCAGTGAAGGATGAAGATATTTTGAGTCAATTGGTTAGAAAGATTTTGAACTATAATAAGGATTTCAAGCTAATCTCTATTTCTATCATGATATAAGGAAGAAGGGTATGGTTTAAAAGATCCCAAAAGAGCTCCTGTAGGGTTACTTTAAGCACGCTCATTAATATATCTTTTGTGAGAATCCACAGTGCAGTAGCACTGCTGTAACCTGTCCAAAACTCATATTGTTTTAAGGAGAGTAGATGATACTGTTGGACATATTTGGAAAGTTAAAAAAATAATTTTTCTATGATTTGTTTTCTGAGAGTAGCTCAAATGGAAATGAAACAGAATTATGAGGCATTCGCAGATTTTAGATTCTTTGGAAATGGTTTGATTAGAGATATTTTCAAGATGTGAGGCAGGATATTTTTGTTAAGCAGAGATGATACATATATGGTACAAGGACTATGAGATAGTCTGTACAGAAGAAAATAAAACAGGCATTACGTTTTTCTACCATGATTGGGTATTTTGAGAAGAGCTTGTTTAAACTGATTACCGGTGATGACTGTCTCAAAAAAGGAGGTGACAAAATAATTGTATATTAAAATGTGATTGTTAGCAGTGGATGTTTTTACAGAGCAGTGGTGGGCAGTGATGTACGAGATCTAAATACTCATCACTGTCTGCTTACATGATGTAGTTGGAGGGGGTAAGAATGAGACTTTCGTATATCAAGAACTAATTGATTCTGCTGCACAATATTGGTAGGCAATGACTGGGAGGAACAGAGTAAGGCATGAACAAAGCAGTTCTGAGAAGCTTAAAAAATAATGGGGGGGAGGTGCAATTTATAATTTATTGATTTATTGATTTATTATTTATTTGACATTTGATGACTGGGAAGGTCTGACTGAGGTAGTGCCCTTTTTCAGATGAGGCCTGGGGAGAAAAGTGCCACAGAAATAACAAAATTGCATTGTTACAATTCGTATTATTGCATAGAAAAATATACGTGTGTCAAGTTAAGTATACAAGAAGGCTTATACAATTGAGACACCAGAAAGGGAAAATTACTCACATACATAGAAAAAAAATTACAATTAGATTAAATGCACTATTGCTCGCAAGCATAGAGAAAAAACACAATTAGGTTTAGATACACACAGTCAAGTACGTCATTAGGTACAAAAGTATTAGAAAAAGTTGGAGGTATTTTGTCATGGCAGGTAGGACAAGGACAATTATAAAATAGAACAAGGAAGAATCTTGATAAGAATAAAGGAGGTATTTGTTTGGGCAGCAGAAATGGGCAAAGAATCAGTTCAATTTTTTGTATTAAATACTGGCCTTCCCACTAAATGATACTGTATAAGGTCAGTAATGGCAATCTGTGTTGGTGGAATCTCTGTAGGGGTGTGTCGTTAAGAGTCTGAGGTATGACACACTCAGTAAATCTGTGATCAGGGGAGAGAAAAACAACTAATAATTAGTAGGATGGAAAGTGACAGGGCAAAAGTCCAAAACGTGCATACAGCTCTATGTGACAAACTACAACAGTAAATTAAGCAATTGGAAAAAAGACAAAAGTTTCCTGGTTAAGTACTGCTGGGTGTACTGCAATTATTGTGAATGCTGAATTAAATAATACTCAAAGCTGAAGAAATATGTCTCTAAAATAAAAAAATATATATATGTGACCAATAAGGAACATAAACATGTACAAAATCAACTATACAACAGGGAAATCAAACAATTCTTTAAGATTAATGCATTGCCATGATATGAACAGAAAGTAAAAGAATAAATTCATGGTCATAGAATTCCAAAAAGGAGAACACTACTATAAATAAACCATGAAGGTACCACTATCTCCGGCTAATGTGTATAATAATCAAAACAAATAAATATTCAGCCCTACCATGCCCTGAGAAGTGCTGTGCTCAAACTGTGGAGAGAGGTGAAAGTGTATTGTAGACTGTAAGGCAAAAAGTGAAAAAGGGGAGTTCTGCAGTGACAACAGTAAAGAATAATTACAAACAGGTATGAATGGAAGAGGATGTTGAGAGCAGATCAAGATTGACAAGAATGCTTCTGGAATACCTCTCAACTGTCCAGAATTTCACAGAATGTCCAGATTTTGCCTTATATATTTTTTTTGAATATCATAAAATTTGTGGTTTTCTGCCAATTCATTGAGGATTGAAATCACTAAATATTTACAAACATTTGAGTTTCAGACTACACAAAATGCACGCTAATGCAAAACATGTTATTCTATTGACCTTCTAAGTTTAAAAGAGCAATATTTAAAATCTGCCCTTATTTTGGAGCTTTGCTCTACATATATTTATATATATTTGTTTTGTAGGATAAAGCACTGATCTCTACAGACCTTATTCAGACTCAGCCTGGGAATTGTGTTTAGTTAAGTGACTTGCTCAGAGCTGCACAATTAGGCAAAGAAAGCTGAAGGAATACTTTTGGCTTTCTCTAGAATTCTTGTGCTATGAGGTTGAGATGTATGGCTCTACGTGCTTCTTGTGTTAGTGGGAGACGGTTAGCACATGCACAGTAATTCGCAATTCGCAGGCAAGGTAAACAAGAAGATTACTGTTGTTGACTGTTTCCCTCAAAACAAAAGTGTGGGAGTCATAAAATAATTATAAAAGGAACAAAGGATCATAGGAATAATACTAGAAAAAGGGACCATAAGATGCTTAGCAATATGCACCTTTAATTAGACAAACACAGGAGTTCTTGTCATCCTTGTGTGTTTATGATTCTGCATATACACAAGTGTTGTGTGTGTGTGTGTGTGTGTGTGTGTGTGTGTGTGTGTGTGTGTGTGTGTGTGTGTGTGTTTGTACACGCGTGCGCATTTTGATGTAAAAGTGACTGCTGCGTGTCAAGGGGGGGGGGTCTTGTCAGTGACTGTAAATGCATGAATGTGTATACTAGTTTTGGGCATATCTGCTTGTCGCCCATAAAACTGAGTTAATACAATAGATGTCTGTACATAGCAGTGAGGATGTTAAGTCATGACAACTAAATGCTCAACACTGTTTGTTTACATGTAGTATAAAGGACAGGAATGAGAATTCAAACACAACAGAATTAATTAATTAAAGAATACCACTACAGAGGAGCAATAGGCAGTGAATGGGAGGAGAAGAATAAGATCTGAGCAAAGGACTTCTCAGAAGTTTAACAAAAAACAAGAGAAACATAAGATCACTAAACAGAATTAGAGAATTAGTAGGAATCTTGATATTTGTACATGGGACATTTGTCTGAGTGCTGAAACCAATAAAAAAAAATAGCTTAGTAACTTGATGTAAATATCTGTTTAATTATCTGCTGCCCAAAAGAAGGATAGTGTATAAATAAGGGCCGCACTATGCTGACGGCATCTCTGCTGGGGTCCGTTAGCAAGAGGCTGAAGGAGAAAACTCACTCTTGTTTCAAGGAGTGCTGTGCTTAGAGTAGAGATGGAGTTGTAAAATGATGAGTGATGATAAGGTTGGGTGGCACGATGCTAGGGTAATCCTATGACTAGGCTTGTAAAGGCCTCAGGCCCATTAGCCTAGTTCACACCTATGAACCTATGATTATTGAGGGTAAGGTATAGAATTTCTAAAGGATGACTGTTCATTTTCCTGGGTTGATAAAATATGCCTCTTGATGCCATGAATTGACCAAGTAATCAAGGAGCCTCACTCATCACCACTAGCACCAGTGAGGGGCATGCACATTGGGGGATAACAAGTACATACACAGTAAAGTACAAGTTCTCTTAAGAGCAAACAGAGATCACAGTCAGTCTGGGGCTGGTTTTTCCCTTTCTCTCCAGATCTCCAATAAGACTCTCCACTGGCACAGCTATAGGGTCCAGATCTCAGCCTAGTGGTCAAGCTAAAACCTCCAGCACCCTCTCTGTCCAAGCAGTGCTTCATGTCCCTGCCCAAGTAGCTGACACACACAAACACACACACACACTTTAAGATTTGATTTAAACACACAGACACTCCTGGGAATGGCTGGCATAGATTCTCCACCTGTGCTCCCTTTCTGCCCAGACTATAAGGTAGTACTGACTGCCACCAACCACTAATATCAGCTACTATAAGGCCCTTCCCAAAGGGTGAACAATTTCACTGTGTAATGTTACTGTTATACATGCAAGTATTCTAGAGCTTAAATTATCTCTACACAAAACAGCCACAGTTGAACGGTTTAAAAATATTTAATAATAAATAATAAAAACACAAGACAAATGTCACCAATTCAACACAGTGCTAATCAAGAGTTCAGAAATCACAGGAACTTTAAAACAATATTGTAGGATAGTCTGACCTAAATATAGAAAACAGCTAGGCTAATCTGGCTATATTTCTATCTAACTCTAAGAGAAATACTAAGTTCTAAATAACTTTACTTACAGAGCAAAGCAAGTACCTGGTGAGTTGTTGTCAGATCTAGATCAAGATACAAAATGCCCTATCTTTCTCTCTAAGAAAGTATTAAATTGATAACACCCAGTACTGCTGAGTCATTTCACATCACATCATTTCTATCACTTCTCCTTTAGTTCCCAGGCTAACAGAAACTCAAAATTTACATTTCTTGATAAGCTGCACCTGGCCAGGAAGCCACAGCAATAAAAGACACTTGGAAAAATGTAGTAATTATCTCTGTCTTAATAACAATAGAAAGAATTTGCTAGCCCAGCCATCCTGTCTCCGAGCTTGAAATCAAACACAGTTGTAATTCTTTACTTAACAGCTTTCTTCCAGCATGGTGCACTGTGGTTATATTTTTGAAGTTCAGCATATAACACAGTTTTCTTGCATTTAGTTTTCTTTACATTTGTAAAGCAAGCCTGTGGATTATATTAATATTTACAATGTCATAGAATTATCTACAACATTCTATCTAGCTAGGCTGGCAACCTTCACACTTAGTTAACTGGGAGTCACGAGAGCATGCAACTGCCAAAAGAAAATTGATTCTTTACTATTCACAGGCTGAGAATGGGATTTGTTGAAGTTATTTTAAGGGTGAAATGCCACAACAACAATATACAGCAATACTGCTGTCAAAGACATAACCTGAACTTATTTGACATCATAGCAAAATATAGATGGGACCACTAAACCACTCATAATGTAAACTCAACTTCTAAAGCCACACCCAAATACTCTGGTATGCTCTATGCTCTAAACCTGTGATGTCAGACTCAGATGACTCAATGACCAGACAACAGTGAGTATACTAAGCTGAGGGCATGCATAGATACACACAACAGTCATATTCACACTCACAGCAGCATTCGTATACAATACGCATACACACATACAAACATACACAGGAGTAATATTCAAATGTGTGCATATACATGCATTCACCAACACACACATATACATACACACACACACACACACACACACACACACACACACACACACACACACACACACACACACACACACACACTCTCACACCCACACAATCATGCTGCTTGGCTATGCAACACTCCATTTTGATTATTTCTGTATTTGCTTATTTATTTATTTTTTTAATTACACACTTCAAGAAACTCAGTGTAGTATTTTGAAGCAAAGCAGAGCTACCAACCTGTACTGTACAAAACTCAAAGATGTTCCAATTGTTATTATTTCAGCTTTACAGGAATTAAACAGTTTAGAAGCAGAAGTGCTTAGAATTTATGCATGATTTTTATTGGTGGGTTTTGCTCTTCAGAAAGTTTCTCTGACTGAGTCCAGTCAAACCAATAAAAAAGAGAGAGAAGCTTCTGCAGGCTATCCAAGACACAAGGATAAGTGTTTGTCATTGTGATTTAGAAAACAAACCAAACCTTTTTCAACATACAAAGGATACATTTAGGCAAACTTTAGTAGGCTGGATTAACTGTTAATAAACAGACCAGGTTTTGCACACAAACTGTGAGAATGAGATCACCTCTGTAAACCACACACATCTGTGCACATCCATTTTGGCAGTAAGATACAGTCATGCACGTCTGTTGGAAGAGAATGACTTTGAATGGCAGACCCGCAAGAGAGTCAGAGCAAGCAATCAGTTAACAAACCAAGAGGGTGAGAAAATGTAGTTAAAGCAAATAATTGAAAACAGCAAATGGAAGAAGAATTTGAAACTGTCAGCTGGGTGGTGGATTACTGACAAACAAATAACAAAGCAATGGTGGCATCACATTACTGTTTGTACTAGTGTACATCTGGTAGCTGGAAACAGAACAATGCTGCCACAGTGCAGTATATAATAACTTAATTTGCTGCTAACAATTGAACCCAGTTATTGCAAATGAAAAAGGTGTGATCTGTAATTAGAGAACAGTACATAAGAAGTAACTATTGTGGGAAGAAATAGCCAGGGAATTGTTATGGCTAGGCTTATATAGGCCCTAGGGCCGATAGCCTAGTACCAACCTATGAACCTATGAACCTAGGTGTGGCCATGCTTTGTTGCAGCACCAGCTAATATCATTGTGCCCTCTGTTGTTAGATCATCCACTGACAAGTTGAACATATGGACAACATTTACCAGTACACAATGAGCAACACTATTATCTTAGCTGAAAATATAAATGTTGTTAATAAAAATAAAAATCAAAGAAGCAAAAACACTATAGAATAGAACACATTGACATTTTTATGTTTCACCTCTATTAATTTTATTAATTGAAGTTATCAGGATATCTTTAAGGCTCTACTATGAAATGCCAACTTCCTGAATGCCAATAAGCTGAAAGAAGAAAAAATAATTATACAAATACAGACAAGCCAAATAAAAATCAACTGTAACTGTTTTTTGCAGGGGGGACAAGACACCTCAGACCCCCAAGCTTATACATAGCAACTCCTCATTCACTCCTATGCAAAAAAAGGAGAACTCTTCTGAAAGAAGTGAATCATTGCCAGCCCACACACTTAGAAACCACACCTACAATAATTTCCCAAGGAAAACAGCATTCGACATAATGGATTTCGTCTTTTTTTTTTTCATGCTTTCGACACTCGAGCAGTTTCACTTCAAGCAACTATAAGGGAGCCTGTCTTTAGTCCTAACATCTACTTAGTATAAAAGTTTTTTTTTTATTCAGTGTTGGATCTTATGAAAATGAAAGAAAATAGTTATTTTTGGGAGTGAGGTATGAGACCCAACGTTACAAATTCATGGAAGTCCAAAATAGTTTCACTGTAACTGATATTTTCTGAGGATACATAGGTTTTTCTGAAATAGAAATGCACACATTAAATTTAATAAATGCTTTTTTAGTTTATGCTTAGTCATTTTACAATATTAAAATAAAGGAAAAGGGTAAACACTATCAGGTGTAAAACCAAGCTTTCCCAGTAGTGGTTGAAAAGGGTCAGCAGTCCATCTCACCACACCAGTTATCAAACTGTAAAATGGATAAATAAATTTGTCAGTATCCTCAATAATGGCCATCTTACAAAAGGATTAAAGTAAGCAGCAGATGTGTTGAGATGTCAGGAGGTTCATGTCTGTATAAAAATAAGGTCCCAAAGCTGAAAAATAAAAGCACTTCTATATGACTAGTGGACAAACAAACTGATAAATAAAAGCAAAAGAAGACACCAAGAGTGGATTGAGGAAACAGTTTAATAAACTGTTAAGCATGATTGTCTTTATAAATCAAGAATGTTTTGTTAATACGAATTTTGACAACAAATAACACACTCCTTATACAGACAAATGGAAAACGTAACCAGCCAATTAAATCACAGTGTTAATAACATCTTGAATTCATCAAACATTGGGCCAGACTCAGAAAACTTTGCTGCATCATGCAAAGTAAATTTGCACGGTGAATGGGCATGTGCAGGGAATGTGTGATTCAGAAAAAAAACAGGCTCCAAAACATGGCAGCTCAGGTAGCTTGGATGGTCAATAGTCTACGCTAATGACTGCATAATAAGGTGCTATGTGTGATAATGAGGCAAAACAAACTACTGGAGTGATTCAGAAATTTATAAATACAGCATAACAAAGCTGTGCTCACTGGATATTTGAATTAAATAGAATGCTCATGTTGAGAATGAGTAAATAGTAAGGTAATGTTATAGGTTGCCGTAGCTTTAGTAAATGTGTATCTGCAAGTGATGCTTATTGCTGCTGCTGTGTATGATGTTATCCCCACAGGTGCATGGTCATTCAGCCATGCCTAACATTTCCTGGACTCCAAGACACAAATGTGGACCAGTGCCCTGTTGCTAAGGTCACCATTCAAGAAACTGTCCATGGGAGTAATGGAATACCTATCCCAGTGGATACTAAGGGATGTGTGGCTTTATGTATATTAGCTACAGAGACATTTTGGCGACCTACTGGGGACACAGTGAGGGTATCACAGGCATCTGGTTGAGAATATTTCATCAGTTTCTCAATGCTATGATTCACCCTGCAGGGGAACATATGTGGGTCCCACATAGGAATCATAGGATCATAGGAAGTCACTAGGCTATTGGCCCTGAGGCCCTTATAAGCCTAGCCAAGAGTTTAGCCCATGTTTAGATAAGTCAACACCCTATGCCCCTGTCCAGCAGGGACATGGGTGAAACCCCAGGGATGTATTTTCCGTTTCCCATCCAGTTATCCAGGTTGCGCTTAAAAAGGGGTAAAAAAGTACTCTGCTTGGATCTATATTATATTGTCAAAATGGCATTACAGGGAATGCCATTTCAACCACACATATACAGCAAAATCTGAAAACAGTGAAAACCTCAGGTCAACAATTTGTTTCCTAGGGAAAAAAGATTGCTTGGCCTGAGCCATGACATTGCCCTTTAGCCCACTGTAGTGCGATCTCGGAGTTGGTATCTTAAGTTAGGGAGTGTGTGGGGGGGTGAAGCCCCCCACTTTGAAATGCTTTAACTGGTGTTTTGTGTCTTGTTGGTCTACCAATTTTTTCCCTTATGAAAAAAATCGGTGACCTGAGGTTTCGCTATTTTTGGATTTCACATTTTATTTGTCATTAAAATGTCATTCGCTGTAATGCCATTTCGACAGTGTAATATAGCTTCCTCTGCTTAACGTGGAGAGGGAGTCTATTGCACAGATGGGGGAGTCTCTAGGAGTCTCTGGGAAACAAATCTTTCCCGCCAAGATGTCCTATTGATGTCACAGACCAGGTTGAGGCCACGCAGGTGAGTTACTCGAGTGGAGCTTGACTTATGGATATGCAGCAGTCCCATCATGGCGGGGTCTGAGATCACCTTTTATGCCAGACACAGGTCACCTCAGAGGAGTCTGTATGAAACTGAGTAGAGGGATAGGGCTTTTAGCCTATCTGTGTATGGTTGATTTTTGAGGTCCTGGATTCTGCTAGTGAGGAACCTCTGTGGTCTCTCCAGCTGCTGCATGAGCTTTGCAAGGTACATGCCAAAAAGGACATTGTACTCAATATTGGGCCTTATAAGGAAAGAATACAAGAATGTTATGACCTCTTTGTCCCTGGATGGGTTACCCTTACTTATGAGGTGGGCCATGTAGAAAGCTTTCTGTACAATGGAAGCAAAATGTTGGTCAAAAGTCAGGTTCTTTCAGCCTGGGTGCCCAAATCCCTCATGACTGATTGTGTGCTTAGGACGTTGTTATTAATATGATAATTTGTGGGGAAGTCCCTCTCCCAAAACGGGATGAGGATGCATTTTTTTGTATTCAGCTTGAAGCCATGTTTCTGGCATCAGTCATTTGTTTGAGTGAGACCCTCTTTGAGGATGTTCATATCACTAGGGGAATTGATGACAGCACCCAGCTTGCAGTCATCTGCAGACTTGGTCAGCCATAGCCCAATGGTTTTGGCCTGCACCTCAGAAAAGTATATCCTAAATAACAGAGGCACTGAGATGGAACCTTGGGGTACGCTGCTTATTACGGGTCTACTGCTTGAGGTGGCTTCCCCTGTTTTGACTAGGTGAGCTTTATCAGTGAGTCAGTTAGCAATCCATCTGGTAACATATGTTATGTGCCTAGTTAAGAGAGTTTATCTATTATGCCTGAGTGGGGAATAGTGTTAAAGACTTTGGCCAGATCAAGGTAGGCAGAGTGCAACATCTTCCCCTCATCCATGGTTTTGGTGACTGTCTCAAAGAAGTCAACCAAATTTAACAGACATGACCTCCCCTTTACGAAGCTGAACTGTGTGGGATCAAGTGTTTGGAGGTTGCCAATGTCCTTGTTAATGAGGTCCATGATAATCTGTTCCATGGCCTTGCATTTCAGGCTAGTTAGGCTGATGGGTATATAACTTCCCAGATCAGTGGGTGCTCCATCTTTGTGGAAAGGGATGACAGTGGCTGTCCTCCACTCAGCTGCGACAAAGCTGGTACTCAGGCTTTGGTTGAATATGGCACCTAATGGTGCTGCAAGTTCCTGCCTGAGTTCATGGAGGATGCAGCCTGGAATGTTATTGGGTCCCATGGAGTCTGTATTTTTTGCCTTTGAGAGAGCAATGATGACCTATTCCATAGATATAAGGGGAAGGAGACAGGTATTGGAAATGTCCTGATTTACTGATGGGGGGGGGGGGGCAGAGAGGTGAAGTTTTCACTGAATCTGTCAGCCAGCAAGTTTGCTATATCTATGACATTTTTATATGTGGTGTCCTTGACCAGCATTTCTGAACAGATCTGGTTGCTTCCTTTGAGATTGCAGACATATATGAAGAAGGCCTTATGATTGTCTTTAGTAGATGTGGCTAATTTTGACTCAAAGTTTGTTTGGAGGATTTTACTAGTGCTCATATTTGCTTGTTCAGGCTAAGGAGAGATTGCTTCCATCTGGGCATTTGCTCCTTCTTTGTAGTGGACACCATTTTTTTTTGCTTTTTTTATAGAATGTATTTATTGCAGATGTCCACAAGACATGTTTACTCTTCCTTGCAGAGGATGATTTAGTCCTGCTGGGTATTCCTGTATACATGCTCATATTCATAGTTCTTTGGTATAGTTCTGGATACTGGTACCAGTTCCTAGAGAGGGGGGAGGGGCTGTGAAGCTATTTATACCATTCATCAGGAGGCTGTAATCAGCTTTGGAGAAGATTTTTGTTTGACCCTAGCTAGAGGGTGGTCAGGGGATATGGTGACTTTGAAAGTGACTGCTTTATGGTCGGATCCTATCAGGGAGGAGGACACTGCAGGGAAGCTGCAGTGGTTACTCATGTCGGTTAATACCACAGTGGAGAATGCCAACACCATGTGGAATGTATATGATATAGCATATTTACATGTGGTAATGATGGCCATGGGCTGTTAAACTGGTTAGAAGGTATGTGAACCACTCCATCAACTGCCAGGAGGCCTGGAATGCACAGGGTATCATCTATAATATAGGTGCAGGCCACCAAGGCTGTTATTTTGACTCCCATATATGGTACACCTATGACCTCTACTAATGGTTTGCAAGGGGGGATCTCCCACAGGGGCTTCTTTTTGGTGACGTCATATATACCATGGAACCATGGCTCATGACACCCATAAGAAATCAACAAAATCCAAAAGACCATGGACGCAAATTGGAACAATTGCAAACAATAAACATTATATTGTGCTAGTTTTGGCTGCTGGTTGCACACATTGTCTGGATTTATCTGATGGTGCACTGCTGTATGATTGTGCCACATGTGCAGACATAGTGTTTGTGTTTGTAGCATTACACAATATTACACTTAGGAAGCAGTTACAGCAGGGTGGAGAGCATCTGCAGGGTCAGTGGTTCCCAGAACCACAGGCACAGATGGTGAATTAGATGAGGCATCAGTGAAGGAGCCAGGAGCAGGAGATGATCATGCTAGACAGAGTCAAGCATATTATGCTGTGGCACTAGCAGACAGGCAGTGACTTGCACTTACGTTTAGAATATAATATGCAAGAATTACTCAGATATACTACAGTAAAATGATAAATGCAAAATCAACACCAAGCTATGCTTACCCATGCATAAACTGCCTATGATGTGCATCAGACCTAGGTAACTCAAATGACAATTTACAATAGGCAGGGCACAGTTATCATCATTTGCACATGTGGAAAGGGGAGCACAGCAGTGCATGTGTTTCACAGGGAAGTATGTGGGTGCTGAAGACTATGAAAGGAAGAAATGCTTTAATGTGAATTGTCAGTTCTGTTACTGGAGGAGGCTTTAATGTTGACAAGTGCCCGTGTCAGCGGAGGTGTTTTAAGTGCTTAGGGCTATGGTGGTGTGAGTGTGGGTCTGCAGGGACACAAATTCAGTTGTAGTTACATCATTGCATATTGGTCTACTGACTAGGTCCAGGGCATGCATGATGAAAGGTTCGGCATCCTGTGCAAGCAACCACCCATGTGAACTTGCTTTATCAAGTATAACCCTGGCTAGTTGCTGGTGTCTTGCTTGACCTTGATCAATGCCTGTTAGGTGATGTGAAAGCATGTCAATATCCACAAGCATGAGGATGGCATCTTCTGGACAAAGACACCTCCACAACAGATGCTGCTGCAGAAATGCTAGTACTGGAGTAGTGGGATCTTGGTTGTCCATGACCATGTTGTCCAGCATCAGTAGATGTAGCAGATGTCCATCTCCATGGGTGACCCCTCACCTCTGGCAGGTAAGCCAAAGAAAACATTGTATGTTAAAATGTGCAATTTAATGTAACCAAAGAATCACACCCAGGGGACATGCATTCCCACACATCATCATGCATACTTTGGATCGCACTCACTATCCTAAAAGGTGTGAGAGACTTTTAAGAGCCAGGTGATTATAATATAATCAGTGCCAAAATCTAAAGTGTTCAAGTAAAGTCTTGGGGTACCAGATGAGGCTCCATGAGGTAATCAAATGCAGCATTTTTCCCTTCCAAGACTGCCCACATGGGGAAACTTTTGTGGTGTAAGAAAAGAGGATGGATAAGTTGAAAGGCTCTGGTATAAGTGCTCCAGGAGGGGAATGCCCAAACCAGTCAGATAAATGGGGGATATCCTCACTGCCTGTCCTATCCTCCTCTTCTTGCCACCTCAGATAAACTTATCTAACAATCTCCTAATCTTCCAGAGCCAAGGGCGGGAAAACAGGGTTTGAAAACATAAAACAGTTGAGGGAACACAAACATCTTAACTGCTGAGATACAGACTAATAAGAAAGATGTAGTGTCCTCTATATGTGGACCCATATAAAAGCTTTGTTTCATATGTTTTGAATATTACTTTTCAATATTTTTTGAATATCTGGGTTGAGTTTGAGTCCTAGGTAATAGGGGTTACCTTTAGTCCATTGAAATGGAAAAAAATCCTCCATAAGAGATAGGGTTTCGGCAGCCACAGTCTTGGAAATAATTCATTCCTGGTAACATAAAAAAGTAATCCTGGCACTGCTTGAAAACTGTCCAGCAACATACAGATGAAGGGAAGTTCATGTACCAGATTATTGAGAAGTGTGAGGCAATTATCAGCAAACATAAGGGTTTTAGTTTACATGCCATATAAGGACCATCCTGGCAACATAAGTGAGTTATTTAAAATCCTATTTAATGGTTCTATAGACAGAAGAAAAAGAGCATGAAACAGTAGGCAGCCCTTGTTGGTCCCTCTCTCTAATGGGATTGGATCAGATAGAACGTTTAGCTGCAACCGAGGCTTGAGGCTCCCTGTATAAAGCTTTGACCACACTGATAAATTATTCAGGGAAGCCCATTCCCTCATGATATTCCATAAAGATGTGTACTTTATCGAAGCCTTTTCAAAGTCATAAGTACCAACCATTAATCAAAGTTTACCCAGATATCATAAGTAAAAATTCAAGATCACCTATCCAGACAGGTTTTAAAGGATGCCAGAAAAATAATCTATTTGATATGGAAGGGGAGCCAATTCCAAAAAAAATGGATGACAAGTTTTGTTAGGTATGTTTTTTATCAGATGGTACTGTTAATAGCAGAGTCCAGGCCTAGTTGTTTAGACCAGTTGTTTACTGCCACTGGTTTTGTTTAACAAGGAAACTCAGTGAGTGCAGGATCTTTTGCAACATGAAAGATGAAGGAAAAATAACCCCTCAGGAGTCTGTAAAAGATTGAGCAGAGTAAAGACTTTTAGTCTGTCAGAGTAAAAGTGCTACTTTGATAGTTTTGTGTCTGTGTGTTTTCTTTTTAAGTCTTACTCCCAAAATATGTTGGCTGATTGACTTCATTAACTTCTGCATTTTATTGTATATTCTACAGTTTAGAACAGACTCCCTCAGTGTATCAAGCATATTACCTCCTTCAGCCCATTTAAAGGAAATCTCAAATGCACAATGCATAACAGTACATTTCTTTCCTGACATCAGTGTTAAAGGTTGGTTGACTAACATTGACTAGTCTATATTTATCATTCACAAGGGTGTTGTGGCTAAGTTTCTGAATGGTTCTCTAGCCATAGGCTTAGAATAAATCTATGAAACTATGTACTCCCCACAAATGTCAGTGCTTCCAACCATTTTCTAATATGCGCTACCATCATCTTTGGTAAACTAAGCCAGTATCTCCAGTAAACAGCAGCCAAATGGGCCACCTTTCATAGGATCATAGGAGGTTACTAGGCTAACAGTCCCAAGGCCCTTACAAGCCTAGACAAGTTCAACCCATGTTCATAGGTTCATAGGTAGGTACTAGGCTATTGGCCCTAGGGCCTATATAAGCATAGCCAAAAAATGTACCCTGGCTTTCGCCACCCAAGGAAATTATTTTCCTGTGCCCCTGTCGAGCGGAGCCAAAGAAGTGATCCCTGGGGTGAATTTCCCATTTCCCATCCAATCATCAAGATTTTTCTTGAAGAATTCCCAATGGTGTCTGGTTCAAGCAGATGCTAAAATCAGCATCTATTCCCTATCCAAGAGGGACACAGGTGGATCCAGTCCACAAGCAGCCAGCACCAAAGGGTAATCAACACAACATGACAAAGTAGTTTGAATACTTTATTTGAATGAATAAGTCCCAGACTGGTTTCAGCAAACCTGCCTTCCTCAATGGGATATGTAACAAATAATCCCATGCATTCATAACCTATTAAATAGTACATCCCTCCAATAGGAAGTCAGCTTCACATGTTAAGTCATTTCCTGTACCATTGCTTAATAAAAAAATGAACAAATAATCACCATTATATGTATTGTAAATCAAAATTCATTCATTTTATAGGTGATCATTTAGCCCCAGTGAAAATAGACCCCCCCAATTTTATAATCCAACATTTCTCCTTTCTATTTAAAATAGAATGTCAGCCCTGCTTGTTACTTCTATTGCCAAGCATCCTGTCTATAATGATAAAGTAGAAATGGGCAATACTGTAAACCATACAATGAACTGTGAACCATACAATGTCTATATAGTGCATTTGTCAACCTCTTATTGCATATATCACTCCTATGTTCAGACATACGGCATCCATCATCCATCTTACCCACCAGGGGCTGTATTCTCACCCTAAGACCTCTTGGTGTGGTATCTTTGTTTTGGTAAGCTTTAAATTAAAAAGCTTAAGATGCCAGATATTTGTTCGTAATGTTTTCATACTATTTCCTAATTTATTAAAGGCCAGATTGCAGCCGTCAACTGGATCCATATTCTGTTCATCTGCATTATTGTCATTCTCATTAGCTATGCCAAAAACACATATATCATTCTTATCGGCACAGAGTCCCTTCAGAATTGTTTCAAGATCCATGACCATAAGCTCACAATCTGTTGTTTTTTTCAACCTGAAAGCCAAAATACTACAAAAAATATGAAGTCCCTATATGCCAATATTCAACCAGAAACTAGTCATCATTGTGGAACGGATTGGGCTATATACCTAACAACATGTACCTGTTTGGCATTCTATGTAGGGCAGACATCACGTTCCTTATGTCTCTGTATATCTGAACATAGGAGTGATATACGCAATAAGAGGTTGACAAATGCACTATGTAGACATATTCTTCACTGTACTGCCCAGTTCTACTTTATGATTATAGACGGGATCCTTGGCAATAGAAGTAACAAGCAAGGCTGACATTCTATTTTAAATAGAAAGGAGAAATACGGGATTATAAAATTGGGGAGTCTATTTTCACCGGGGCTAAATGATCACCTATAAAATTAATGAATTTTGATTTACAATACATATAATGGTGACACTTATTTGTTCTTTTTTTTATTAAGCAATGGTACAGGAAATGACTTAACATGTGACGCTGACTTCCTATTGGAGGGATGTACTATGTAATAGGTTATGAATGCATGTTTTTATTTGTTACATATCCCATTGAGGAAGGCAGGTTTGCTGAAACTGGTCTGGGACTTATTCGTTCAAATAAAGAATTCAAACTACTTTGTCATGTTGTGTTGATTACCCTTTGGTGCTGGCCACGTGTGGGCTGGATTGGTTTGGTTTGGCCCTGCACAAGCCATAAGTGCAGACATGTTTACTGATACACAGGTGGATCCCCCACCAAGAGAAGGCATGCCAGCAGTAGCATTTCCTGCATTCCCCTCACCTGTTTCTTCCAGGTGCTTTTCTGTATAGTAGTCTCAAAGTATAATTCTTCAGTTGTTTATTTTGTGGTGTGTGTGTGTGTGTGTGTGTGTGTGTGTGTGTGTGTGTGTGTGTGTGTGTGTGTGTGTGTGTGTGTGTGTGTTTATGTGTGTTCAATAAATAGGTAATGTTTCATACATTTATCTTTGAATTTCATTGTAGTCACACATACTATACCTTGAAGTTCTTTATTTAATTTACACGTTTCAATAAATGAGTCTTAAATTTTAGGCATTAACCCACTTTAACTTCTGATGCAATGCTTTGCCAAAGGTAAGAAATTTACTAGACCTTTGCAGTACTGGTGTTCATGTAACATAATTCAAGTTAATTATGTTTTGGGAGAAGTACCTTGAAATAAAGGCAGAAATCATCTGTAGTCAGTTAATACCCATTCTTTTGACAGTTTCCATTGGAATAATAGTTCAGATGCTGTAATTAACCAGGGTGAGATTCTACCTAAAAAATCGAATCTTCTGGTCATTAGCACCCACAAATCTTTGCATTCAGTTTACAGCATTTAGCATAAAATTTCTTAAAGTATTACACTTCCAGTTTTTATATGGAAGCAGATTACTCGCTATTGAAAAATTATCACTGTAATGTTGTTTTTATGGATCATAGGATTATATAAAATACAAAGCAACTATTCCTATTACCCTTTAATGCCTTGCCAGTACATAGATGGTTGCTAGGCTATTGATCTGTGAGGATCTTAAGAAGCCTAGCCTCACATTCCTGTGGTTGTTTTTAACCCTCATATTTTGCATACAAATAACCCTGAGATAGGCTGAATAAGGATATGTTGAGACATTTGCATGTTTCCCCTATTCATGAGGAACAGGGATGTTAAACTGAGGGTGAATTTCTGGTTACCCAGCCATTTATCTGAATAACATTTGAATAGAGTAAGAGAATAACTTTTCTTTATGTTGAGTGGAAAACGGTTCCATAGAAGCAGTTTTCTATGTGATAGAAACATCTCTCTATTGTGTTCTATTTAATTTCCAAGAGACTGAGAACCCTTAAGTTGATGTTTAAGATACCACTGGACTTTTGAATGTATAATAGGTTTGACAGAAAAGGATTGGTTGAAGCTCTATACACAAAACAGAGGTCACCTCTTAGTAGTGTGTATGATATTGAGAACAAGGGCAAGGCTTTGAGACAGTTTGCATTGTTCTTATGATTTGGGACCTTGATTTTTAGTGAGAAAGTGTTGCGGTAGTACCAGTTCTGACAAGTATTTGGACAGATACATATTGAAAGGGGCATCATGTTAATGATCAGTTTAACAAGTGACAAGTAGAGTGGAATAATTACATCCCTAGATCTGGATGCAATACCTTCAGGTACTAGCTGTGCAATAAAAGGATTCCCTTACAGCCCTGGATACATGGTGACTGAATGGCAGTTCATTGTCAACATAAGTTCCCAGATCCCTAACCATAGGATCAGTTTTCAGCAGTGTGCTGCCAATGTGATAGTTAAAAGGGAGTCATGCTTGCCAAAGGATACAGTTATATCCTTCTTGGCATTTAGGTTTAGTCCAAAGTTCTGACAACAGTTATTTGTTTGGGACAGGTGCTCTCTGGGGAGTTTAAGATGGCACAATGACTTGGCCATCTACAAATCCTTGACATTAGATTTGACCTCAGAGAATTAAATGCCAGAGAGAAGTAGCCAATGACTGAACCCTGGGGTTCACTGCTAGTGTCAGGTCATTTGGAGACAGTATAGCTGCCCACCCTGACTTCCCAGGTTCTATTTATAGGTTCATAGGTACATAGGTGTGTACTAGGCTAATGGCCCTGGGGCCTTTACAAGTCTAGCCATAGGATTACCCTGGCATAGTGTCACCCAACCTTAATTCCCAGTGCCTCTGTTGAGTAGAGCCACTGGAGTTATCCCCGGGGTAAATTTCCTGTTTCCCATCCGCTCATCAAGATTTCTCTTGAAGAGGGTCAGTGAGCTGCTATGCTTGACATGTATGTTCCATAACATGGGCAGTCTCTGGGTTATGAACCTGTCCCTGCAGCATGTTCTGTTAATTGTGGTAATGAGGTTGAGGTCTCTGGAGTGTGTGGTGTGGAGGGATTGGGATTTCTTTAGATGTAGAATTTCTAACAGAGTTGGGTCAGACATGGCTTTGTAAGTCAAGCAGAGATTGATTCTAAGTAAGCGATATAATACAGAGAATAGTTGGAGTTTTTTGAGTCTGTCCATGTAGGACAAGTGTTTAAGACCTAGGATCCTCTTTGTGAGGTGCTTTTGTGGCCTCTCCACTTGTTGCAGGTGTCTAGTGAGGTACATGCCAAATGGGGCATTGTACTCGATGACTGGCCTAATGAGGGAAGAGTAGAGGGAGACAATGACCTCTTTCTTCCTGGATGCAAAACCCTTAATAATGAGATGTGCCACATAGACGGACTTTCTTTCCACAGTGGCAATGTAGTGATCAAAAGAGAGGTTGCTGTCAATCTGTGTTCCCAGATCTCTTATAATGCCTTCTGTGTTCAGTGGACTACCATCAATGTGGTAATTTATAGGAACCGTGTTTTTCCCATAGGGGATGACAACACATTTTTTTGGCATCGAGCTTAAGGCCACGGTTCTGACACCAGTCGTTGGTCTCAGTGAGGCCATTCTGTAGGATGTCAACATCACTTGGGGAGTTAATAATAGCTCCCAACTTGCAATTGTCTGCAAACTTTGTCAGCCAGAGTCCATTCATGCTGGCCTGGACTTCAGAGAAGTAGATACCAAACAGGAGAGGACCCAAGATCGAACCCTGTGGGACTCCACTCATGACTAGTCAGCAGTCTGACTTGGAGTCAGCTACTTTCACACTGTGGGTTCTATCTGTGAGCCAGTTTGCAACTCACCTAGTGATATACGGGTTGATGACAAGCTTAGTGAGTTTTTCTATGATTCCTGAGTGGGAAATGGTATCAAAAGCCTTGGCCAGATCAAGGTAGGCTGTATGAACCACCTTGTCTTCATCCACAGCTCTGGTGACTGACTCAAAGAAGACAACCAAGTTGAGCAGGCATGATCTACCCTTCACAAAACCAAACGGTGTGGGATCCAGAGTTTGGAGATTCTTTATATCATTGTTTATTAGGTCCATGATGATGCGTTCCATAGCTTTACATATCAGACTCATCAGGCTAATGGGGCGATAGTTCCCAGGGTCTGTAGTCTCTCCTGTTTTGTGGAGAGGGATGACTGTAGCAGTGCATCATTCAGTAGGGACAAAGCCTGAGGTGAGGCTGTGATTGAACAGGGCACACAGGTGAGGTGCCAGTTCACTCTGTAGTTCATGTAGAACACAACCAGGGATATTGTCAGGCCCCTTAGAAGCTGTATTCTTTGCCTTGGACAGTGCTGTTTTAACCTGTGCAGCAGTAATATTGGGTGCCTGGCAATCTACTAGTATTGTGATTGGTCCTTTGGGAGGGGAGGGGTAAAGTTGGCACTGAATCTGTCTGTTAGTATACTGGCAATATTTATTGCCTTGGTATAGGAGGTACCATTGTGCAGTAGCTCGGAGCAAATCTAGGTATTGCCATGGAGATTCTTTACATAACTATAGAAGGCCTTGTCATTGTCTTTACTATTTGTATATCAGTTTGCTATCCAGTGAGTTACACAGGAGTTGTTATTCAACTGGGAGAGTTTATCTACAATACTCAAGTGTGGGATGGTGTCAAACACCTTTGTGAGGTCTAGATATGTGGCGTGCACTGTTTTGTCTTCATCCATTGCTTCTGTAACTTTTTCAAATAAGTCAACCAGGTTAAGTAGGCAGACTACCCTTGATGAATATGAACTGGGTTGGGTCAAGAATCTGTAGGTTACCTATATTCAGGCTTATGGGTCTATAATTACTTCGATCCATTGAAGCCCCAACTTTGTGCATGGGAATGACTGTTGTGGTTCTTCATTCATTTGGCATGAAGTCTGTTTGAAGAATGATATTGAATAGCTTCTGTAGGGATCAGACAAGTTATGTTTCAGGCTGACCAATATATATCTGGCCCCAGTTATGTAGTGTTAGAAAACACATTGAAAATGTGCTCTTGGGTGATTTGAATGGAGGGGTATATGTGTGGGTGTGTGATCTGAGAATATGCATGTTTAAAAACATTTTATGATTAAAAATATATATATATCCAACATTTTAAGCCCTTTCAAACCCAGATAACTCACAAGCTAATGTAGAATTAATCAAAGAAGTTCTGCACAACCTAACTAAAAAAAAAAAAACACCTTGGTAGAATCCAAAATTGAACGTCTTAAAACAAAAGAAAAAAAGTCATAGCTAAAATTAGGAATTGTAACACCAAAAAGATAAAAACTCTCTCATCAAACTGAATAGACAACTAACAAGTCTAATTAAGTTCAACAGAACTAATTTTGAGGTAAAAATAGTGTCCCAAGCCAATGGCAACCACAGGACCTTCTTCAGCTATGTCTAAAACATCAAATGCAGCACACAACAGTATGCCATACTGCTGGTAAATGGAGCCACATTCAAAGAACTTGGAGATATAGTAAATCTTCTGTCTTACAACTTCAGATCCAACCTTACCCCCCTCAAACCCTTTGCTTCTCCCCAGGAAATACCATATAATATAATCCCTCCAACTATAAGAAGGGAGCAATATGCTCTCCAAGGCATTGAATACAGCTTTGATGGGCACTGATATCATCCCAGGGCCACTGATAACACTATTCAACAATAGCCTCTTTACAGGCTTCATGCCATGTGAATGGAAGACTGCAACAGTCATCCCTCTGCACAAGATAGGACCATCAATGGATCCTGGGAACTACAGACCCACTAGTCTGACTAGTCTCATATGCAAAGCCATGGAAAGAATTATCATGGAAATGATCAACAATGATACAGGAAACCTTCAGACATGGGGCCCAACCCAGTTTGGTTTCATCAACGGCAGGTCATACCTACTGAACCTGGCGAACTTTTTTGAGACGGACACCAAGGCAATGGATTAGGTACCTACTTAAGTCATTTGATACAATATCTTACTCAGACATTGTAAATAAACTGAAGGAATTAGGCATAAACTGCTATGTAACTCACTGGATAGCCATCCGGCTCACTGAGAGTACCCAAGAAGTTAGAATTGGAAAGATTGTCTACATAAAGAGACCAGTCACCAATGGAGTCCACCAGGGCTCTCTGCTGGGTCTGCTCCTCTTTGGTATCTATTTCTTGGAAGTCAAGGCCAATGCCATGGGCTCTGGCTTAGCAAATTTGCAGATGATTAGCAGCTAGGAGCAATTATAGAAATCCCCCAAGATACTGATATCTGACAGGAAAGTCTAACACAGACAAATCTCTGGTTCCGAAGCCCTGGCTTAAAACTCATTGCCAAGAAATGCATAACAGTCCCTGTTGGTGAGCTGGCCACCAGGGAAACTGTTTCATGGATAAAACATCCTTATAAGTAATCAGCAGTCAGGGATTTGGAGACTTATGTAAATAGCAACCTGGCTTTCGACCAACAAGTCTCTAAAGTAGCAAGAAAATCACTTTGTGTCACTCAGACTATAAGAAAGGGCATGTATTTAGGTCAAGGGAGGTCATTATGCACTGTATTTTGCCCTCATCAAATCCATCATTGAGTATAAAATCCTCTTCAGCATGTACATGACCAGGTACATGCAACAGCTGGAACGTCCACAGAGGCTCCTCACAAAAAGAATACAGGGTATAAATACAATGTCCTATGTAGAGTGCCTCAAAGCTCTAGCTCTATGCTCTGTTTCTTACAAAGTGCTGACAGGTAATTTATGCCTGGCATACAAGGTATCCTTGGATCCCTCCCTGATGGACATTTTGCATATAACACACTTTAGCAAAAGCGCTTTTCACCGAAAAAGTGCTTTCGCTAAAGTGTGTTAAAAAAAAGAAAGAAAAAACAGTAAATTAACGTTTATGCAGGGGAGGCAAGCCCCCTGCACCCCCCCCAACTTTATTATTCTCACTCCAAGATCGCAGTACAGTGGGGAAAAGGGAAGCATTCCCTTAAGCGCACCGTAGTACGATCTCTGCAACAGCCACTCCCCCACAACTCCCTTTACTTCCAGGCATACTACCGCGAAAGTGCTTCTTCGGTGAAAAGCACTTTTGCGTAAGTATGCCCGGCCATTTCAGATTCGGTGAAATGGACGTTCACGCATTAGTCCTAGACATATATATATATATATATATATATATATATATATATATATATATATATATATATATATATGTATATATATCCCAGAAGATTGCCCATTTCACCCCTGGTCTGACAGCTATGTCTTTAATGGAGACAGGCAGTCCTTAAATCATGGCCTACCTAACATACACCCCTTAAAACAACCTCTAAGGCACAATAACTTGTGGGAAACATTTGGTTTGCATGGCTAGGCTTATAAAGGCCCCAACGGTCATTAGCTTAGTATACATATATGAACCTATGAGTCAAGTTAGTGACATGCTCAAAGCAGTCCAGCAGGTTTAGGAGGCAAGATTTGTCTTTAACAAATCCAAATTAGCTTACACCTTGTAGACTACCTACATCCATATTCACCAAGGATATTCACACCACCAGGTTAGTTGCCCAACACAATGTGTCTGAAATTCTCCAGGTGCAACTAACAATACGTAAGACTGCAATCCAAACTGTAGCTTGCTACAGATCCCCCACCATGCCCCAAGATTCTCACTACACCTTTCTAAACATATTAGAAAATATTAATATACAGCCAAACACCCTAATACTGGGTGATTTCAACTACCCTGCCATTAACTGAGAAAACTACTCGTGTACCAACAACCTTGCCCAACGATGCTTGGAATTCATAAATTCCAATGCCCTGGATCAACTAATCCATAGTCCAACCAGGGACTTCAATATCCTAGACTTGGTCATTACCGACATGGGAAATTAATGCTCCACACCTATGGTCATCCCCTCTTTGGTCAGGTCAGACCATAAGCTAATCACCCTTAACATCCACATCCCACCCCCACCCCCCAGTAAGGAAACCTCCATAAAAAACTTCTCCAAGGCCAACTTCATGCTACTCAAGTCAGAAGTTACAAACTTCATGACATCCATGCAGATGGGAACTGAAAGTTCGACTGCTGAGTCCTACACTAAGGCATTGTACGAGCACATCCACTCATGCATGGATCGTGCCATCCCATATAGAAAAAAAAGGAAGCCAATCTGGTGGTCCCCTGCCATAACCAAACTTTACAACAGAAGGAAGAAACTGTTGCAGAAATGAGGAAAATCCCAGGATGCAAAAAACTCCCTTACCAGCCTCAGTAAGAAACTAAGATCCCTCAAAAAATCCTCCAAAGCTAGTTACGGAAATAAAATTGCCAAAGATTCCAAAGACAACCACAAGGCATTCTATAACTATGTCAAGAATCTACATGGCAATGCTCAGATCTGCTCTGAGCTACAACAGAATGGCATTAAATATACTGATCCCAAGGGTATTGCCAATATCCTGGCAGATCGATTCAGTGCCAACTGCAACCCATTCTCACCCCCTAAATGGCCCATCTCAATACCGGAAGATTGCCAAATTCCAGTAATAATGGCCAAACAGGTAAAAAACTTACTCTCCAAAGCTAGGAATACAGCATCCATGGGACCAGATGACATCTCGGGCTGTGTACCACATAAACTACAAAATGAACTGGCACCTCACCTAAGTGTCATGTTTACTCATACCCTCATCTCAGGCTTCATGCTCACTGAGTGGCACATAGCTACAGTTATCCCACTCCACAACGGGGGATCCACCTTGGATCCCGGGAACTACCGCCCCATCAGTCTGATGAGCCTGATCTGCAAGACCATGGAACGTATTATCATTGAACTTATAAACAAAGACATTTGCAATCTTAAAACACTAGACCCCACCCAGTTTGGGTTCGTGAAGGGCCAATTTTGTCTCCTGAATCTGATTGACTGCTTCGAATCAGTCACCAGAGCCGTGGACGAGGGTAAGACAGTCCACACAGCCTATCTGGAAGTCGCCAAGGCCTTTGACACCATCCCCCACTCTGGAATCATAGATAAACTTACTAAGCTGGGCATTAATCCCTACGTCACTCGATGGATTGCCAACTGGCTTGCTGACAGAACCCACACTGTAGCTGACTCCAGATCCAGCTCCAGACAAGTGACAAGTGGAGTACCTCAGGGTTCAGTCTGGTGACCTCTCTTTTTTGGTATGTACTTCTCTGAAGTACAGGCCAACACTAAGGGACTCTGGCTAACAGAATTTGCAGATGACTGCAAACTGGGAGCCATTATTGAATCCCCAAATGATGTGGCTACTCTACAAAAGGGCCTTACAGAAACAGATGCTTGGTGCCAGAGCCATGGGCTCAAGCTCAATGCCAAGAAATGTATAGTTATCCGCTTTGGGAAAAAACATACACCTGTGAATTACCACATAGGTGGCAGTACACTAAACACCAAAATTGTGATAAGAGACTTAGGGACACAGGTGGACAGTGGTCTCACCTTCAATAACCACATGGCCACAACAGTCAGGAAATCCTTCTATGTGGCACACCTCATCACTAAGGGCTTTTCATCCAGAAAAAAGGAGGTCATTGTCCCACTGTACTCATCCCTCATTAGACTCATTATAGAATACACCACCCCATTTGGTATGTACCTCTCAAGACATCTGCAACAACTGGAAAGGCCGCAGAAATACCTCACTAAAAGAATCACAGGCCTAAAGCAGATGCCCTATGCTGACCGCCTTAAAAAAACTCCAGCTATACTCTGTCACATATCGCCTACTCTAAGGTAATCTCTACTTAACATACAAGGCCATGTCAAACCCAGAGCTGTTGGACATGCTATACTTAATAAATCCCAATCCCTGAGAGCACACGCTCCAGGGATCTAAACCTTGTCATCACAATAAACAAAACATGCTGGAGGGATAGTTTCTTGACCCAGAGACTCCCCAGACTCTGGAATAGACTGCCCATACATGTCAAGCAGAGCGCCTCTTTGGCCCTCTTCAAAAGGAACCTTGATGATTGGATGGGAGAAAGGAAATTCACCCCGGGGATCACGTCAGTCGCCCTGCTAGACAGGGGTCCAGGGAAGTAAATAGTGTGGGAAGAAATTACCAGGGAATTGTTATGGTTAGGCTTGTACCAGCCTATGAAACTATGAACCTATAAGTTTCATAATGATATGTTCCATTGCTTTACAAGGAGTGCCCGCATTGCCACCTCAAAGCAAGAGGTTCTCTGGTTCAATTCTTAGATGGGCTGCCTTCTGTACAGAGTCTGCATGTCCTCCTTGCATTCATGTGGTTTTCCTCCGGGTGCTCTGGTTTCCTCCCACTTTCCAAAGACATGCTGTAGGTGGATTGGACACTCTAAATTCTCCCTACATGTTTGTGTGTGTGTGTGTGTGTGTGTGTGTGTGTGTGTGTGTGTGTGTGTGTGTGTGTGTGTGTGTGTGTGTGTGTGTGTGTGTGTGTGTGTGTGTGTGTGTCTGTGTGCCTTCTGTGGAAGGCTGGGCACTGGGCTGGTAACTTCTGCACTGACAATCATTCTGTGGACCATTGTTCCTCTGTGGCGGCCCCTAACAGGAAAAGCCAAAGGGAGAAGATGTTCCATTACTTTATAGACAAGGCTGTTGAGTCTTAAAGTTCCATAGTTCCCAGGGAAAGTAGTGTGTCCAGCCTTGTAAGATGGGATGTCTATAGTCATTATCCACATCTCTAAAATGAATCTGGTGGACAGGCTTTAGCTGAACAGACTTGCTGCAGTCTAAGAGCCTATTCATATGAGCCAAAAAGTCTAGTTTATGAGCTCGTGTCTAGTACTGACAAGAAGGTAGCCTGACACATTATCGGGGCCCACACAGCTAGTGTTTTTGGCCTTAGAGAGAGCAATCAGGACTTAATCAAAAATGATCAGAAGGGGTTGTGTAGGTAAGTTACTACATTGGTGAAAGTTAGCTGGGAATACAGGTGTAAAGGTTGAGCTGAAGTTTTCAGCTAATCTGTTGGCTGTATCCTCAGGGTTGGGTGTGTGCTGTTGTTATATATTAGCTCTGTGCATTGCTGGGCATTGGTTCTAAGGTTTCTCACACAGCTGAAGAAGACTTTGTGATTGTCCTTAAGAAAAGGTGACAATTTTTCAATTCATACTTATGTTTTCTGCTGAAATTTTTGCTGATCTTTTTGCATTATCTGTAGTTGATTGGGCTTAAGTTTGCTCCTACAAACTATGAGTATTTTTGTCTTATTATATAGTTTGTTAACACTAGGGTTCCACCAGTGATGTTTTGTTTAACTTGGTATTGGATTTGTGTCTTATGGTTACTGATACCAGAATGCACATAAATTTTCAGCAAATGTGGCAGACTGCAAGATGGGGTCATAAAGATGAGGAGAATGGTTAAATTTCATCAGGTCATTAGTTAGAATAATGAAATTTGCATTAGTGTAGTTTGTAAAGACAAAAGGTTTCTGTGGTAAATCTGGTTTTATCTTCATAGTGAATGTTACTGAACTGTGGTCAGATCTGACTGATAACTGTAGGTGTTGAGAATGTATGGGGGGGTCTATATTAATGAGAATCTGATCCAATACTTTTGAACCCTTAGTTGTGTCTTGAAATAGTTGGTTAATAAGATTGCAATTAATCAAGTCTAGGATTCTTTGTGCATGCTTATTTGTGGTCCTGTAGGTTTCTCAGTTAACAGAAGGATAGTTGCAGTCTCCCAAGAGAAAACTGCTAGGTTCAATAGGGAGGGCTGTTAGCTTTTAGATATGCATCATGGGCTGCAGGTGATATGGAGGGGGTACGGTAGTTGGCTATGATGTATTACGTTTTATTAAACCATGAGAAGATTATACAATAGTTCAAGGTCATTTTCCTGCCTTAAGAATCTGGAGGTCAACTGACTTCTTAGAAATACAGACACCCCTCTCTCATAACACAATCATTTTCTGTATCGGGGCATCAAAGAGGCATTGAAACCTGCACTGTGGGAATGCAACTGCTCTTTTGAAACCACACTTCGGCAACTACACAAATAATCTATATTTTCAAGAGTTAAGAAGTTCAACTTCTTGTTTAAGCTTATAGCATTTGGTAGTGCCATCTTTGTATAGTGTTAATTTTGTTTGTATTTGTAAGTAATTTAATATACTGACCTTGCATAAAAAAGGCACTATGGGTGGAGAAAAAGTACAGGTCAGTATACAGAAGTCATGACAAGAGAGGGTCAGGCCAGCTTTAGGAAAGCATTTAGGACTGTGAATCATCTCATCCCAGGATGATATATATTGGACCCCTTTAGAATGATACCAATTGTTAAGACAATGTTTAAAGGTCAATTATCTTTAGATAATATTGTGATATCATTCTTAGGGATGGAAGTATTTCCTCATCAATTTCAGATGTATATTCTGAGATTTCTATCAAGTCCTTCTTCATATGATCTAAGGAGGTGTGTTTCACGTTGTTCACTTCCATGTACATAACAATGTGAAATCTATGTGTACTTAGGTTAAAGGGACTTGAAGGCCTTAGTGACATTACGGATCCTGGCACCTGAAAGGCAGTTAACAATCACTCTATCATTCTGGTAAGTGGTACTTCTGTGTGTCTGACAATGGATGCCACCTAAGATTAAGAAGCTACCACATGTACTGGCTTGCCTTTTGTGCCCTAAGAGCTTTGAATTTCCACTTGAGTGACTTATTTGTGTAGTTAAGTTTTCTGCAGTGTCTCTGTATGTTGTTTGCTTGTCAATAAGATGTTGAGTGTCCTATATAGTTTCATAGTTTGGTACTAGGCTATCTGCCCTGGGGCATTTATAAGTCTAGCCATAGTGATGTGGCTTTCACCACCCCATGTAATGGTACAAAAGTGTACAGAATAGATTTAGAATACTGTGCCTCTGTCTAGTAGTGACACAGTGAAGACCCCCTTACATAATAGAATTTGTTTACTGTGCATCTGTCTAGTAGTAACACAGAGATGACCCCTGGGGTAAACCTACGATCTCCCATCCACTCATCAAGATTTCTCTTGAAGAGAGTCAGTGAGGGGCTCTGCCTAACATGAACTGGGATTCTGTTCCAGAGTATGGGAAGCCTCTGAGTTATGAATCTGTCCCTCCAGCATGTCCTATTCATATTTGTGCTGAGGTTTAAATCTTTAGCTCTCGTGGTTCTGATGGATTTGGATTTTTTGAGGTGGAGCATGTCCATCAATTCCTGATTGGACATGGCCTTGTACGTCAGGCACAGATCACCTCTGAGCAGGCGGTATGCTACTGAATAGAGTTGGAGTTTCTTTAGTCTGGCAGCATATGACATATGTTGGAGACCCCTGATCCTCTTGGTGAGGTACTTTTGGGGTCTCTCTAGCTGTTGCAAGTGCCGGGTGAGGTACATACCATATGGGGCATTGTACTCAATCATGGGCCTGATAAGGGAGGAGTACAGGGTAACAATGACCTCCTTTAATCTGGATGTGAATCTCTTCATGATAAGGTGAGCAAGGTAGAAAGTCTTTCTAACCACTTTGCAACGTGGGTGTCAAATGAGAGGTCACTATCGACTTGGGTCCCCAGGTCTCTGATTACTTTTTCCTTACTCAGTGGGTTACCGCCTATGTGATAATTTATGGGCACTTTGTTTTTCCCAAAGAGGATGACTATACATTTTTTGGCATTTAGTTTAAGGCCATGACTCCGGCACCAGTTGTCCGTTTCAGTGAGGCCTTTCTGTAGGATGTATGTGTCAGCTGGTGTATCGACTATGGCGCCTAGTTTGCAGTCATCTGCGAACTTTGTCAGCCACAACCCTCCCATGTTTGCTTTCACATCTGAGAAATAAATGCCGAACAAGAGAGGTCCCAGGACAGAGCCCTATGGGACACCACTTGTCACTGGCTTTGAGTCTGACATGGCTCCAGCGATTTTGACTTTATGGGTTCTATCCTTTAGCCAGTTTGCCACCCATCTTGTGACATATGGATTTACATTTAAGCTGTTGAGCTTGTCTATGATGCCAGAGTGAGGTATTGTTTCGAAAGCTTTAGCCAAGTCCAGGTAGGTTGTATGGACTGCTTTGCCCTCGTCAATGGCTCTAGTGACTGTTTTGAAAAAGTCAACCAGGTTCAAAAGGCAGGCTCTGCCCTTTACAAAGCCGAACTGGGTGGGATCAAGTGTCTGTAAGTCCACAATGTCTCTGTTTATGAGTTCCATAATGATTCTTTCCATAGCTTTGCAGACCAGGCTGGTTAAGCTTATGGGTCGGTAGTTACCAGGGTCAGTAGAGGTGCCTCCTTTGTGGAGTGGGACTACTGTTGCTGTACGCCAGTTTTCAGGTACATATCCTGTAGTAAGGCTAAGTTTAAATAGCATTTTTATGTGCGGGTTTAGCTCCTTTTGGAGTTCACGTAGCACGCAACCCGGGATACCGTCAGGTCCCATTGATGTTGTGTTTTTAGCTTTGCTGAGGGCGGTTCTCACCTGGACATCTGAGATGACAGGGAGGTTACATTCAGCTGGGATAAGTATTTCTTCTTTTGGGGGTGAGGGAGGGGAGACATTTGCACTGAACCTGTCTGCCAGAATGTTGGCAATATCTGTGGGTTCAGTGTATTTTTTGTCATTGTGAACTAACTCTGAACATATCTGAGGGTTTCCGCCCAGGTTTCTAACATAGCTGAAGAAGGCCTTGTGGTTATCTTTAGTGTCCATAGCGATTTTTCTCTCAAAGTTGGCCTTGGATGTTTTTATGAGAGAATGTAGCTTTCTACTAGTGCTGATCAGAGATGCCTTCTCTTTATGGGATTTTGTTCTGTCGTGCAGTAGCTTCCTTCTTTTGTTATACAATTTGTTTATGGCTGGGGTCCACCAGATAGGATGCCTGCCCTTGGTGGGAGGGTCTTGGTTCTATTTGGGATTGCATGATCCATGCATTCTTGGAGATGTCCGTAGAAAGCATTTGTGAAGGATTCTGCATTGTGGGATGTGGTTTTCACTGGCCCAGTGGGCTTAAAGGATACCATCTCAGTTTTAAGAAGTGTAAAGTCGGCTTTTGAGAAGTTTTTCACTGTAGTCTTTTGTGTTGGAGGTGGAGGTGGGATATGTATATCCAGGGTGATTAGTTTGTGGTCAGATCTCAGTAGTGAGGGGTATACTTCCGGTGTGGAGCACTTTGTCCCCATGTTTGTGATGATCAGGTGTAGTATATTATCTCCCCTTGTGGGACAGGTGACTAGCTGTTCCATTGCATTTGAATTTATGAATTCCAGGAACCTTTGGGCTAGGGTGTTTGGGCTAGAATAATGCAACCAGTCTATGTTAGGGTAGTTAAAGTCTCCCAATATGATGCTGTTTGGTGAGACATTCATATCCTCCAATGTCTTCAGGAAGGCTGAGTGGGGTTCCTGAGATTGGGAGAGTGGTCTGTAACATGCTACCAGTTGTATAGCAGTTTTGCCTACGGCTAGTTGCACCTGGATGGTCTCTGATGCTTCATGTGTTGCCACTAACCTGGAAGTGTGGGTGTCCTTGATGAATATGGACACTCCCCCTCCCTTTTTGGTTTGGTCCGAGTTTTGGGGCCGAAAAGCATAATACGAGGTATAGCCTGGTAGCACTGGGGTGCTCTCAGGAGCCTTGAACCAGGTTTCAGTTACTGCACAGACATCGATGTTCTCCATACTGAGGAGTGCCTCGAGAGCCTGCATCTTGAGATTTAGACTTCTGGCATTGAGCAGCATTACCCTTAATTTTTTTCCATTTTTGTTTTCTAAGGAGGTGGGTTTGTCTTTTGAGCCTTGCCTAAAAAAGGCACTATGGGGGAGGCAAGAGCCTTAGCCAATATCCAGAAGCCCAGTGGTGACAGATGCAAGCCATCCCTTGTGAAGCAGCGTAGCTTGTCCAGCATGTCATCCCAAGCAGACAGACATTGGATCCCCCTAGAATGACACCAGTATTTTAGCCAATTATTAAAGCTGATCATCTTGTCTTTGTATTGTGGCATCATTCTTGGTGAGGGCAAGATGCTGCTCAGGGTCAGGGTCATACCAGCCTGGGCTACATAATCAGAGAGCTCCTCTATGTCTCTTTTAATGTAGTCCAGGGAGGTACGTCTCAGGTCATTCACGCCGGCATGGACAATGACGGAGTCATATTTTTACTTGCTTTGGAGTGACCTGAGTGCATGTGTTATGTGGCGGGCTCCCGATAAGCAGCTCACTGCTACCCTCTCTCCTTCAGCCTGGCCTGGTAAAGTTAAACGTGAGTGTGTCTGACTATATACTATTACTGTACATCAGCATGTGTGTGGGTTGTGTTTGGCCTTAAGGGCTGTGACACACTGATTTATTTTTGAGGTGGTGAATTTGGGTGTCTGCTTTGGGAGCCTCTGTTGTTTTGGTTTTAAGTTTTTGTTAGAGCCTCCAAGTATGTGTGTTAGTGTGTATATGTTGCAGTTGTGGTAGGTGGGGTAGGTCTATGTGGGACTGGGTGTGGTGGTGTGTGTGTTCTCCTCCTCTCTGGAGTCTTGCCTCCAGTGAGGAGAGATGAGAAGTTCAGCCCAGTTTTATATAGTTGCACATGTATTTGTGTTTGTTGGGAGGAGGAGGGTGTCTGTGTACATGAGACAATTGTAGCATTGTCTTCAAGATTTCCTAGATTAACCAGCTGGAACCGGGTGGATGCCAGTAAATCCCCCACATGACATGCTAGAATATTATAAGGGAGTTTTAAGGGAAGTGGGTACTCACAGGGAGGTGGATGTAGTGCTTACTTTAGTTAGCGCTTAGCAGAGAAAGAGAGAGAAGAGAACAGTTAGGCTGGCTTAATAAAAGAGTGATTAGAGTTATTATAGTAGAGTGAAGCTTTTCTGTAGGAGATTTGAGAGAAATGGACTTGAGCTAGACAAGTTTAACGTACATAATTAGAATAGTGAGGGGAGCACCACCCAGAAATGACCCTGCAACAAAAAAAAGTGCACTATAGAGCAATTAAATTCGAGAAAAAATATTGACATCCATATTGAGAAAAACAGCCTTGCTTATGATCAAAGAGACCCGATTATAATTTTTTGTATTGCATAAAGCTTTACTTCCTTCCATGTATTACAAAAGTTGGAAGAAGAAAAAACAATAACACTGTCTTACAGCTTTGAAAGTGCTAATACACATATAGATGTCACATGGAGAAGTACCCCACCATACCTCTCAACATGTTCTAACATGAGACCAGTGCTTCACCCTGATATGGGCAAAGGATCTTTAGAGTGAGATTGTTTATTTTCTCACTGGTACGAAGATCTAGTCAGGAGTATTGTTTACATAAATTGGCAGTTGCAAGGAATAACTGTAATGATGCTCTCCTCTGTAGATGAGCAGATGGCAGATTTTGGGTGACCTCTATTTGTAGTATACTGAGAGGTGGTTTGCAAACTGCTCTAAAAAATCATAGGAAAAGAAACTAAATATCCTAGTTTTGAATGAATTTTCCCAGAGGCATCAGTTAGAGGGTTTGATTCCACTAAGCCTTCAATTTCCTAGTGACTACCTAAAGTGTTTGTGTGTGTGTGAGAGATTGCATAGCTGTAAGCCTTTTGCACAAGACAACAGTGAGTAACAACATGAATACAAGACTTGAAATACTTCCTTCCCGAGCCATTTAGCTTAGTCAATTATAACACCTTAGCTATTAGGCCACCCTCACAACCCCTGCTATTCATTGAGTATTAGTTGGAAGGGGCTATCAGCCCTAGGGCCTATACAAGCTTAGCCATAACAATTCTGATTTCTTCTTCCCATATTTATTACACTGACCCCCCCCCCAACAGGCGAGGCGACTGGCCCGATCCAGGGTGAATTTCCTTTCTCCCATCCAGTCATCAAGGTTGAAGAGGGAGAGGGGCCAAGCTTGTTCTGCTTGACACGGCAATCTGTTCCTGTTCAGAGTCTCTGGAGTCTCTGGGTCCTCCCCCATGGATCCCTGGACCATATGGCTCTGAGGATCGGGTTTTTAAGTGTAGTAGCATGTCCAAAGCTCTGGGAGTTTGACATGCTGTTGCATGTTAAGCAGAGATCGCCTCTGAGTGGATGATGATATGCGTAGCTGGAGTTTTAAGGAGTTTTGGCGCATAGGGCATAGGGCATCTGCTTTAGGCCTGTTTTTTTGGAGGTATTTCTTTGTTCTTTCAAGTTGTCCAGTTGTGTGAGAGGCGGGCACATAGTTATGATTGTATTCTATAATTTGTCTAATGACTGACTGTTGTGGCAGTGTGTGATGCGAGAAGGTAAGACCACTGTCCACCTGTGTCCTAAGTCTCTTCACACACTCGGATGGTGTGCTGCCCCAAAGGGGATAAGTATGCATTTCTTGGCATTGAGCTTGAGCCCATGAACAATGATGTACTAGGAAGGACAAAAAAAGGCATTGTGTATGGTTGAGATGGAAGAGACTGGACTGCAGAAGTTTTAGTAAGAACAGAAAGGCCCAAATACAAAATGACCAATGCAGCTTTTACAAACTGCTAGTCTCCAGAATGCAAGTGTGACTATTAGGTCTGGCATATATGTTCAATATTTAAAACATAATAATAAGCATAGCATCTCAAGGTATAGCTAAGACATCAGAGTCAAACTGGAAATCCAAAGCTTCTCCAACTTTTAAGCAATTCATGAATATGGTGTCAGCAGTATCGCAATTGGAAATGAACACTATTAAAGGAAGAACTGAAAGAACTACATCATTATACGTAGCATGGCAAAAAGTAACTGAAATACTGGAGAATAATGACTGCAGCAGATTATAATCAGGAAACAATTGTATAGAAAGTCAATTATATGTCAACAATAGACACCCTTGTAAATACTTTATTTTGGTTTTAATGTTTGATATCTGTTTAGAGGTTTTAGCCTACCTTTTTAAATAATTTGTAAATACTTCATTGTCATAAATAACCTGCATTCATATTTTCTTGTTTTTGGAAATAAATAAAAATATTTACAAAAAAAAAAGGAAGGAAGGACAGCTCAAATCTTATTGAAGGGTGGGGGGGTGTACATGTGGAAAGTATAAGCACAGGATGATCACCGGAACCTATATTATTTAGCTCAATCAAATACTTGGAAATGTAGATGTTATAATATCTGTCACCCTGATTTTTTTTTAAACATACAATAATGGCTGAGATGAAAGCAAAGGTTACATTTTCTTATGAGAGTTTTTATACAAAAATAAAGTTTAACCTAGTATGTCACTGGTGTTTTTTAATCACTTCCAAACAAAGAAATACATTCTGAATCTTATAAGCCAAAATTCACTAAGGGTTACCTGCAGAAGACAAAGTTATCAATTACCTGATCATTTTTGCAGAATTCCTTGGACATTGAAAGTGGAAGTGATGGTGGAATGTCCCCCAACCTGTTCTATAGAGGGAAACCTCCATGCATCCCTTCTGAATAAAATCAGACTGGATAACAATGCATCACAGTATAGGTTACGCCAAGGGGAGTGCTTCCCATGACCAAATGATTGAGTGAATCTTTATAATGAATAGCCTCACACTAATTTATCATCAAACACATTAAGATATAAATAATGACAGTGCATACTTCAAACTTTTTTTTTCTAATATTCACCCTAATTTGATATTGTTTGGTGAAGTACAATTGTTATTTTGCCCTTAGTTTGTATTAATCTGAGAGTGGCACTGTGAATAACATTGATATGTCACAGGAAGAAGTTCTCTAGTTTGGCAATTATCTGGAGTATCTTCTGTGTAGACTGAACATGGTTTCTCTGTACCACATGGGTTTTCCTGGATCCTCTGATTTCCTCCCAAGAACATGCAAGAGGTGGACTGGCAAATCTCAATTGTCTGTAGAGTGTGCAGGTGGTGTTTATATAATTCCAAAGAAATGCCTCTTCTGTTCCCTACTTGCCCAGTAAACTTTGTGGATGGTTGCAGCTGTTTACAAGGTCACCATGTTAACCACTTAACCAGTCAGTGCTCCCAGACTGCCACTGAAAAAAGGACACCTGTATCCAGTGTACTTGCCAACTTTACAAATGAATAAGAAAAAATAAAGTTGGAAATGAGCACTCAGTGCTTACCTGTAATCAATTGTTGCATAAAACCAAATCAACACAACAGAGCATTATCTGAAATTCCAAATTACGTGAATATTGTAATGAAAACAGTTAATGCCTTGATTACACCAAGCTTTACCTTTTGTCTTGTTGGAAAACAAAAAGAGAAGCGTGCCCTCCCTGGCCTAGCAGGGACATTCCTCTGCCGAGTCTGGATAACATTATACTTTCAGCAGGAACCGGAGAAATAATCATCACTCAGATTGCATTGTTTTGCTTAAATCCACATAAGGAGACTGCTAGCTTTTTTTCTAATTATATCTGTATACACATGCCATTCTAACAACTGATGTTTGGAACTGCTAAAATAAAAAACATAATATAATTTTAAAGGGGTTTAAATCAGCTCAGTATTTTGGAAAAAAAATAATGCCGATACACAGACAATGGGGGGGGGGGGTTGCTGTTAAATGGATAGGTCAAGAAGATTTGAGCATCTAACAAGTATATAAAATATCCAACATAAGGACACATGTCCATCCAAAAATAGATACATGGACACACAGATATCTGCACCAAAACATATCCAGTGCAAAAAAACAAGTGCCAAAGACAAAATGCAGTTGCCAGTCAGTCCAGATTTAATTGTCAGAACTTTTCCAACACCATTAATTTACTATAGACAAATGATTGTAAATGTCAGTTCTTTAGCAACAAAGCCTCTTTGGAATCTGATTTCTTTGGAATTAGGAGGATATATGAAGTGCTGCCTTTAAACCTACAATAATGTTTACATTAACAACTCATTTGTTAACAAGTCAAGAATGGTATTTGTTTCTGGTTTTGGATGGACATGTGGCCTTATGTTGCATAATTTATATACTTGTTAGATGCTGAAATCTTCATAACCTAGCCATTAAACAGGAGGTTTGATGTAGTGGTATATTGCTCAGACTCTCATGCACAAGTTCTTTGGTTTAAGACTTGGTTGTGATGTCTTTTTTCGCAAAGCACATGGAGCAGCTGGAGATACTACAGAAGTTCCTCACCAGGAGAATCCAGGGCCTCAAACATCTACCATACCCAGATTAGCTAAAAGCCCTATCCCTCTACTCAGTTTCATACAGACTCCTCAGAGCTGACCTCTGTCTGGCATACAAGGGAATCATGAACTCCACCTTGATGGGATGGCTGCATATCAGCAAGTCAAGCTCCACTCGAGTAACCCGCACGTGTGACCTCAACCTGGTCTGTGATATCAACAACAGTTGTTGGTGGGACAGATTTGCGTCCAGAGACTCCCTCATCTATGGAATTGACTCCCTCTCCACATCAAACAGAAACCCTCTTTACACATTTTTAAGCAAAACCTGGATAACTGGATGGGAAAGAGAAAATATATCCCTGGGATTCCATCAATGTCCCTGTTGGACAGGGGAATTGGGTGTTGATTTGTCTAAAC